>NC_045595.1:144346963-144649993 GCF_009762305.2 Zalophus californianus
TATTTTATTTTATTATATATATTCTATATAATCATATGATTTATATCACATATTATTTATAAGTTATATCATATATGATAATAATCGTATTATTTATAATATGTATGATTGCAGATAGTATATGTAACATACATTATTATATGATATATGATATTATATTGGTGCTCTCTGGCTTTAAATTCTGTGTTTTTTATTCTATGTCAGTTTCTTCTGAGCCCCTTGGCCCCGCCCGGCTTCTGGTCTTGGGGAACAACTCAAGCAGGGAGGCCCCCACTCACCACATGAAACCTAACTGGCCATCTTGCTCTCCCGGGGGAGGCTGGCCCCCTGGGAGGGAAACACAACTCCAAAAGCCCTGACAGGTCATGCAGGACTTTCCTTTCTGGGTGGGTGCGGAGAGGACCACACATGACCCGGAAAGCCGCCTCAAGGCCCTTCTCCCCCACCTACTTCCCCAAGGCTCCCAAGGGGCAGGGGCCTTGCCTCCCAGTCTGTCCCCGCCTCCCGCAGTCCCCTGTGCCCCTCCCAACAGACCCCCTCCCCAACTTGCTCGCTCTGCCCCTCTGGCCGCTAGGTCTTTATTTAGCCTTGTGGCTGTCCATCTTTCTTACCTAAGTTGTGTTCCTGGGTTTCCTCTGCCCCGTGAGCCGGACAGGACTAGCTCCGCTGCCCCTAGAAAGCAGGGAAAGAGGCAGGCCGGGGACCTCAGTACTTGTGCCCGCTCACGGGTGCTCAAGCCAGCAAGGGGCAGGCTCCGGCAGCAGTGACAGCAGCTGACAGCGTGCACCTGCTCCGCCCCACCTCCTCCTGCCACCCCCCCACGCCCCCACCCCCGCCCAGCCTCCTCTGGCCCCTTCGAAAGGGAGGAGCCTAGGGTTATCCGGGCTTGGTCATTTCAGCCCTGACTGCCCGGAGCTAGGCAGCGGGCAGCAGGCCTGGGTTCTGGACCGTCCTGGCTTCTCACTCACTGTGTGACCCGGACAGGTCCTTTCCCAGAGGCCTGCATTCTTCCCATCCGCAGAATGTGAGGGCGTTAGGCCAGAATGGTCATTCTCTGAATGGGGTCGCAGGAGTAGTCTCAGCAGCACCCGGGAGCTCCTTAGAAATGCAGCTTCTCAGGCCCCTCCTTGGATCCACTGAATCAGAAACACCAGGGGTTGGGTTTCCAGCAATCTGTTTTAACACATCCTCCAGGTGATCCGTGTTTGAAAACCACCGCCCTAGCGGACATTTGTGGTGGGCACCATGAGGAGCTGCCCGTACCCCCTTCAGAGAGGGACTGCGTCCCATTCCTGCTGCAGGGAGCACCCGCAGAAGACCACCCTCCACTCTCAGCCCTCGTAGGGCTGGCCTGGGCTGAAGAAAACTGCCTGGGGGAAGGTCTCGCCTCCTTCCAGGGGCGTCCCACAGTAGGTGGGTGATCAACTTAGGGGTATAAATGTCTGGCCCCTCCCCCCAGAGCAGGACACCGCCCGCCCCCCCCCCCCCGCCCGCTCCAGATGCCCCCTGGAGTCAGCTGAGGCCTCAACTTCTTCCTTCATGCAAGCCTGCCTCCTTCCCTTCCCTCCCACAGGTATTGGTCCCAAGAGCTCCCCGGTACATGTGCGCCCTGCATGCTGACCTTCATCTCGGTGTCCGCTTCCCAGAGAACCCAACCAGCAACAGCCCCAAAGGGCTCTGACACTGAGCCACCTCCAGCGGCAGCATCTCCATCACCAGCATCCCATGCGCTGCACTCACCATGCGCAGAGCCTGGCGCTGAGAACTCTGAGCGCCTCATTCTGCTCAGTTCCCAAAGCCCAGGCCTCCCTACCCTCCTGGGAGACGCGTGGTGGGGAGGAAAGGGCAGAGGCCTCAGCATCGGACACCGTGGGCCACAGCTCTCCTCTGCCAACTACTGGCTATGCGCCTTTGAGTGAGTACTCTAACATCTCTAAGCCTCATATTCCTGATCTATTAAATGGGTGCAATATACCCTCCTTTCGGGGTTTTGCGTTAGGTTTAAATACCATGATATATGTAAAACACACCTGGAACAGAGTAGGCCCACGATGTCTGTCCCTCCTGTTCAGTGCACCCTATGGCCAGTGGCTTGGAAATGAACATGAAATGCCTACACTGACTCCTGGAATTGAATGGACCCGCGATGCAAAAGGTTCTTATCCACCCTTGAAGATACTCCAAAACAGCAATTCTTTAAAAAAAATTCTGTAGTGAAATAAACTTGGGCTGTCCAAGAATAAAAAGAAAACACAGTTCTCTCCTGCAGGACTGCTCAGAGGAGCATGATACGCTGAGGAGCACTGTGAGTCTTCAAGAAGGGGACCCAGTGTGAGAATAGGGTTTTCCAAACATTTGCCCAAGAAACCTTTTGACTTCTGACCACAAACTCCTTTTTCTTCTTTTTAAATAGCCAGTGACAGTCTCAGGTTCTGAGAGATGCTGATCTAAGTTCATTCTGTCACTTTACAGATGGCCAGTTGAAGCCCAGAGTGATAGATTAACATACTCAGGGGCACTCAGAAACAGAGCTGGGGTCTTCACCATTTCAAGGAGCCCTGAAAATGGCGGGAGGCGTTTCAAGACAGCTGCTTGAGCAAGATGGGGGCGGATACTAGTGAGCGCAAGGTGCCCCGCCGTCTTCTCCCGTGGCCCCAGTTTACACCACACCCCGCTGCACCCACAGCTCACACCTCTCTCATCTCGGAGCTCCTGGCAGGTCTGGTCCATTCATAACCTGTCGCACCAGTGTCTGCCCGAGTTTCCTACCAGCAACTTCTGTATGATCTCAGCTGTGTCCCTAGCTCCTCCCTCAGCCCAGCTGCCTGCAAAGGTCCCACAAGAAGGGCAAGTGAGTCTGTGGGGGAGCAGGGCTACCAGCCTGTGGCGCTGGGGGCCGGGGGTGGTCAAGAAAGGGCCAGGGGACAGCTTGACACCACGGCCGCTTACGGGCACGAAGAGAATAGAAGGCACCCTCTTCCGTCTGCACGGAATGCTGTGCTTGTGCTAGCAATAATCACGGGGGCACGTCCGGCGTCTCCAAGCAAGCTGTTTGTTTTCCAGCTCAGGCAAGACTGAACGGACATTTGGCAGAGGCCTGAGTCCGGCCTTCTGCATGCTGTTCTGCTGGTCCACCACCGGGAACACAAGTCTTTGGGCCCCGTCAGAAAGGGGGGGGGCTTCCAACCATACAGCCAATTACCCCGCCGGCTAGCCGGGCACCTGTCCATCCATCTGTCCATCCAAAAGAAATATGCTGCCTTTGCTAGTCCCTCTTCCTTCCTGGCCACACCTGGTGCTCCACCTGGGAACTGACCAGCTCATGGGGCAAGCCACGAATCGAGTCCCTGCCACAGGGTATGTTTTCACTAAGCCACTTTATGCCACCTCTGGGGCCCCCTCCCAGTCCCTCTCCCTTCCTGGCGCCACCGCTTGCCTGTGGGATGTCCAGTGTGACCTCCGGTGGCACTTCCGACAGGACTCGGAGATGAACACTGGGAACGGGAGGAGAGGGGGAGGGATGGGCGTGGAAGGGTGTTCAGGTGATCCTGGTCCCTCAGTTATCCATAGAGGAGTCTCCCTCCTGGAAGTAGGCAGATCCTCTAGAATCCACACATGAAGACACTCAGGTCTAGAGAATAAATAGTTCCCCGTGGGGTTAGTTGTGGAGAAAGGGGAGGGAGATGGGCTTGGGAATCCAGAAGCTCAGGGTTGTCAGGGACTTGTAGGTCAGCCATCTCAGCTCCGATCTGCTGTTGGGCTTGTATCTCGTGTCCTCTCACAAGAGGTTGTGCAGCCTCTGCTGGCATACTTCCTGCAACAGGGAGCTCACTACCTTTCTAAACAGTTCTTTCCCACTCCTTCTGTGGCTCAGGGTCGCCCGCCCAGGTCCCAGTAAGCCAGGCCATTAGAACATCTGAGGGCATCCCCCCAACCAGATACTGGGAGTTTTATGCAAACCAAATGTCACAGGGACTATCGAGTCCCTGGAATTCATTAAGCTTGATGAAAGGAGGAACGTGAACACCAGATATTCATTAAATGGGGACAGAGACGGAGCTTCCTTCCATGGGTGTTTAGTTCTGGGTCTCCACCATTTCCCCCAAATCGGCCCTGATGCTAAGTCCTCCCAGCTTCCCAGTGTTCTCCCATCCCTCCCTCCTTTGGCCCTTACTGGGATCTGTAAGGTGGGCAATCCTGGGCACATCTCCACCCTTCCATCTTGCTCCCCAAACCCACCGGTGCCATTTTTCTTTTCTGTGGAGGTGTGGCATGGTTTTCATGTAGTCATGCACTCAAACAACAGAGATTCGACGGGCACCCACAATGTGTCAGGCACTGTGCCAGGTGCTGGGACCACAAGGAGGCCCGAGACCCGCCTTCAGAGAGTGCGGAGACTGTAGGCAGAACCGGATGACTGAAGAGGCAGTAGGATTACAGCAGCCTCTATGCAACAAAGCCCTGGGCCCCGTGTGACCCAGTCTCAGCCTTCTGTGGCGTCCAGTGAAACATACCCCAGTCGTCAGGACTAAATAAGAGAGCAAGGGCAATCTGTATTTGTGTTACTTGAGAAAGAGCAAAGGTGATCCCATTCACAAACCCCGCCACATCACGCTCTCTGCAAAATCCCCTCACACCTGAACATGACAGCCCTTGTGCTCCGAGGCCCTCTCTCACAACTCTTCTAGACACAGGCCTAGCACTTCTCTTTCCTCTCCCCTTGTCTTCCAGCCCCCCAGCCCCTGGCCAAGGGGTCCCTGCCTCCCTCGCGGGCCAGGCCTGAGTCAGAGGCCCCAGAAGCTAACCCGCATGGAGGAGCACAGGAAGCTTGGGTGTGGTGTCAGACGGCAGGACATGCCCCCGGAAGGACATGCCCCCAGCAGGACTCGAGCTGACCACGAAGCTTCTGGCAACACCGGGTGGCACTGGGGACTGGGGACGGGCTGAGGTGCAAGGGAGGTAGGGTGTCTAGGGCCTTGGGAGTACTTTCCTATGGCTTATCTCATCTACTGCTCACAGCCGTCCTGGGGGGGCGGCAAGGCCAGGAGCTGGCTGAACTCTTCCCAGTTCACAGACATGCACTCACGGCTAAGGTCAATGTGATAGCACTCACGGAGAGCAGCCCTGACTCAGGCCACACGTTTTGGAGGACTCCGATGTGATCACGGGACCACGTGTGTGTCCATGCACGGAGACGTGAACGTGAGCACAGTCATGCAGAGAAAGTGAGGGCTCACACGGGGGAGAACGGGGAGGGTGCTCTGGGCACCACTTAGGCAGAAATGTGGGATCCAGCAGCGTTCTTCTTGGATATACCACATTCGGCAGCTTTACCAGGTCTGTGATTAGGACAAAGTTGCCTGCAGCAGGATCATTGGTGTGGGGGTGGGGAGGAGGGCAGAGGTGAGCGGGAGGTGCTGTGGGGTTCCGGCAATGCCGGCGAGGGTGGCCAAGCCGGTGAGGGCACACCGCAGAGCAGTGGGCAGCAGTGGGGTGTGCGCAGTAAGGGGGGGTGAAGCTTAGAAACTTGATGCTGAATGAAAAAGAAAAAGCAAGAGAATAGACTGAGTTGTTCAAATTAAAACACATGTCCACAAAACAATAACACCACCTTGCCCGAACACAGAAGACACTCAGGAAGCACATTAGAATGACTGTTCGGGGCTGGGGGTGGGGTATGGTGATATATGGGAATAAATGAAACAAGAGGCCTCCCAGCGAGCAGTGGTGGCAATGGGTCACGTACTGGGGCGTCATGGACTCACCTTCTGCGCCTGAGGTTAGAAATGCTGGCAAGAATGGCATGGCAGGGAAGGCGGCTGGGACGTACTGAGAACTTCCAGCTTCGCTCACGGTCCACGCTGAGCAGCAGACCAGCCCAGGCCCCCCAGGGAACACGGCTCTCCGCATAGGCCCCACCTGAGTGGGTGCTGGGGGGCAGGCAGAGGAGGTGACACAGTCTGTGCCCTCAAGAAGCCCACAGGTCAGCACGGAAACTGGTGGAGACTCTCAAGCTGGGCCTGGGGCTTCTCGGCGTGTTCTGGAGGCTGGCCAGAGCCAAGGAGGAAGAAGGAAGAGGGTTGAGTGGGAGCATCTTGCTTTTTCCACGGACACCCCGGTCCCTGCTGTCTACAAGGCCCTGTCGGGGAGGTCAGACCACTGGCCGCACACCAGGCTCCATGCTCCTGCTCAGGCCTGTGCGGCAGGGAGTGGGGTTCGGGGGAGGGCTGCAACAAATCCTACCTGTCAGGGAAGGGGGACTGCAGAGGGGGGCAGCTGGTGCTCTGGGCGTGGAAAGGCCCCTCGGGCTCTGAGAATGCAAGGTGCTCGGTGAGGCTGCCGAATGTCCGTCCACTCGATGTGCCCTGCGGGGCAGCTCCACCAGGCCTCCCCAGCTGGGGGCTCCAGACTCAGTGCTGCCCAGGCTGAGACCCGTGGGGCATGGGTCCGTCTACAAAGCGGCTCTGCCTGGGAGGCTCTTTGGAAGACAGTCGCACAAGCCAAACCTAAGACAAGGCTTCAGCTGTCATTGCTATCGGGGACCACACGCAGAGGGGCTGGGGCTCGTGGATGGCACTGAGTCTCCCTGGATTGAAATTTCTCCCATAGTTTGTCTGCATCCCTCCGGTTGCCTGTTCAGACTGGGGGGAAAGTGTGCTAACCGTACCTCGTGAGCGAGTCTCCATTTGAATGGTCATAAATTCCAAGCTGGTGACTGACGAGTGGAGGTGTGGAGGTCTTGCGTTGGACTTAGACTCCCTGCCACACACACGCGTGAACATAGATGGATGCATACAAGTGTGGGTGCCGGGGGCAGGGGCGCTGCTTGGAGCTAGTCCAACCCCCGATGCCCTTGTTTTTACAGAGCCAGACACTGAGCCCAGAGAGGGAAGGGTTTATCCCAGGACCCCTGACCTCCTGGACATACCCAGGCCTCTCCAGGGTGAGTGGCTCACAAAAAAATCAGACCACCTACAAGCAAGCGTCTGGTCATCCATTGGGCTGAGGGAGGTACCACCAACCCATTTAATGTGCCCCAAATGGCTGTTGTTTATTATTTAAAAATAATATTTTAAGTAGTAACTCTAAGAATCCCCTTGCATCTCTGTATTATTTCCCTGCTTACCAAGCCCTTACACATCTCCTTCTTCCTACAACAGTCCTTTGACGGAGCTCTCATTACCAGTGTCTCAAAGTGGAGAAAGAGGTAGCCTTGGTTGTCCAAGATTGCCCAGGTGGTGAGGGCTCACCATGGATTCAAAGGCAGTCCTCTCTTAGGTGTGAGGTTCTCTCTACCACACCATTGCTTGGAAATCTCTGCTTGCCCTGCCAAACTCCACTTGCAGCCAAACCTCTGGGCTTTGCATGTGGAGATCAGCCAGAAAGTCTTAGAATGAAGCGAGGTTTGCCCTTAGTCAAAGCAGGTGCTGTGAGGCACAGTGAACTTGCTCCCTTGGCCCACAAACTGCTGCTGTGCTCTGGCTGGAGGCCCACTGACCCAGCACACCGCTCTGGGGCCAGAGGAGATGTTATGGGGAGGGATGCGTAGTTAGGCTTTGACACACATACAAGAATAAATCTCTCCGCCAAGCCTGCAAGCTTTCCAAAGGCCATTATCATTTGTGTACACACACAAGATGATAGAAACGAAAGCAGAGGCTAGAGATGCTATTATTAGGTCACTTTTATTCAGAGAACTAGGGCATCCATAGGGAAAGTTGAAAACCCAGAGCCTACTCAGCCGAGGTTATGTTTTCTTACAGGTGATGGTAACCGTGGTCAACATGAGCTGTAGAGTAGCCAGGACGATACTTGCCTGTAACTGGGGGGGTGGGGGGGGATTGGAGGGGAGAGGCAGATGGCGGTGGCTACAATTTTATAGCATTTATGATTACAAAAGTAATTAATATTCAGAAATATCGAAATAAATACATATGAAGATAGAAAGCACCTTAATCCTTCCTAGTACCTAGAAATGTTCTTTTCCGACTTCTGTTCCACTCATTCCTATAGGCTTATGCAATGCAGTGAAAGTTTTCATGAGGCAAAGGAAACACAGCACAATTAGTCATGTTTGCACTGCATCGATTATAACAGGATTCCAATGAGGAACCAGCGTCTAAGAGCTGTCCAGGAGTTGTACCCATTGGCTTTGCTGGGCCGGCTGGATTTCCTGTTGAGTGGCATCTTGCTGTTCACCAAGGCGACT
This sequence comes from Zalophus californianus, assembly GCF_009762305.2. Lineage (NCBI taxonomy): Eukaryota > Metazoa > Chordata > Mammalia > Carnivora > Otariidae > Zalophus > Zalophus californianus. The sequence goes on from NC_045595.1 coordinate 144,355,173, forward strand.
GGTGACAGAGGCGGGGAAGCTCCTGAGGAGGTGATCTCAACGGTAAAGGAGGAGATGTGGTTTGGCTTTTGCCCATTTTGATCAACAAGTTCATTGTTCTTTCTTTGCACTAACAAAGGACTCTCGTAGCTACAGAAACCCTTGAATCATTGAAATTAATGTCGGAAAAATACCTTTGTTATTATGAGTCTAAAATTCTCTAGCATTTTACCCACTTTTTCACATTGAAAAAAAATTGTTTTTAGTGTGGTGTTTGAAACATATGGTTTTTTAGGATTTGAACTAATTAAATACAGTGGAACAGGCTCTCTTTTTACATATACGCATACACACAAATATGTAATTTTACAAAAATAAAGTGAGGATCATACTGTACATATAATGTTATATTTTGCCTTCTTTACTTAACAGCACATTGTAAGCATTTCCCAAGGCATTGAATATTCTTGAAAAACACGATTTTAATGCCTAAACTATTTTATTATATGGATGTAACATAATTTACCCACCCCCCTAGTCAACATTTTAAGTTGATCCCAGTTGTTTTCTATTTAAAACAACTGGTGTGATAATGACTCTCTATCCACATCTCTAGTTATTTTCTTACAATAAACTTGAAAATTGGAATCACCTTCATGAGGTTTTCGTGAGCATTATCGGTTGTGCATAAATCCCCCAAAACAATGCTCGGTGCACAGCAGGTGTTCAGCAACTAGCAGCTATAAATAGGAAATCAAGTACCTAGGAGAACAGGCCAATTCTGCCGGAGCAGAGGCAGGAGAGAGACGTGCTCCGTTTGGTCAGGGGATGATGTAACCGGACAGTTTGGAGTAAGGAGGGAAGGGGCTGTTCTTGCTTCCAGGAGATGATTCTCTAGTGACCCCGATACGACCCGGCTGCCCTCCCCATCCCCATGGCCAGGGAGCACGCTAAGCTCCGTCATGTGGACGTTTGCGGCGGGGGGGGCTCTGAATAACACTGACTGCACTCTTGATTCAGAACCTCCAGGTAGCCGTAAACTGTGATCAGAGAAGAAACAACATAATCATTGTGTTCTCAAAGCTTGTTTATTAGCTATTCTCACTCATGGTGAAGAGAAATAAGAAAGTGAATGAAATGGAAATCAAAGGAGATGAAAATCCAACCACAGTTCTCCCCCGAGGACCTCTGCTGAACTAGACAAAATGCACCGTCAGGGGCTTCGTGTCTGCATCTTACAAGGGAACTCATTCAGAGAAGAACCTAATTTCTTAGAAGGAACAGGGTCTAATATGATGCAGTAAGAAAAATCACAGGATGATGTTTTAAACAGAGACTGAATGCCTATCAGTCTATGAGCGACCCCCCTTCGGAGCCACCCGAAGAACCTAATTTCTTAGAAGGAACAGGGTCTAATATGATGCAGTAAGAAAAATCACAGGATGATGTTTTAAACAGAGACTGAATGCCTATCAGTCTATGAGCGACCCCCCTTCGGAGCCACCCGGTTATGTGCAGAAACTGAGGGGCTCCTCTTTGGAATGCATCTACTCCATCCAGACGACTCTATCTCCTGTCCCTGGGGGTGGCCGAGCTCTGTTCTTTGATGGAGGATCTGACTTCCGAGCACCGTCTGGTCACCTGAAGCCGGCTGGGATGAAGGAGAGATAATGAGGTTCTGGGATGCGGCTGGGAGCGGGAAGCTGGGGAAGCTACAGTAATGAGGCCGGGTTTCTCAGGTGGGCCGCGGCTGGCCCTGCAGGCCCTCCCCGAGCCGGTGGTGACCTTCACACCCCGACCGGGCAATGTGGGCGTGGTGGGAACAAGCACACAGCCTCCTACGGTGCACGTGCGGAAGGTGGGCATTCACTGGATGCTTCAACTTGGCGCTGGCTGTGAAAACCCTGGCTCGCTCGTTCGGCGCTCCCTGGGAGCCCTAGCAGTACTGTTTGTTCCTTCTGGCAAAAGGGAAGCTTGTCAATTTAAAATAAATTTGTATTTGGTCTAAGAAATGCCAGTACTTGAAAGGACTTCCATTGTTTGGGGGCTGAGGGCACGAAGGGCCATTGTCTTTCCTTTCTTCTCTTTAGGCGCCTGTGTCCGAGCCCCCTGGAAGATGTCTGTGTGTTGGCCCTCCACCATGCCCGGCCCCCCGCAGAGAAACGGCCCCGAGCACCAGCAACGCATAGGCCAGTCCTCCCTGGGCGGGACAGCGGCAGCACCTCGTCCGGGAGCACATCCCCACGGAGGTTCGGACGCCAGCCTGGGGCCGGTAACAGGGGTGCCCCTTGGGCTCCCCCGGACACCCAAGGGCATGGCAGATGGGGATGGACCTAGGCGTCCGGGATGGGGGTGTTGCAGTTCCCATGGTAGATCTTGACGTGGCCCTCACACCGGAAGTAAGCCTCAAAGACGTCACTGTAGCCGTGGTCCCTCCACCAGGTGCAAAGCTGCCGGTTCCAGGTGCAGTCCAGCACGTGGAAGAGCTCGGGGTGCTCCATGCCGATCATGGTGAAGAAGTCCTGGTCCCCGAGGTGGCCGCGGAAGCGGTACTTGTCGGCCAGCCGCTGCACATGGGCCGGCTCCAGCAGGCGGCTGTAGAGGGCCGACTGGCGCATGGCCTCCAGGTTCAGCAGCATCACTCCGCTGTTGAAGCCGGGCAGCCCCTCGGGGGGAGGGTTCCCAACCCGCGTCTTGGGGTTCTCGTGGCGGAACTGCCAGAATGTGTGCCTGGGAAGGGGAAAGAGAGCAGATTTCACTGGGTTTGTGCGGGTAAAACCGTCTGCCGGCCCTATTTTCCTGGGTCTTCACAAACAGCCTGGAGAGAGATGCCATTTTCACTCCAGTTTTACTGCTCTGAGAACTGGGAGGTTCTTAGGTTCAGAATCGGCACCACACCACCAGAAAGTGGCACAACTGCACTCAGACCCAGGCCTCCTGACTCCAAGCCTCACGGTCTTCCCATCGCCTCTGCTCCTTCAGGAATGCAACATTGCTAACGTTTGTATAGGACTCAGCAAGCAGTGGGCACTGCACAAAATCAGCTTATTTCCTACCCTCCACAGCCTATGAGACGGGTGCTCTCTGGGATGGTCTGTCACTTCCCAGCAGAGTAGAATGATGCACAGAGAGGTTCTACAGCTTGCCTGAGGTCACACAGCTAATGAGTATGCAGCTGCAGAACCAGGGACTAAACCCAGGCATCTGGCTCCAGAGTCTTTTTTTTTTAAGATTTTATTTATTAATTTGAGAGAGAGAGAATGAGAGACAGAGAGCACGAGAGGGAAGAGGGTCAGAGGGAGAAGCAGACTCCCCGCTGAGCAGGGAGCCCGATGCGGGACTCCATCCCGGGACTCCAGGATCATGACCCGAGCTGAAGGCAGTTGCTTAACCAACTGAGCCACCCAGGCGCCCCAGAGTCTACTTTTTAAGATGGCAACAATCCTGGTAGAACTTTCTATCCCCTTGTCTTTGTGATCTTTTTCTTTTTTTTTTTTTTTAAAGATTTTATTTATTTATTTGACAGAGAGAGAGCAAGCAGGCAGAGGGAGAGGGAGAGGGAGAAGCAGGCTCCCCGCTGAGCGGGGAGCCCGACATGGGGCTCGATCCCAGGACCCTGGGATCATGACCTGAGCCGAAGGCAGATGCTTAACCAACTGAGCCACCCAGGCGCTCCTCTCTTTGTGATCTTGAAAAGGAGAGGAGAGAGGTGGGGGAAGTACTTCTGAGCAGTAATCTGGTAAAGCGGTAGAAAGCTACATGCAGGCTAAAATAAACTGGGTTTCTGCTTTAGAACAAGCTTCATTTATTAAGGCCCAAGCCTCGCACTTCTGAAAGGCTGGACAGGGGTTGGAGGCCTGAAACACAGCTCAGGGCCCACACGTGTGGGTTAGAGTGAAAAGCAGCTGGGGAACAGCCAGGTAGAATTATGGCTATTTTAGAGGGAACGTCTCCTCAGTCTTCTCTCAAGGCAGATATGGAAATCTGATCTAGGTCTACAGTTCATGGGGTGTTAGCGCCAGAAGGACCCTTCCAGGTCTTCTATCCAAATGCTTCCATTTGGAGAAGGGGAGACAGATCCAGAAACCTCCTTGTGGGTGACATGGTCAGAGCGCCAGCCACTCTGTTCTCCAACCTCCTTAAGCTCCTGTGCAAGTTCCCGTGCACGCTGCCGGGGTGGGCAGCGGCAGGACGCAGAGGGGGGGCCTGGGCTCCATGTCGCCAGAGGAGCCTGCAGCCTGCAGGACGGCAGGGAGATGGCAGGCCCTTTGTTGTGGGCAAGGGGCAGGAGCGTAGTCCACATTACACCACATCCCACCTATTTTTACCAGCTCTGCCCCTTCCCTCGACAGTCCTCGGGATGGGGGATGCATCGGGGCAAGCCAAGTCTGCCCCCAGCCTGCAAGTGCCACCCCCTGAGCCTCCCAGAGGTCACTCCCCCAACCAGTCACAGGGCAGGATCTGTGTGGTGAAGCAGCCGGTGCAGGGGAAAGAAGAGCAGACCCCACGGCAGCCACAGAGATCCATTTCCCAGTTCCCACACACTGCTCTGTGTCTGGGAATCAGAGAGACCTTCCTTGAGGTCTCGTGTATCACAAAGGGCACCAAGAGTCTGATCCTGGTAAGGGGAAAAGCATTCCCTCTGGACATTCTGACAAGCGGAATAACAGGTCTATTGTTTGAATTGTGCTGTAATTGGACTGTGAGTGGAACAAGCTCTGGCGCCTGCTTGGTGATAACAACCTTGGCAAAAATAAGCTTCCAGAGCACACGGAGATGCTGGAGCCCTTCTAACCACAAAAGCCTGCGGTGATGGGATCACAGGGGCACTGGAATGTGCTCTGGCAACTTGGTCCATTTTGCCATATTTCTTCCAAATGGTTACCTTCGGGTCCAGGTTGCAAGCCACTAACATTCTACCCAATGAATCTGGGCCACCACAGCATGGGAGAGGAGGAGCCCTCCAACCAGGAGGAGGGGAGCTTTACCGCCAAGGCAAGGATTCAGCCTTCAGGGAGAGAGGAGAAGCATTCACCAGGGAGGGGAGGCGTGGGAGAGGAGACATCTGGAGTAGACAGGCAGGACTGGGCCTGTGGAGGCCCTGGACACCTCGAGGCCATCATCCTCCTTCCGTTCTTCCCCCAGGTCTCGTCTCTCCCCTTCCCAGAGGACCAGGGGAGGGCGAACAGAGCACAGGCTGGTGGTCAAGTCCGCCCTCCCCGATCTGTGAGGCCTCTCCAGAACCTCAGCACCTCGCATGGCGCCCACACGGCGGGGCCTTCAGAACATGAAATTACTTGACAAGGAATGATGGAAAGGTCGGTGTGGCTCAGGCTACGTAGCCTTCGGTATCGTCTGGAACCAGGGCGGGCAGGAAAATGTCAGGACACAAAGCTGCAGCTGCAGATGGAAAGCAAGCCGCTGCACCGAGCACTCGAGCCCCCAGGGCCACATTTCTCCGGTGTGGTGAGGGACCACGAGAGGGTGCTCAGGGCTTTTCAAAGGGCTCAGTACAGTCTCTACTCTTGAGCAAGCTAGGGAGTGGAAAGGTCATCCACAGCCCTGCAGTACTCCACGGAGCTTCCCCTTCTCTACCAGACTGACCTGCTACCGAACTTGCTGGGCTCAGGACAGCAGGGCCAGAGGCAGAGAGAGAAAAACGAGCATCCTTCCAGGTGGAGCCCATAACGCAGGTGGCTCTTTGGGAAGCTCATGCCTAGCCCTGCCGGTGCTATCAGCACAGAGAGGCATTTTATAACAAAGCCAGAGAGAACCAGGTCTGGGACATCAGCACATTATGATTTGTAAGGAGAAGCGAAGGAGGGACAGGAAATTGGAAACGCAAGCTGCCCAGGATGTCTGCTGAAGCAGAAAAACAGCCTGAAAGTGAACCAGTGATTCCCTAAGTACAAAATTATTTCCAGGGTGCCCTTGTTTAAAGCATGCCTACTGCTTCAGAATGAACCCAGACAGACAGAGCAGCCACTTGGACGGAGGTGGGTTTTCCTGGCTTCCGTGTTAGCTGGTTTGTGTGGAGGAACCACACCGGCCTTGGGGTGGAGAGGACACAGAGATGTGGAGGGACTGGAGCTCGCGAGCACGGGCGTGGTGGTCCGGCCGGTTCCTTAGCTGCCGCAGCACAGCGAGGACAGCAAAGCCCTCTTCCGTCCCCCACCTCGGCTCCTGGGCAGCGCGGGGACGTCACGGCCCGCATTCTCACAGGTACGGACTAGAGATCCCGGGTGCGTCAGGGGCAGGCCCGACTCGAACTCGAGGGCTCTGGTCTCTAAAGTCCCTTTCATCTGAGCCTCAGATTCCATGGGCTAAGGTTCCCGGGAGCAGCACTTGGATTTCAATCTAATTGCTGAAGCTGGCTGACACTGCCAAGGCCACGGCCTCTGGGGACCTGGCTGGCAGGTGAGGCAGAAGCTGCTGGTGCCTCGCTGGGAGGGGGTCAGACCCAAGAGCCTCTCTGAGGGGGGTCAGAGAGGGCCCCAGACCCTCGCCTTCCTCACAGGGCCTGGGGCTGATGAATATATATTCACAGGGCACTGCCAGTGGTATGTGCTGAGGTTGCAGGAGCCTCTGTATGAATGCAGGTATCTGGTTCCGAGTCCTGGAGCTTCCAGAAGTTTCTCAGATTAAGCTCCAAGCCCACAGTCCACCAAGTTGCCCTGACTCATCCTGGACTTGGGCCTCTGCAGAAGCTTGTCTCCATCCTCCACTGTCACCCGGAGACACACATTAGAGGGGACAGGATTTCTTCTTCAGAAATAACTTCAAATGTGAAAAAAGCCCTCATGGAGGCAGTCCACTGTAAATACTGAGTCTTTCCACAAATCAACGAGGCTTGTTGGGAAAATACAAATTAAGAAGCTTCAAGTACATTCTTCCAGGTATGGGCAATGAATTTCCTAAATTTGTTCTATTGAGTATGCCCTAACTAATACTCATTAAAAAAAAACTATTAAAAACGAGTACACTAGTTTTCATGAAGAAAACCCATCTTTACGGAAAGAGGTATTTGAAATCATTTTGAAAAGCAAAGTCATTTCCTCCCTTCAAGTCTTTCCCGGATGATCATTGCCAAGGTCACTCCAACAAGTCTCTCAACTAGAGAGCCTGGCCAGAGAACCTGGGAAAGAACGTGTGTTGTCATGAATAACCCTTACTCCTCCCACCACCCCAATCCACAGACCCTCCTGCCCCCCTATCTTTCCATGATTTTCTCCTGGGCTGGTCTTTCTTGGATCCTAAGACACACAGCTTTCCACTTTCACTTCCGAGAGGGTTGAGAAGAAAGATGGGAACACAACAATGAGCCTGGCCAATCCGAATCAGGCTCACTAAGAAGGTTCTAGAAGCCCGTGCTGACTGAAGCTGAGTTCAAGCTGCTGGTTTTCAGGCAAAGAGGGCTCCATTTTCTGAGGTTCCAAAGGACAGTGTCATGTGTGGCACTTCTCCTCCCTGTGGCTTACCCCTCAAGTGTGCATCAGAGTCAAGTGCAAAGTCACCAATGAGCAAGCAAGGCTGGGCCTCTTCCCAGAGGAAGCATGCCGTCTGGATGCTGTCTAATCAGTGGAGGCTGGAATCAGGAAATACTCCCTTTATGCCCATGCTTGTTCCCAGGACCAATTAGCTCTTGTTTGACTTGGAAGGGACCCTGTTTTCTAGTCCTTTGAGAGGAAAGGCCAGGAGTGAAGAGCAATGCTCAGTAGCCCAGTGTTCTGTCCACCCCAGGGCCTGCGAAGTGACCAGGGGACAGTTCTGGGTGATGTGGGGCTGATTTCGGAGGAAGGACAGTGTCTCTCGTTCCTGCCTTGAGCTGAAGTCCTGGGAGATGGGCACAGACTCTCCAGTTCTTTAGGGGAACCATGGCCCTGGGTATCAACCTGGAGACGACATAGACTGCTGACACTGTGAGGCTTTAAACGGCCATTTCCGGGGCGCCTGGGTGGCTCAGTCGTTAAGCGTCTGCCTTGGGGCTCCCTGCTCGGCAGGACGCCTGCTTCTCCCTCTCCCAGTCCCCCTGCTTGTGTTCCCTCTTGCTATATCTCTGTCAAATAAATAAATAAAATACTTAAAAAATAATAATAAATGGCCATTTCCCTAGGGCGTTCCTCACTGTCAGGAGTCACAGCTGCCCCTCAGCAGGATCTCTTGCTAGCAAGTCAGGTCTCTAGCTCTGCTGGACAGAAACGTTCCCGAAGTCACATAGGCTAGTGGTGGCAGGACCAGGATGAGAGGGGTCCCTCCTGGAACCACAGGCTACCAGAACCTAAAGACTCAGGATGATTCTTAGTTCACCTGCCTATTTTACAAATGAGGACACTGAGGCTCGGAAATTGCTCTGCCTGGAGTCACACCACTGAAAAGGCAACCCCCCCAATCCCAGGCTGATGATTTTGCTTTCCCACAAATGCTCTGCTCAGAGAAGGCGACTGCTCTCTCCCACCACTCAACAAGCCCTGTGGCAGGTGAGACTGTGCCACTTAGTGCCAAGCTTTCAGAAGGCAGAGAGTTCACGCTTTCCCATCTGGCAGGGACTAGCTCCTCCAGGCTTAACATGTCTGCACCTGGAAGGGGAGCTGGGCCCCCAAGTGGCCGACGGGGCTTTTGCTGGGGGCAGCAGGTGGAAGGCGTGTGCTTGCCCTTGTTTGCAGGATCTCAAAAGAAACATGTGCTTGCTTTCAAACACCAGCCCTGTTTGCAGGCCAGCAACTGAGTTTCCAACCACAATATGCCCAGAACTGAGAGAGGACAACATGTCACGGTTGAGGCAGGGGGCACGTGGGCAGAGCTGGGGGTGTTGGAACCAGGTGGCCTGGCAGGAGAGCAGAGGACTTCTGGGGGTACTGAGACCCAAAAGAGACTCCCCAGGGATGAGGGGCGGGGGAGGCACACTGCGGGGGAGGCACACTGCAGGGATTTCCTCAAGGCCCTCCTCCAGAAGGAACCAGAAACACCAGGGTCCCCCATTCACCCCTCCCTGCACCAGAAGCTGCCAAGTTTCCTACTTTGCAAACTGGCATCTCTGTACTGCCCGCCCCAGTCTGAGAGAATGTGGGCTCATGGAAGTAAGATGAGCTGAGGAAGGTCTGGGGGTGAAGAGGAGGGAGAAAGGGGTTAACATCTGCTGAGTCTGTGTTTTCTGAATACCTTGTTGGAGCCTTTAGCTGGAGGAGGGGCGGGGGGGGGTCACAACAGGGCACTGGGGTAGCTTTTATTACAAATTTTCTAGAGAGCTGACCTGGACACTGGGCTCTTCATTCTTACGTGCTAGACCACTGAGCTCTCTACGTCTGCTGGGGCATCACAGACTAGGTGGGCTTGAACAACATAAATTTTTCTTCCTCTGCTCTGAAGGCTGCAAGTCTGAGATCAAGGTGTCGGCAGGGTTGGTTCCTTCTGAGGGCTAAGGAAGAACCTGTTCTGTGTCTCTCTCCAACCTCTGGGGGTTGGTTGGCAACCTTTGGCTTCCTTTTAGTAGCATCATCCCACATCTGCCTTCATCTTCACATAGCATTCTCCCTGTTTGTGTGTCTGTGTCCAAATCTCCACCCCGCTTTTTAAAACGTTTTATTTATTTATTTATTTATTTGAGAGAGAGAGAGAGAGAGAGAGAGAGAGCATAGGAGAAGTAGGCTCCCCGGTGAGCAGGGAGCCCGATGCAGGGCTCGATCCCAGGACCCTGGGATCATGACCCGAGTCGAAGGCAGACACTTAACAAATTGAGCCACACAGGCGCCCTCAAATCTCCCCTTTTTAAGATACTAGTCATACTGGGCTAGGGGGCCTACCTACTCCAGTGTGACCTCATCTTAACTCATTACATCTGTGACAAACCTATTTCCAAATAAGGTCACAGTCTGAGGCACTGGGAATTAGGACTTCAGCATCTGAAGGGGGCGGGGGGAGGCACACAGTTGGCCCATAACACTCTCTAACGAAGACGGAGGAAAATAGCACACAGCTTACCTTCACCTGTGTTCTCACTGTCCAGACTGCGAGGGCACCTGTGGAGGCTAGAGCTGCCCTCAGCAAATTCCCTGACCCCTGCCACCCCCAGTGGGCTGAGACAGACAGTCATGACAGGCTGGGTCGCATCTGTCTAGGAGGGTCACAAAAGGAGGGTAGGTGTCTGTAGCGGGACACGCAGGCTACTGAGCAAAGCAGAGGGATTCAGAAATGTGGGTGTAGGGATGGGGGTGGGGGGGTAAGAAGTGATGCAACACCGGTCAGCCTGCAGAATGATGCCCAAAAATCCACCCTGTGGTATCTCCTAGTTCTTAGTGAGACATGTAGGAGCACGAGACAGCACTCGGAGTTGAGAGAGTAATCAGTCAGCGGTCACCCAAATATTGCATGGAGCACCTATCAGACTCAACTGATACAATGGCAAGTAGAACATTCCTGCCCTCAAGAAACTGGTGGTCGAGCAAGGGGAGGAGACCCTGACACGAGCACACCAACAGTGTCCGTCGTGCGAGGAAGGGGTCTGCTTCTGGACTCAGGAGGCCAGGGGTAAGGGCAAGCTGTACAAGCCCCCGGGCCTCTCAGGGCCTTGGTTTGCCCAGCGCTAACATGGGCCTGGGGGTGAGACACCCACAGAGCTATGATGGGACTCCAGGAGCACATGGGTGCACAAACCCTGCCGAGCGCCAGGCCCATGAGGGGTGGCCCTAACTGGCACAGGAGGGCAGAGCCCCACCGTGCCCGGGCTCCTCTCATGGTGTAGTACCTCCTCTCTGTAGTACCTCAGAGAACAGCCATCATCCACCTAGCCAGCCAGAAAACCATCTGGAGGCTTCTGTTTCGACATGGCTTCCTGCTCAATGAAGTCTGGAATAAAGGTGACCAGCGCTGTCTGGCTCATTCCCAAAGCCGCACCAGCTATGACCGACCATCTCTGGAAAACCCGGCACAGCAGTGGATCAGGGAGGGTGGACATCCCTGCCAGGAAGGCCTCTGACCTGCTACAAGATGGCCCGACCAATTCTGAGCCTGGCGGCCCTCCAAACACCCACAGTCCTCCTTTCCCCCGGAGACCTCTGGAAGGACAGCTGCTCGGTGTGAGGCCTCCCATGGCATGGCACAGCCAGGGCCCCGAGTCTTCCCATTTCCCTGTGCCCACAGGAGGGTGGGACGCCCTTCTCTGAGTTGCCAGTCCTCTTCTCACGTCTCCGCCCCCCCCGCCGCCGCTGCCCATGCCCAGGGGACATCTCCACCCGCCCTCCCACACCTGCTGCCCCAGAGCTGTGAACACAGGTGGGTGGGCTGGGGCACTTGCGGTCACTCAATCTGACAAACAGCTCCCGAGCATGCTGTGCCTGAACTGGGCTAGGCCCTGGAGGGCTGCGTGGGAAGGGCCTGGGGAGGGACAAGGGACAGATGATGGAGGAAGAGGCACTGGAGGCTTCAAGCAGGCAGATGGAGCTCTGAGGGGCTTCATGCCTGGGGTGCGACAGGGACGGTGGACACCAACAGCCAGGGCAAGGCTGGGAGGATAAAAAGGGGAGTGGCCCGTTCAGTCTTGAACAGATGTCAGCGGGAACAGTGATGGGGGAGAGCCCTGCAGGTGCTTAGGGACAGGTGGCAGGCAGCGGCACAAAGCAAGCATGACAGAACTCTGGGGAGTTCTAACATTTAGGGGATGGAAGAAGAGGAGCCGGGAAATGCACTCTCGACAATTTCAGTGACAGTAATGATGACCTCATCATGGCTTCATGGTTCTTCAAACCCCACCTGAGCTACCTACCCACTCGGCTCTCCCTCTGTGAACCCTGCCATCAGAAGGCGCTCTGCTCCAGTGATGGGGAACTGGGATAGGTCCCCTCTGACTGCATCGTCCCGTGCGTCCCCCCGCAGAGCCTGCTTGCTGGCCCCTGGGGAGCCTCTGGGGGTCCACCGCTCCCTATTCTCTAGATAGTCTGCCCTGGATCTTCCTGGCTCCGCACCCACTCTAAACTGCCCCCATTACCTCGCTGCATATGAGAATATGGACAGTATTGACAGCTGCAAAGGAAGGGAACTTAGAAATGCTACAGGAGACTACAGACCTCTGACAGAGGTGAGTGACAGAGACTAAGGAGCTGGGCACTTAGCACGGGGTAAGATGTGGATAGGGGGGGTATCTGTATGCCCAGGGAAAGGAATGTGTATGCCAGACTAAAGAGGTAAGAAATACAGGGTGAGTGGCAGGGTGGGTACTTTGAGGAATGATCATCATGATGATGGCTAATACTTAGTGAGCATTTACTATGTGTCAGACCCTGTTTTAAGTCCTAATTTAATGTTTATTAACAAACAAATGAGGTAAGTAGTATTCTCTCCATGTTACAGATGAGCAAAGTATGGTAGGGGGATACGAACCATTTGCCCATGGTCACAGGAGCCAGGCCGAAGAGTTTACCAAGAAGAGGGAAATCTCAGGACACATCTGAGACTAGAGAAAGGACATAATGAGAAGATACAGGTTCTGAAGTGGGAATCAGGGACACTGAGAAAGGTCATTGAGGGTGAAGTCTAAGTCTTGGGAAGGTTAGGAGGTAAAGTCATTTATGGAGACAGAGGGACTTGGGTACCAAAAAGGGTTTGAGAAAGAGAAATGGTTTCCAAGGGCAGTGAGGAGTCAATAAAAGATGGAAAAAGGATTTTCCTGAGTATGGAAGTCTGAGTGGAGTCAGGAACCCTGGCATTGATAACCAGAATGTGTTATTCATCTTTATGACTTGAGGCCTAGTGTGGGCATTTGGTTCACAGCAGGCCTTGAGAACTCTTAAGTTTCAAAAGGATGAATGGTTGGATGGATTAAAGAATGGAATGAACAAAGGAACAAGATACTGTAAAATCAGATGGTAGAATTTAAAAGAGGAGAATGGTGAATGAAGGTGGTGGAACAATAGTTTAGAAAGGCAGTTGGGGGAGAATGTACCCTGGGCCCTGTGAACTACAGCCACAGGGGTCTTTCTTTACTGAGGGTAGCCAGGTCTCTGTTGGGGAAGAAAAAAATTTCCTCTATCCTTCAAAGGTTCTTCCACCTGGTCTTAGAATTAAAGTGACATCAAACAGATTAACAGGAGAAAATAAAAATTAATTTTGTACAAACAGGAACCCTACATACATGAGAAGTTCAAAGACAGAAAGGTAAAGTGAGGTAGATATGCCGTCCTGAGCTAAGGAATGGAATAGGGCCGGGGCATCAAAGGGGAGGAGGGCAATTCACAGGGCAATAAAAAGAAGAGCAGATGTTTAGTAATTAGATGTTTGCCCTGCCATATTGATGGATCATTTAGATAAAATTTATCTCTAGTAGTAACTCCTACTCTGGGAAAGACTCTCAATTTAGATTCTTCTAGGTAGTTAAGAGAGGAGCAAAAGTTTCTCTTGAGCCTGTAGGTGTCCACTGCCTTCAGCCCCAAATAGTCCACATATCAAAGTGACACATTTGGAGGAGACTTGTTTTGAAAGCTTGCATTTCTCTCAGGGTGAGGACAGAGAAAGTGACGTAGAAATGTCAGCCCCATGAGCCAAGGAATGCATATCTGTGATGAGGTGCCACTGTGACAAAGATTATCAATGAAGGGACCCAGATGGTAACCTGACCCAGGGGTGCCCACAGCCCTCTGGACAATGCCCTTCCTGGCAATGGCCCTGGAAGATGCCAGGCCTCCAAATACAAGGCTTGTACATCACTGCTAGGGAGAAGCTCAAATCTGGTAGAAGCCCTAAGACCTAACCAAGAGACTGTAGGGTGTGCAGCCAGCAGGCTGGGCTGCCAAATACCCACATGTAGTTGGCCTGGCATGGGTGGCCAGGCCCCAGCTTAGCTCCATAATCCTGCCCTTTCCCCGAACTGAGGCTGAGGGAGGGACTTTCATCAGGGTGAAGACAAAGCCAGAGAGAGTTACCTTCAGAATCGGCTCACTGCCCCCAGTAAGCCCACAGCACTAGGCGACACAGAAAAGAAGTGCCCAGGACACATGCTGGGGTGCTTTCCAAGACAGTGAGCAAAATTCAGTCGTGTGCAGTAAGGGCGATGGGGAAGAGCAGGTGTAGAATTTACTCCTGTGTCCAGAATTAAGCTCAATCGATCCAGCCCAGCACCCTTCACCCTCACAGAAGGGCGTGTTCCACCCCGGGAGCTGGGTGTTGGGGAGACTATGTGGGCATAGCTGACCCAGGTACAAAGGCAATCGAGCTGCAGCAAAATGTGGTATTTCTCAAGCCCAGAAAAAAAATCTGTGAGCCTTCCCACTTCATTTAAGCCACCTCTACCTTTGCTTGTCCTTGCTCACTGTCCTATACTACATTTGTGGCAGGGGTCTTGGTCAAGGGTAAAAACAGTGATTGGCACATTGGCAACTGACAAATGCTGAGGCTCTCCCACTTGTCAAGCACAAGCAAGGACACAGGAGCCCGTTCTGGGCAGCGGGGCTTCTCAGACTTCACTGTGTGAGGGACTCGCCGGGGATCTCGTTAAAATGCAGATTCTCATTCAGAGGCTGCATTTCTGGCAAGCTCTCAGGTAATTCTGATGCTGCTGGCTCAAGGGTCATACACTCAGAAGGAAAAAAAATGGTATTTTTATAAAGAGATGAAAACCAGGATAGTAGCAATGATGTCATTTTATCTTGCAAACGGCCATAAAGTAGGTACATATAGAGCCACTTACAAATTTCATACAGATTTTATGCTAATACCTTCCTGTACCTTCTCACTTTATCACAGCTCTGGGAAGGGGGAGCAGGGCGGGCGGGGGACCACTAGGGAAATGTTTCCTGGAAGCAGCGTGCTTATGGCACCAGGAGGGAGGGCCCAGCTCTGCCACCTTCTATCCCAGGGATTAGCCATTAGTCTGGAGTGGAAGGGGAGGCAGGGCAGGGCAGCAGGAATACATTAGTTTTCCACCATCTTGGAAAAAGTACTGGTACGTCATGGGGTTAAGAATGCAGGTTCTGGGAGCAGACGGTCCAGATTCAAATCCTGGTCCTCTGCTTACTGGCCCAGAGAAGGCACTACAACGCTCTGTGCCCCAGGGTTCCTGTACGGAACTAGGGTGGTTGGAAGGGGTTTTTGAGGAACACACGAGATGATGGAAGCCGTGGACGCACACACTTGCTGAGAAGCAATGTGGGTTCTCTGCGGCGAACATAGGCCTGCTTCCCCCACGCTGTCACAGGGCTCCGCAACCACCAGTAGGGTGACCGTGAGCAAGTCACCTCCCCTCCCGAGGCCTCAGTTCCTGCATCTGTTAAGCGGATTAATCAGCCCCAGGCTCCTTTCCTGTTTTGAAAGCCTATGGTTTTATGCCCAGAATGATCATCAAACTCCAATAATTAATCTTTCTCTAAATGTAGCACCGGTGTGTGAGTACAATGTGGATTTTTTTTCGTGTTACCTGCTTTTGTTTCTAAAACCCATTTCCATGTATCAACAAAGCCCCACGATTTGTGTATGCTGACAAGCTGGCAGAGTCCAGGACTGATGTGCAAGAAAGACCGCTCGGCTAGAAGCAGGCTCGGTGTTACGTGCTTGCCCAGAGCCTCCCCCTCGGCTCTGGTAATCATGCAGCATGGTGAGCACTGAGCATGCGCTCAGCACAGAAAAGAGGCACACAGAGAGCTGGCTGGCCTGGCCACCTTCCTCCACCCCAGGCAGCCCTGAGGTGGTGCCCCATCCTCCTCTGCCTTCTCCGCTACTGGGACCCCTACCACTCCACGTCGCCCCAAGATGTAGAAAGACTGTTCTTGACTTTTTAAGCCTCTTCTCAGCCGAGGGCAATGCATTAGAGACCATCTGTATAAACAGAGTACAGCTGAGCAAAACATGCCTGGCCTCTAGCCCACCCGGACACCCAACTTGCCCCTGGCCTGCCCGGCGCCCCCACAGCTAGCCGCCCTTCATGCCCCTGAAGCCTCACCACTGGGCACGCCACTGCACGGTCTTCACTTTTCTTTTTTAAAGAAGGAAATTTACAGAACAATTTGTCCTTAGATCACAAACGTGCTAGGCTGGATCAAGGAGCAACATTAGGAGGGGTTTATCAGAACTGTCTGATTCAGAAAATAAGCAATTCTTCAAAGGTGGCCTGGAGTCTCAGCTGCTCCCCCGTGCCTCAGTCGCCGGAACTGAGGGCCCTTCTGGTCTCTCAGCAGGCCCGCAGGGGCGTCTCGGCAGTTCCAGGCAATGAGCACTGAGGAGAACCCAGGGGTTGAAGCGAGCCAGTCTGCGCGTATGAGGGTGGTGGCTGGCTGGGAGGAGAGGCAGGAGCTGCTGCAGGGCCCCAGGGGGGCGTGGTGGTGGTGTCGTGGAGGGTGGGGGGAGCTATTTGTCAGTGGCAGGCGTGTGACTGCACCTGAGGATGGACAGAAACGGGGGATGGAGGAGCCCTCCGCCTGGGTTTCTGTCCTGAGCACTCTGGGTGCAGCATAAACGGCACGGCCTATTTCCATCATTATCACTGACTTCTACACAGTGACACGGGCTGGGTCACGCCCCCATCTCCCACCTCTCCCAGAGAGACCTTCCTGGCTCAGATCTGCTGTGGCTCTGTTTTGTTTTGTTTTTTTTTTAAGATTTTATTTATTTTGACAGAGAGACACAGCGAGAGAGGGAACACAAGCAGGGAGAGTGGGAGAGGGAGAAGCAGGAGCCCCATTGAGCAGGGAGCCCGATGCGGAGCTCGATCCCACGACCCCGGGATCATGACCCGAGCTGAAGGCAGACGCTCTGGTTCTTGACATCATGTCATCTGTAATGGCCTCAGCACCGGCACCATGGGGCTCACTCTTGTCTCTGCGCCTTTCTCCAAACACAGGACCAGGCTAGGAAGATGAGGAAGGGGACAGCCGCGAGATGCTGGCCGGCGTGACCCGTTCACAAGCCCCCTTCTTTCCAGATGACTTGGAGCAAATGTGCCTTTCGCCGGCTCCTTCGAGACGGTAGCCAACCTCACCCTCACCCAGGGCAGGTGAGCTCTTCTCTGCCTCCCTGCCACATTGTGCTGATTTCCTAGGGAGATTTTTTTCCCCCCTTCAAACTGAAAGTGATACTCTTAGCCCCTTCGTGGGCCCCTTTCTGCTTAAGTCTCTTCTCCATGCCTTCCAGACGGTTCCCCAGAATCTCTGCAGTGCCTGTGGTGCTCCTCATAAAGGATTAAAGAATCAGAATTACACCCTCATCCCCAACACACCTAGCACTCTCTCCAGGTGTCCCCACGGGCATGCCTCGGGCTGCCTAGACTTCTGTGACTTCTCAGCTCTCTCTGGAGTACTGGGGCCTGGGCTTAACCAGAACAGCCAACTAGGATTTGAGAGAATGTGAAGAGTGGAATTTTTAAGAACCAGATCAAAAGTGGCATTAAAATTAGATGCTAGTCCAAGCCACTACCTGAGGAAACTAATTAGGATCCTCTGAAAATAACAGCAGTTCTGCTAGACACTACTCCTGGAGCCATATTTCTTCTGGAATATTCTCTGGCTGGTCAGGGGGCAGCCTTTCTTCCTCAAGTGTTCCCCGCCACCTTCTCTCTGCCTTTGTTCCCACGGCAGTTCAGGCTGCCAGGCTGCCAGACTGCCGACTGAGGAGGACGCATCCTGACCTGACCCACATCCAAACTAATTAGGTGCTTATCTTCACCCATCCACACCCCGACAAGGCACCCATCCCACAAATCCTCGTACCACCAACGTGGGGCTGAGCTGCTCTGCTCTCTGCCCCATGTGGAACCTGCAAGGCTGGCTTACTGGGGAGGCTACAAGTTTCTGACCTGGTCTCAGCCTGAGGAAAAGCAAGAAGAAACCTCAGCTGTGGACACACCCTGGGTAGGAGGCAAAGGAGGTAAGACATGACCCTGCCCAGGAGAGCCAGGCCAGGCCCCATGACAGCCGAGTGTCACCAGCTGGCTTCACCAGCCTGTCAGCAGTTGGTGTAAACCCACATCCACGCCCCTAGGCAGGCTGGCGTCCCCTGCACTCCCATCCTGTGGAGGCCTCGTCCCTCACTGCCTCTTGCCTGAGACCAACAGACACCTGCCCACACGTACACAGACCCAGGGTGGCCCAACCACGCCTCCTGGCCACTCACTCTGTCCAGACACAAATGCACAGGGCTGCTGACACAGGATACGACTACCTAGCTTGACCCGCCCCCCCCCCCCACACACACCTCCTTCAGAGCCAGACTCCTGGGACCTTGGGAACCTCCCCAAATTAAGCTCTTCAAGCTTCATGCCCTCCTCCTCAGAAGGGCATCCCAGAGGCCTGTGCCTCAGTGAGCACACTCTGAGATGACCACCCCTCCCACAGCCCCAGTCTCTGGATATGTGGGGGGACTTGAGCCCTGTGCAGGTATCAAGTCTTCCCATCCTCATGAGGTCTGCCCTCCCACACGGGTGGGAACTTCGCGGCTGCATCGTGACTCTCTGTACAGATAGGGAAGGTATTTGCTGAAGCCATTCTGACTAGAAGGTGCTGCTTCTCTTCCAGGAGCCCCCAGGGTAGGTCGGCTCAAACCTGCCTCGAAGGAGGTCTTCTCAGCCACCCCCCCTCTTTTCCACTCCCCCCATCAGGCTTCTCTCACACAGGAACTGGGCAATGGGTGGCCGAGTTTCTCTAACTTTCTTGTGCACACCAAACTTAGGTCTGGGATTCAACAGGCGAGGGAGTTGCCTTCTGCACTTCTGACAAGCTCCCAGGCAATGCTGAGGCCGTGCTCCACCAGCCACATTTTGGGTAGTGAGAAGGCAGAGGAAAGAGCAAGGGGTTTTGAGTCAGTCAAACTGCATCCTGGCACCAGCTCCACCGGAACCAGCCAACACACCTCCAGAGGGATACCCCAGGAGAGGGAACTTGCTAGAGAAGTCAGTGAAGTAACTTATGAACACTCTGGCGCACAGAGGTGGGGGATGATGAGAGTTCTCCTTCCTCTCCTTGTGTGTCTAATACTGGGTCTGGCACATAACCTGTGCCCTGCATGATGGGGGCGAGGGGGTGCGAGGGCCTGAAAGCCTGTCTCTTAGACCGAGGGTCTCTACGTCTAGCTCTGAGTGCTTGTGTGCGTGATGCTGGGGAAAGGGGCAGTTCGGGCCGTGCTGATGGACAGTTCCTCAAGTGACCTGGCATCTGGATGTCTGTGCACGAGCAGGGGCGGCTGCTAACACATGAGAGGGCCACAGTGAAGCAAAGAGCAGTCAGCCTGGAGCCCTGTGCTCCCCACTCAGTGGGTCTGATGCCCACTGCAGGCCAGCGGCTCAACGGGAGAAAGGTGGGTGCTTTCAGAAGCTGCATGAACCAGTCTGGAATGGAAATGGAAAAGGACCATTTATCAAAACCCTTCCTCTCTCATCCCTCAAGCAGCTTCAGAGAGGGTCTTGCTTGTTTCCAGGGAAAGGCTAGGGACTCAGAGAACTTAGCCCAATATGTGATATATAGCAGTGTTGCTTCTAGGGTCTAAAGCAAAGACAAAAGAAAAAATTAGACCAATGGCTAATCCATCTTCAACAAGCAAGTCTGAATCCTGCCTCCCCCGCACCCCCATACATAAAAACAAGCCCCTTTGATGTTACTCAGAAAATTATGGTGTTTCAACCTACTGTAAGGGGTACCTGCTGAGCCTGGGACCACCTAGGGGAGACTGGGGGACTCCTCTGGCATGGTCCCAGGCCACATCCAGTGTGCCAAAGGAAAAACTGTGGCCGCGGCGTACTGTATAATTAACATGGAATGTTCCAAGGGAGCCGAAGACATGTGGCACAGAGGTCAGGCTCTCAAGCAACACTTGCTTTCTGTTTAAGAGGCACAGTTTTCTCCTCTCTTTCTCCCTTCGCAAGAGACTGAAATAAAAAAACTCTGAGAAAGAAACCTGTTCAGCTTCACACATACAAGGCAGACCCTGATGCAGGTATACACAGATTCACATGTGGGGAACCTGGACAGGCTGTGTTCTGCCTCCATCACCAGCCAGGCCTCAGGACCACAGAGAAACACCTTTTGCATACACCACTGAAGAAGCATCCACCCATCCAGCCCAGCAAGGCTGTTGGGGGCCTGCACTGTCAGTCTGGACACAGTCCAGTTGCTGAAAGGAAATCTGTTATAACAAACTAGTTCCTAAGCCCCCTTCCCTGTGCAATTTATCGAAGATAGAACCATCCGCTGAAGAATTAAATGCAGTAACTATAGTTGAAATCTTGTTCAGTATAGGGGTTCTTAAGAAAAAATTATTTTTAAGGTGTAGTTTGGTAATATTGGGGGTCTGTTTCTTTTTTTTTTTAAAGATTTTATTTATTTATTTGACAGAGAAAGACACAGCGAGAGAGGGAACACAAGCAGAGGGAGTGGGAGAGGGAGAAGCAGGCTTCCCGCGGAGCAGGGAGCCCGATGCGGGGCCCGATCCCACGACCCTGGGATCATGACCTGAGCTGAAGGCAGATGCTTAACAACTGAGCCACCCAGGCGCCCCTGGGGGTCTGTTTCTTGCTGAACAGAAATGGAAGAAGGAAGAGAAAAAGTCTTCCTATCTATACTTAAAAAAAAAAAAAAAGACAACAGGCTAAATAAAGTACAGTAAGTAATTTGGGGGGAATATGGCATTTCCACCTCCTACAAAAAGCCTTCTGAGATCTTGCACTTGGAAGTCCCCACTGCCCTTGCTCCTGCTGCTTCCTACATACAGCGGGCTATCACTCCTTGCAACAAGGGGTCCAGCCATGTCTGTCTGCTTCCCTCTCCCACCAGCCTGCAGACCTCTGCAGGACAGGTGGACAGGGCTGGTTTCCTATTCATCTCTGAATCTCCTGCCTACACACTGGCATGGAGTCTTGTCTCAGAGAGTGTGACCTCTATGGGATGGAAGTCAGTTACAGCCTAGCATTTTGACTGCCAACATAACAAGACAGCTTGATTTAGCTAGGACAGGCAGGTGCCCAGAGTCTTCTACCCTGACAACTGGGGTGACACCATGCTCCTCACTGCCTACTGAATTAACTCCAACTCCTCAGCACAACACGTGAGACCCCCCCCACCCGCCAGGATTTGGCCCCTGCCCCCATCCAACATTCTCTCCTCCCGAGCACCCTTCCCTCATCCTCCATCCAGACCAAAGTAGCTGGAGTGTCTGCACGGGACACCTGCTGAGGCCCCCACGCTACTGCTCTTCTATGCGGTGTCCTTCTCCCGCCTCAGCCACCAGACTTCCCTTCATTACAATCCAGCTCAGAGGCCACATGCTCTGTGAAGCTCCCTCCTCCAGGCCTTGGAGGCGGTTGTGCTGTTTGCAATCATCCTGTGTACCTCTCGGTCCTATTAAGCTAGGAGTTCTTAGAGGAGGGGGACCACGTCTTTCCATATCCGAATCCCTGCTGCCTAGTCCAGTGCTGGTACCAAGCAGGGACTCAGTGCACATGAACTGAAGTCACGTCTAGACAGGGAGACCCGCACCACCAAACAGAGAAGATAAAACGTGCCTTTTCCATGATAGCTAGGTGCCACATGTAGCCAAATAGCCCCTAGGTGCCTGCCAGTGTCTGCGAGGGCTGCTGGAAGCAGCCTCGGCCATACCCAGCCTTGGCGGGGTGGTCCAAAACACCTCACAGCACACGGTAATGAGGCTACCGCCACTAAGTACCACACTGTTTTCAGAGCCTGCCAGGACACTTGCCAATACCGTGCCACCCTTTTAGAGCTGGGATGTATGTGCTCCACCCGACTGAACATAATCTACTGAATTAATTCCTAGCACAGACAGGAACACTGTACCTCCACTACTTCCCTAAAGCCACTCAAATGACACTAGGAAAGGACAGAATCTCACTGGCAGGTTAGTACTTTCTTTTTTTCCCCCGGGGGAGGGGGGAGAGAGGTGGGGGGGCGGAATCTTAAATAGCCCCCACACCCAGCGTGGAGCCCAACAAGGGGCTAGATCTCATGACCCTGAGATCAGGGCCTGAGCTGAAATCAAGAGTCGGATGCTTAAGTGACTGAACGACCCAGGGGCCACAGCAGGTTAGTACTTACATTCTCAGGGCAATGCCATGGTAAAAGTGGTTAAAAAAAAAAAAAAGTTTGCAAAACCACTCCCTTCCCACTTACTTATTTTTCTAGAAATGTATGCAACTTTTATCTGCTTTAAGTAAATATTTTAAAAAATATTAATTAGCCCCAGGGATATTCCTTTTGTATACTATACATTTCAGAGAAATTTGGATAAAACATGGTGGTTATATATGTATCTCTAATTAACATATTTTCTGAATGAAAATGAGAACACCCGGCCCTTTGTTAGGATGAAATGTATGAAATTGAGATTTGTAAGAAAATACATCTGGCAGTTCTGACTCTATAATTTTTCCAAAGTGAGGTTAGAAATAATGTTTTCTGATTTTGCCGAAGTTTTAGCTTTCTAAGGAACGAAAAAGGCATGGCTCCATTCACAGCCAGTACCTGGTTGGGGAGACAGGCTAACACTGGTGACCATCAGTGTTGTGGACAGTAGACGGAAGATGTAGCCGGAACCCTACATGGAAACAGGGATTTTCGAGGACAGAGCCTGGGATTCGGGGCCACAAGCCTGGGCCTAGTTTCTTGATGCTGGCCACCGGGTGGTTTGGTCGCCAAGGAAAAGAAGAGCGCAGGCACGCGGCCCCACCCAGCAGCTGTGTTCATCATTTCTGGAATTGTTAGAGGCTGTGTGGGCTGAAGTCATACTTGCTCAGGGCCCAGAAAGAACCGATCCAGGTGAGGCAAGAAAGGAGTTAAATTTAAAAGGGGAAATGTTCTTTGCCTTTTAAAGGCTGTTGACATTCACTGTCTCAGTGCCTTTACCTAGACTCCGATAAATGAGGGGAGAGGCGTTGCTCTGAGACTTCGGAAATCCTATCAAGTGACCAATCCCAGCGGCATCCTTTGACCTTGAGGAATAAAAGAGAGCCCCTGTTATATCTCAGAAGAAAACAGGAGGAGGTCATGCTTCTCCTTGCCGAGCGGGGCCACAGAGGCTGACAGCACCTAACGTTCCTGCCGGACCGTGTGCTCTCACCGGCCTCCTGACAGGATGCTGGGGTTCGACGCTTGAGCAGCTCACCGCTCCAAGTCTGTTGCTTGGAATTCTGAGCACATTTTCCTATAAAAACGATCTAATGACGTCTGGGCTCCCTTTTACACATTCAACACGAATGGACCTAGGGTTTAGAAGGGGACCCAGAGTGAGAGGAGGAGGGGCGCTCATGCCTGCAAAGCGGACTGGCCAGAGCAGGGATGCTGGGGGCCCGTCCTGTGAGGACAGCGGCGAGGGGTCCTCCCACGTGGGCATGTGCCCACATGTGTGCGCCCGTGTGGGTGTTTTCCGGGAGGACAGGTGCATGAGAGGAAACACATACAGAAGCACAGGGAAGTGACTAAAAGACAAGGGAAGTACTAGGCAGAGGGGATGGTTCTGTCCCAACAGCTCCTCCTCTGAAGTCCCCTCTTCTCACCAAATGAGTCCTCTCTCTAGAAATGAGTCACTTCTCAGGTGGGAGCAAAGGCAAGCTGTTGCCTTGAGGCCAGGAGAGGGGGAGGGGAGCCAGCAACAGCCTCCTGTCCTTCGCTGCAAAAGGACATTTGTGACTCAGCTGCTCAAGTTATGACTGAAGAACATTATGCACGGCCACGTGTTTGCCGAGCAGGATCAAAGCCTCAAGTGGCCAGGTGGCTAGGCAGTGATGGGAATGAGCAAAGCTGGCAGGGGGAGGCCCAGGTCACGCAGACCCTGAGAGCCAGAACAGGCTGTCACTGCCCCTGCTCCGCGGGGGCCATGGGCCTTGCAGAGAAGGCAGCCCAACACTGTCCCAACCTCTGCGTTGTAAAGAAAAGCTATGCAGTATCCTGGTTTTAAATGCTGGCAACGAATACACATTAAACAACAACAACAACAACAAAAAACGCTACAGGGAAAAGAAACCACTCTTCCACCTTGTCTGTTGGGCTCCCGTTTGCAGCCCCTTTCCCGGAGTCCTATAGTCAGAATAAGAACTGTTTGGTTCTTTGGCCTCCAAATCTAGCTACAGGCCAGAATCACTTCGGGTACATGCTTAATATGCACATTTGGAGGCCCCACCCTAGAGCCACTGACTCAGAATCCCCGTGGGAGAAGACCTGCATTTGGAGAGGCTCCCTGGGTGATCATGATTGGCTGCACTGACATCTAGGAACCACGGGCTAGTCTGTATTTCTACTTTCCTTGTATTCACAAGTATAACCATACTCACTTTCGTCGCATGCCTCTAGTTCATAATGATGAAATAAGATTACAAGAATGAGACCATAAAAAGATATCAATCAGGGCTTCTAACCTGCCCCCCCACCCGCCGCCCCAGGGAAAGGGCAGAGGCCAGTGTGGAGGGACTTGGGACACAGCTGGTGCCAAGTGTCTTATCTGAAAGATTTATAAAACTTTAATATTCTACTCTGTAATATAGCCATACGTGTTTTAACATACCAATTTCCCCACTGCTACATCTTTGAGTGAATGACTCTTCAGGAAGATGCAGTAGGTTATTCTTGTGATTTGGAATACCCCAAGGACTCCCCAAGTACAAGTGTCCCTAGGATATTTACCAAAGCTTGGGAAGCACAGACTTATATCTAGATACCGTATTATTTCATTTGATCTAAGCCTAATGGCAAAGTGCCACATAAAGTCCACAGGAGGAAGGCTCATATGCAAAATTATATAGCGGACTTCTATTTAAATTTCTGTTCTTTAAAAAAAAAAGGCATTGTGTGTGTGTCAGAAATGTGTTGGGTGGGGAAGAGAAATATGACATAATCACAAGAAACCATCCCTTTAACACGTACCTTTAAAAAGTTAATGGCTTGAGAGTGGTTTGTTTATATTTTTCATAAAAAGTAGTCAAAGGATATTAAGCACTTAAATTGCTGTAAAGGCCCTGCTTTCCTAGGCAGTGAGGGCCACATTTGGAGGGTTTGCTCATCGCGCTGCTTTGTGGTGGGAGCAGCTCAGACACCTCCGGAAACCGCAGTCCATCCCTGGAAGCTCCAGCTAAGTAAGTATGCCTCCATGTCCACACCCAGGCCTCAGAGCAAGGACTGGGAGACCGTCACCTGGGGGCACGGGGGATCCGCGAGTGCCACGTGCCCTCTGCTCAGAGCCCCTGGGTGCAAAGCTGCAGCTGAGCCCCTGCAGATCAGATCATTCCGCCACCGTCAGAGAAGTTGTGAGGAAACCAAGATAACTGCAGCCTCGCTAGGCTTAGCTTTTCCTTTCTTTGTGACATCCACAACTGTCACCAGCATTTGAAATCAAAACACTTCTCTTATCCTAATACCATTACCTCTTAATAAGCTGAAAGCCTTACCTTTTCCTGAAGTAATTACATTTAGTAAGTGTGAGACTGTCTGATTAATTTCAGGCAGCATTTCACTGATGTGTAGCATTTAACTATTTATTTGAAGCCATAGGTGCTGATTCCTGTAGAAAAGGAAGCTTGCATTAGATGTGGGCTCCTTATATCAAGTGTTCAACTTGCTGTCATTAATAAAGTGATAATCAATAAAATTATATTATCACTGTGAGAAAAATAAAATCTCCTTGTAGAAGCCAAATATACATTCATTCCATCATTCACTAATGTTAAAGATAGAGAAATGCTCTTGCTTTACTCTGCACCCCCACCCGCAAGAAGGTTCTGGCCCCAGCTTGGCTCCACACACACCCTCTCTTAAGGGAAGAGCCTCTTCCTCTCTCGGATCCTCAAAATGGTGTCTAAATCTCATTAGGTGGAATGTTCCAGAGCTCAGTGATTCTAAACGGTCGAGGGGGAGGAGCCCAGAGAAGGCTCTCCCACCTGCAAGCAGCCCTGGATGTGACCCAGGTGAGACCCCTGCTGGCGAGGTGTGAAACTGCACCCACGCAGGAGGATAGGAGGGTCGGCCAGCACAGGAAGGGTCTAAGGTCCTCTCAGCAAAGAACCTCAGAGTGTGGCCATCCAACAGGTGCCAAGCCCTCTTTCTATTCTTCCACCACTGTCTTCCCACTGCCACCTCCACTGCAGGTTATAACGTACTACCCCCGCAACAGACAGGCTGGGCAGCCCCCATCCTGAGAGGGGAGATAAACCATCAGCACTCCTGCCCCCCAGGCCACAGCTCAATTCTCCAAAGCATTCCCTAGAGGGAGGGGAGGGAAGGAGAGAGGAAGAAGACACTTGGAGCCCTGGACATCTGGCCAGGGATCCCACAGACGACAGATAAACTGCTCCCGGCACTAATAAAATCAGAGGCTCCTTAGAGTCTTTTTCTGTTGCTAACAGGATTAGAAAATAAAAATAAATCCCAAACACACAGAGGCACCCCCCCACCTTTGCCTTGAGCAGAGAGAGCATTTGTTTTGTTTTGCCTAGAATGACCTTGCATTTACAACTTCAGTTCAACAGGACTAAAAGCTGCCTCCAAACTCCTTTCAAAAAGAAAAGGGGGTCCAGGGGCACCTGGGTGGCTCAGTCGTTAAGCATCTGCCTTCGGCTCAGGTCGTGATCCCAGGGTCCTGGGATCGAGCCCCACAATCGGGCTCCCTGCTCAGCGGGAAGCCTGCTTCTCCCTCTCCCACAACCCCTGCTTGTGTTCCCTCTCTTGCTGTGTCTCTCTCTGTCAAATAAATAAATAAAATCTTAAAAAAAAAAAAAAAAAGAAAGAAAAGGGGGTCCACAAAGTGCCAGGGGGCAAAATTAACCACAGCAATCAGCATTCTCTCCAACCATTAACCCCTTCTCAGAGTCTCCCGTCTCAAGCAAACGATCAAGATTTATTAGCATTTAACCCTCTAGGCCCCCGGAGGCAGGAAAGAGGAAATGTGAGCAAAGAGAAACTGCTTCCCAGCCACAGCTGCTGGGAGGGAGGGACCCTGCCTTCACAGCCAGCTGCCTGCCGGAGACAATCCTACATGGGTCACACGCTGTAACGGCACTCACCTCTCACACAGCCCAACCATGGGACACTGGAGGTGAGGTGGAAACGCCCCTACCCAGCTCACATCTGGTTTCAGCAGGCCTCCCCACACCACTCCCCACATAGGGATCCAGCCCCCTAGGAGGTGATATGCATGGGCCACCTGCACACTCCCCCAAGTCCGAGTTCTGGGCAGGGCCAACCACTTTATTTTGCTTTTCCATCCATTCTTGTTTTTTTTCTTTAACTATAACTACATATTAAAACCAACGAAATACAAACACTAATTAGAAATGCAAAGCACTACATTTACAAAAATAGCAAGATATAAAAGGAATCCTAAGAACTAAGTATACTGGAATCTTTCTCAAGAACCTTCAGCTGTTCTCAAACTGCTGTCTTGCTTTACTTAATTGAGACTTAGTAAAATACCTCTCCTTAAAAAAATCAATTTCTTGTTCAAAGTAAAAAGGCTGAAAAATTTTACAAACCATAAAGAAAATAATGCTTTAATATAATTTAATCTCTCTCTCTCTCTCTCTCTCTCACACACACACACACACACACACACACACACGAAGCTGGAACTCAGATATGTCTGCCAAGAAAGCCAACTGGAGGACTGTCCTCTACAACATGCTACTGTTCAAGTCACTTCCCAGGGTTTACTGATAATAATAGTTAAGGCAGCTCTCATCTTGGGAGCTAAGTATCACGCTCACAGCTTTACCTGTATTTTCTTTAGTTCTCACAACCACCCCGAAGGTACTATCATTATGTCTAATACATCACTAAGGTAGCAAAGTCTCAAGGAAGTAACTAAAAAATGGCAGAGTCTGGATTTTAAATTACCCTAGGCCATCTGCCCCTAAAATTCATACTCTCTGCATTACAACAGATCCTTTTCATTTTTTACAGATCTCCATTCTTCAACAGGAGCACAGTTTTCAAAAGGAAGGCCTGTGCATGGTGCTTCTACACAAGAGGCCAACACCCTGGCAGCCCCCTTCATTACTACTACAGAGTTCCCGTTCACCTGACCGCCTCAAGGCGCACGCTGTGAGAAGCTGCCAATAACCAGGCCAGGCTCTCCTGAGCCACAGGGTGTGGGTGGGTGGGGGTGAGCATAAGTCCGCAGACTGGGTGGCTTCAACAACAGAAACGCATTGTCCCACAGGCCTGGGGGCTGGGAGTCTGACATCAAGGTGCCGGTGGGGTTGATTCTTCTGGGGGCTATGAAGGAGAATCCCTTGCATGTCTCTTGCCTAGCTTCTGGAATTCTGCTGGCCATCTCTGGTGTCCCTTAGCCTGTGGAAGCAAAGCCTGCCCTCTGCCATCGCATGGCGTTCTTCCTGTGTGTGTGTGTGTGTGTGTGTGTGTCCAAATTCCCCTCTTTATAAGGACACCAGTCATATTGGATTAGGGTGCACCCCAATGACCTCACTTCACTAATTATATCTGTAATGGCCCCATTTCTAAGTAAGGTCACATTCTCAGGTACTGGTGGTTAGGACTTCAATATATGAATTTGTAGGGAACATAATTCAACCCAAAGTAGTGGCTGAGAGAGAGAAGGGGTGGGGGAGTGGGGGAGAGGATGAAGGGGAAGGGGGGGGTAAAGGAGGAAGAGATGGGGACGACAGGAGGGCAGGCTGGGCTCCTTGTGGGTGGGCTATATGTGCTCCGTCCGGGTAGGACAGTTCTCCAGGAGCAGGTGTGGGTGGCGCCCAGTGAGTCTTATGAAGGGGCATCTGTCACTGTGAACACCTGTAAGCAGTAGGTAAGGGACATGCTCGTCATGACCAAGTTTAAATACCACTGTGCGTCTCTGGGCCCCCCACTACCACTGGTAGGGATGCTTGAATCCTACAGGTTCATACAATAGAATTCTGGGGCCTTCAGGCTGGCAAGTCTGTCAGACGGCCTTCTAATATATGCTGTCCTCAAAGAGCCCCTGTTACAACAGAGCAGAATTTTTGAAAATATAAACTCAGCTTAAAGACTTAAAATAGAGGTAAGGTATCCCTATTCCACACTTCCTGGGGGGAAAATATGTAAATATAAGACATCATTTGCTTGCGCCAGTGGTGGAAGCTCGCTTCAAAGAGACCCTGCATGCTATATATGCAAAATGTACATTAAGATGGGCTGTAAATGCCTTAGGAACTCATTTCTTCTACAGTTTACTTGGCATTACTGTCACTGCATAAATACATTTGCTGTTAGGCAAATGATGTGGGTGCTAATATCAATCAACTAAATCGGCACACCACATCGGCGCAAGTGAGAAAAAGATGGTTATAGTTATTCTTAAAACCAACAAGACCACTTCTAACCCGGAAGATAATCCATGGGGACACAGACCTCGGCTGGGAGGGAGACCTGCACAGCATCCACAGGTCCAATGGGCAGAAAGCAGAGAAGGCCAGAAGAAAGCGAAAGAAAAGTGCTCTGGGAATCAGGGCAAGAGGGAGCTCCTGCAGCTGGTGGGCAAGGGATGCTAGAAGGAAGGCATGACTGAGCTGGCCATGAAAGACAGGATTTCTCAAGGTGGAGATGGGTGCAGAGAAGGCCCCAGGTGGCAGAGACAGCACCAGCAAAGAAGGTGAAAGCTTGGCACAGCCTCAGGGCACCATGAGCGTCCAGTTCAGCTGGAGTCGACGGAGCCAGACACAGAGGCCCTGAATGCCAGGTCCCAGGGATTAAAATTCAGAATACAGTCCAAGATTCAATTAAGTAATCAGGATGATGATCTGCTGTAGAACCATCTCTGCACTCTGCTCCATAACGGTGACAATTCACCATCTTGCACAAACTGTGCCCCTTTCCGACTGGTCTCCAGGAAAGCTGCAGGGGACGGCAACCTTCTCTCTACTCACTGTTGGTTCAGAAGTCACAGTCACCCTGCACCCAGATGCCCTGAATACAGCAGCCCCATTTGTTGCCCCAAAACTGAGAGCCCAGGGACAACAGCCTGGAGAGCTGGGAGATGCTGAGAGTCACAAGTGTCCGAACTCCTGCCCACATTTCATCTCTTCTTCTTGCACTCCATGTCTATGAAAATGGTCCTGAGCACCTCCTCTCTGAAAGGTACTGAGCCACGCTGAGAGGACTCTGTCCTGGGCACCCAGAAGAGGTGCGGGCCCAGGGCCTGTGACAAGCCTGGAGTTCCCTATCACCCCTATTACAAATCAGTGTGTGCCTCATAGGCACCGAACACCTGGCCAGGTCAGCAGCCACGAGCCAGTCCCACCAACCTGCCCGACAGCCTTCCACGCCCCCCAAAACTGAGAGGCCTACCATGGGCCACTGGAGACCCAAATCACTGTCATTTCCCTAACACCTGAAAACACATTCCCCCCTAAAGCCCACAGGCAGTCTTATTACACAACCGTGTCATGAGCAAGAAAAAGTTCCTGCTGTTAATAGTGCTGGGATTATTTCTGGAGGTTCCCCTACATATGTCTAACCATGAAGACCAAGACTGGCCATGGAGTCCTAATGACCCCAAACAAACACCATCTAATGTTGAGGCCGGCACGACTTAGCACAGTCATGGTCCCTGCATCCCCTATCAAGCTTGCCCCTCTGGAATCAGGTAAAACTAAGTAAACGTACCAATATAAAGCTTGTGGAGCATTCAGGAAGGGAGCAGTGTCTTAGGCGCTTACAAACGCAGAGAGACGCGAAGGAACACTGGCGGGCTCCTTGCTGGCACGGTGCAGCCACATCTGGGGGGCAGAAGAAGCTGTTCCAGAGAGGGGGCTGCCCCCTGAAGAAGGCGCCAGGCCCCAGTCTAGGGAGACGCCAAGGGCCGGCTTCTTGGGCGGGGCGGAGCCTGCATTTTGCCAGGCAGGTGGACCTGGGGTAGAAAGAGGAATGCGGGGGCGCCTGGGTGGCTCAGTCGTTAAGCGTCTGCCTTCGGCTCAGGTCGGAATCCCAGGGTCCTGGGATCGAGCCCCGCATCGGGCTCCCTGCTCGGCGGGAAGCCTGCTTCTCCCTCTCCCACTCCCCCTGCTTGTGTTCCCTCTCTCGCTGTGTCTCTGTCAAATAAATAAATAAAGTCTTTAAAAAAGAAAAAAAAAAAGAGGGAATGCGGCCTCTGTCACTGTTGGTTCAGAAGTCACAGTCACCCTGCACCCAGATGTCCTGCGGCAGCTCCCTGGGTCCCAGCAAGCAGGGCAGTGCCAGCAGCTTCTTGTCCAGCTCCGTAAGTCCTGGACCTCCACTTAGGGTGTCCACCCTTCAGCTTCCTGGAGATTCTAGAAGCAGCTGTGGACTGGCAGCCGCTGCTCCCGTAAGATCTAGGAGTCACTCAAAAGGCCCAGCCTAGAACCTGGCCCTTCGGCCCCTCCAACAATGCTGTAAGCACCTAGTCCCAACATTCAATCCCTTCTGCTTAAAAGACCTGGAGTGGTTTCTGTTTTCTGCACTGGCCCCTCGTTGATAAACTGACAAACCGAGCAAGCTCGAACACCATAGGGACCATAGTAGAAGTGCTCCTAGGAGCACTGCTCTTTAAAGGAGCACCACACAATTCACTGCATCAGGTAGGGACTGGTGAGTCCCCAGGGCAGCTCTGCACGTGTCACCGTAGAGCTGAGGCGGAGGGGAGGGGGCCGGGGGGCATGTCTGAGTGGCAGAGAGGTTGAGGTGGGATGGTGGAAGGTGCATCCCAGCGGATGAGTACCAGGACCAGGGTGACTAGGAGTGCCTCCTCAGAGGGCGAGAGGGTCGCATGGGGCCAGTCTGGTGGAAAACTGGAGAAGTCAGGTAGTGGCCAGGCTCAGGAGAGAAAGGTTGAAACCAGGTGACAGCTGTGGGGACAAGGAGCTGTGGCACGGGAGGTGGCGGGGAGCTGAGAGTCACCACAGCTGAAGCATCCGTGTAAAGCCACGAAGGGAGCTGGGGGGAGCTGGAAGAAGTGGCTTGCTGCTGTGGGCTTGGTGGGACTGGAAGGCTCCGGGAGAACCGGCTGGATCTGGGGATACCGACCGTTCTTAAACTGAGGTGTCCCTGTCACCACGGGAGGAGGTGCAGTTTTCTGTTAGGTGAGCTGCACCCAAAGACCTCGGGATCGAGCGACAAGAACTCGCTACTGGGGCGGCTGGGTGGCTCAGTCGTTAAGCGTCTGTCTTCGGCTCAGGTCATGATCCCAGACTCCTGGGATCAAGCCCCGCATCGGGCTCCCTGCTGGGCGGGAAGCCTGCTTCTCCCTCTGCCTGCCCCTCCCCCTGCTTGTGCTCTGTCTCTGTCTCTCTCTCACACACAAATAAATAAAATCTTAAAAAAAAAAATACCTTAGCTGCAATGAGCTGTCTGATCTACACTGGACTGGGTCTACTGACGCACCTGAAAACTTCACAACGGCAGCACCATTTCTAGGCAAGTGCTACTGACATATTTTTCCCTCCGGTTCAAATCAGAGTGCCTAAGGCCAGTGCTTCTCATACTTTAGTGTGCAAACGAATCATCTGGGGGTCTCCTTAAAATGCAGGTTCTGGTTTAGTAAGTCTGGGGTGGGGTGGAAGGTCCTGCAGACCATGCTATGAGTCACCGGGCTTTCAGCTTCACAGACATCGGTCGAGATCTGAACTACTTACAGATGCGGTCCTAAGGTGCCACTCTGCCAAGTGTCTGCTCCCCGGTTCACAGACGCAGATTTCACATCAGGCAAGAGGTTAAGTCACTTGCCCGGGGCCAACAAGGGAGAAGTAGCAGCTAACCCACAGGCCAGCCTGTCAGCTCTCACCGGCTTACAGCTTCGTTTTCTGCTTTCCCCTCACCCCTACCCTGGGATCCCTGTGGGAACAGGACTTAATAGCTCATTTCCATGGACTCTCAAAATGGTGCCCGGGCAAGGGAGGGGAGGGAAGGGGAAGAGAGGGAAAGAAAGGGAACAGAAAACCAACGGTCCCCAGGACCAGGTGCAGTCGGTTATGGAAACACACCCTTGCTTGCTGGCTGACCCAGACAAGAGTCCTGGTGGGCCCATCCCCTGGCGGCCTGGAAGAAAAACAGGCAAAGGATATAAACAGGCAATTCATGGAAAAGCAATGCAAATGGCAGATAATCCTATGAGAGGATACCTGGACTCAACAGGAGTCAGAGCAACGATGAGCCACTACTGTCTACCCATCAGATGTACTAGCACTAATGAGGGAGTTACTGCTGTGGGGGTGAGGGAATGGGTACTCTGACCAACTACTCATGGAAATGAGAAATGTTGTACTTCTGGGGGAAAACGATCTGGAAACGTCTATCAAAAAATGTAAATACCATGCCCTTCAGCACAGCACTCTGACTCTTGGGAATCTGTCCCTAGGAAATAAATGTGGTAGTTCACAAGGAGGCTTACAGAGGTTTATGGAGCTAGTTATTTATAAGTAAAAAAAAAACTGAGACCAAGTGAATGCCCATCAATATAAGAACGGGTGAATAAAATATGGACCATCCCTTCCATGGAATAAAAAGGATGAATAGGAGGCATACCAGTTGACTTGGAGGGATTTCTCTAGAAGTACTGATGAACAAGAATAGCAGTATGCAGTAAATGTGACTAATATCCCCTTTTTAGAAAACCATGACTTTTTTTAAAACGCTTGTACACATATTTATGTTTCTGTGTGTTGTATAACTGTATAATTTTTACAAGCATAAAGTATAGAAGGATTCCAAGCTATTCCAACGAGTTATTTAGTGTGGGGCTCAGACAGGGAAGCGAGGGAAACAAAGACAACAAAACGCACACACACCCCCGAACACACGCACGCACGCACACATGCACACACCCGTCCCTGTGTTGATGAATGATGACTGACGAGAGGGTCACAGTCTAGGGAGTCCTTCTCTCTTCCAGTCCCCACTTCCCACTCACATGGCTGCTGGAAGGGAAGCCTGCTGCTCTGCCAGACGTTTTAGCAAACGTCTCCCTCTGCCTGCAAGGTATGAATCTGGAAGTCTGATGTCAGACCTTCTCTCCTCTATCGAGGATCCACCCGAATTGCCACCAGTTGTGACAGCCAAGCTGCACTCAAGCTCAGCTCTTCTCTACAGAAATCACGGATGGGCCTGTTGTGCTACCATCATCATCACTGCCCAGAGAAACTAAGGCTAAGACCAAACGCCTGGGTCCCACGTGGGGAGGGATCTGTCCCTGATCCCCTTCATCCTTTGGGGTGTCTCCCCTGGGCCCCGTTCCAGACTGGCTCAGTCCTTGTGGGCAGCTGTCTCTACAGGACACTGGGGAGGGTGCAACCACAGTCCAACAATATAAAGGGAGGTGGTCATTTCATTCCCCCACTCAGGACTAGAGATGCCGTTCCCCGGACCTGATGTCACAGCCTGCCCATCAGAGGAATGCAACTTTCCAGAGAAAATTCACTCGCTAAGGACAACATATTCTATTTTCTGAAAACTACACTTGTGAGTTCCTTTTTTTTATACCCTGCTGAATTTCAGCCCCTTAAAACTTCTACTGTCTGGGAGAAGTCCTACCGCCTGGAGTCCCAAGGAACAAGTGTATTTCCTCTCTCACAGGAGGACAGTGATAATGCTCCCCTCCCCTCCGCCATGTGTCTTCTCTTATCTTAACTAAACATCCCCATTTCCTTTGACTGGTGCTGAGCATACATCTCAGGAATTTCCTGATGGCAGGTCAAGTTGTCACTCGCCCAGTGCAACACGAGGATTTTGATAGGATATTTGGGGTCTTTGCCCCCAAATGTCCAAGCCCTTCAAAGGAACAAGTCTGCACCATCTCTATCAGAAGAAACCTGAAGGAGACATGGGCAGGATGGGGAGGAAGGCAGTTCCAAAGCCCTTCCCTGTTTCCTCAAAAGCCCCGCTCTCACGAACGTGAAAGCAGCCCACCGCCGGTGTTCTGACACAGAGGACTATGCCTCAGCTTGCCCAGTTCCAGATGCTCGCCTGGCCACGACTTACCCAAGGAGGGCTGCACAGGTTAAAGATGTGGGAGAGATGCAACTGAGCCATGTGTCCTCAAGGAGGCCCATGAACACCTTGGCTCCCCTTGCAATGGTCACTGAAGGGCAGTGGGCTGTGGTGGGGGGCACTGGGCCCCCAGGGTGCAATTCAGAATGAATCAATTCAGAATTAGAGAGACTTGGGCCTGGAGGGTTAGAGCCCCAGTCCTGGAAATAGCTTTCAGGGACAAAGACAACAGCAGGTCCACAATGTTTGAGAATTTCCACAGCTGAGGTAGCATGCTTTCAAATGTAGTGCCTCGAAGGAAGAATCCTAGCAGGGTTCTAAGGGTGCGACGTTCACAGAGGCTCCATCAGTTGTTAGCTGACCAACATCGGGCAGGTCATCTCCCTGCTTCAAACCTCAGTTTGGTCTCTGAGGACGTAGAGATAACAACTATATCATGAAACAGAAATAAAGGTCCGATAAGGGATGTTACCATGTACACAACAGATTACCGCGTAAATGTGACTTTACTATTCCTGCTGAGGGTAGGCAGTTGAAGGTGGATCTGGAAACAGAGTTACGTAGCTAGTAACGAGGATGAAATTACTCGCTATCACTGGCTGATATCCCTGAGCCACTTTTCCGGACCGGGATGGAAAGAATGGACTAGAAACCGAGTGAGAAGGAACGGTTATTACCAGTGTAAGTACGCCGGGCACAGAGGAGGGGCCTGAGGCTGGGGAGCGGGCTCCAGCGACATTCACATTCCAGAACAATCAGCTGGATGCTCCCAAAGGAGAGGAGGCCTCAGAGGGGCCAGGGCCGTTTCATCCCCGCTCCCCGGAACAATGCTGAGTCTCCTGAATGCCTCTTTGTTCCATACAGCACAAAAAATCACAAACATTTTTTAACTACCCTGTGTTTTTCTAGCTGTTTTGTTCTTTTCTCAAAGGTCCTAAGATCACAGAAAGGCTTCCAAGAACAATAGCTGGTAAGCCTGCTCTGTGCAGTTGAAACAACAAGGCTGAAGGCGGGAAGGCTGCGAGAAGGGTCAGGGGCTCTGTCCCTGTGCCCACCCCCCGGGACGGGAAGTCCCCGCTGCGCCCGCAGGATTCCTGCGGGATGACTGGGGCACTGGCTGCGTTTCTCCAGGATCAGATTCCAGTCCACGCTCACATGGTCTCTCTTTTCTCTCCGAAAATGAAGAGCTTAGCTTTCTCCCCCCGGCTTCTGTCTAACGCCTGCACCAACGCCTCAGGGAGGGGATGATCTGTTCCGAGAAGGGCCTCACCCCTCCCACTCTGGTGCTGTAGCTGTCCCATCATCCCAGGGTGCTTTCCCTCCAAACACCACTGTTGCTCAGATGCCCCCGCAAGGGCTGCAGGGAGGGCAAGCTTGGGAACGAGCCTGAGACCATGTGTGGAACCCTAGCTCCCCCACTTCCTGGCTCTGAGGCCGGCCTCCAGTGAGCGTGCAACCCATCTGTGCCTCAGTGTTCTCATCTGGAAAATGGGGGTGATACTAATAATGACTTTATGGGATCGTGGTGATCGTTAAATAACATTCCACACAGAATCCTTCGCACGGTGCCTGGCCCAGGGTGCACCCCAACAGGCGTTACCATCAGCAGTACCAAGATAAGCCCACACATCTGTGCGCTGCTATTAGTACCATTAGCATCCCTATTCCATCCCTTCAGCATTCTCCCAGAGGAGTCGGGGTCCATGAAAAGCATTTAGTCATTGCTAAAGCCAGGGCAAGCCCTTGCTTTCATCATTCTAATTTCATTTGGGATTTCCATTCTCAACGGCTCAGTTACTGAGCACCTACTGTGTGGGGTCCCAGAGGGGAAGACAAGGTAAGACCTGTGCCAGCTCTCAAGGTGCTCACAGTACTGGAAGAATGTAGAGAAGGGGGCTGAAGCCCTGGGCTGGCACAGCTCCTCACGCCATGTCCCTTCTCTAGCCCGTTTTCCAGAGTCAGGGTCTCAGGACTTGCTTCCCAGAACCCTCCCCCCTCCCCCCATGCCCCGCCCCGGGTCCTGGGCAGCACTCCCCTGTGCTGTGGCGCACAGGAAGGGTTGTGTGTGTTGCAAGGGGACGGCCAAGGCTGAAGTTGGCCTACTGCTGCCTCCTCCCTTGAAGCACCCCTGTGCCCCGAACACCCGACCACCAAGGCACCCTCGGCTCAGCCAGCACCCGAGACGCCCTGGGTGTCTCCAGCTACCAAGCCAACACATGTCTGTTTTTCCACCTGAGGGTGTGGACAACCCTCCACTCAGGCCAGCCTGGGCCCTGTCTGGCTGCATCTCCCTCAGCCTCGGGGCAGAAACATGGCCAAGCACTACCCCAGCTTGAAATTAAAAAAAGAAAGGTTAGGAGAAAAGAGGCTCCCTCTAGTGCAAGGAGGAGGCAGAGAAAGCGTGGGTCTCTGCGTCCAGAATAGATGGAGCAATATTCAGGAACCCCTGTCTTTCTTTCCCCATCTCTGCTCCTTTACCTCCTCTGGGCCCTCACGGCCCCACCCCTGCCCCAAGATTCCGTCGAATGCAGCTGCTCTGGGCATTTGGTCCTTGGCTGAAGAGCCCCTGAAGGCTCCTTGGCTGCACAGCCCCACCTGACTTTTCAGGGACAAAGACAACGAAGTGCCCTACGCCCGGGGAACCCCATAGCCAGACCCAACAGAGCCTACTTCAAGGTGTGAAGGGCTAGTTCCCAAGGCCCCATTCCCCCGAGCAGCCAGGCTTGGTTCCAATGGATTCCGATCTGTCCAAGGGGAGAGGGGACTGAAGAGGGGACAGCCAGCCCTAATCACCACAAATCAGCAGGGGGGCGGCCCCAGTCTTTTACTTTTACCTTAGGGATGGTGCACAACAAACACACCTCATAGGTGTCACTGTCAGGACAGACGTGCTACCCTTGGCGTCACAGAGCCACACAGGGAAAAGAACCTCTGATGTCCCAACATCACGGTGCCTGGAACGGTTTGCAGCCCTCCCAGGAAGACGCTGTGCTCTCTGGGCTCAGAGAGCATTGTGACGGGCTGGAAAGGACGTGGGGCTGTGAGCCAGGAGGCCTGGGTACTGGCCCGGCTCTGCCTCGAACCAGCTGGGTGACCTTGAAAGAGTCACTTTTCTCTGGTCTCATTTTCCTACGATGAAAAATGATGGAGTTGGATGAGATGAATTCTATGTTCCCAGGCAGCTGTGACATTCTATAATTCTACTAAATGGGAATGAGAATCAGATCTAATCAGCTAGAACTAATTCAACCAATATTTTTAGGCACCTCTAACTTGCAGGAAAAAAAAAATCCTATATTTTTTTCTGAATGGCTGGGGACGCTACAGAGCGACCTTGGAGAGGAAAGAGTGGAGGGGGCCCACCCACCCCACACAAAAGAGAAGTGCTCGTTCACCCCGGCCCAAGGTGTTGGCAGCCACTCCCCAGCCTCACTGTTGGCAAGCCCACCACCTCCGAGCTGATAGAATTAGAGCGGAATTAACCTGTATCAATCTTCCCTCTTCCAACTGATGAAGCTTTGGGGATTCTAGGAAAGCACTGGAGGTACCACTGCCTGAGTCATTAACATCTGTAACATATCCAAGAACTTTCCCTGGAACATCTCTGGAGGCAGAAGACAAGTGAGCCCCAAGAGCTGGAAGGCCGGGGTCTGAAGAAGCTCGTTGACTGAATTATTAATAGGACTCTGAATACGGCTCAAGTTTCCCATGACAGATGGTTTTGCGAGCTGATAGTTCTGAGGCCAATTAAGAATGATTGTGGATTCTGAGGCAGTGGCACCACCAGTGGGTGTCTTAAAATGTCTCCGGAACCCACGGCAGGAAATTCAGTCAGCCATCTCCCTGGACGCTGGCATGATAATCACAAAGGAGGAAGGAGAGCTGAATGCTGCAGGGTCCAGGGCCATTGCCCCACACTGGCTTCAGTCCCCCAGCCCAGAGCATCACCACAGCCCCAGTACACAGCGCCAGAGCAGAAGGGGACTTCAGGGGCCTCTGAATCTCGGGAAAATAGGTGCCATGTGAGAAAAGGGATCTAGGTTCAACAAAGCTAGGCCAGATTGTGTACTTGAGGACTTCTGAGGGTCTTTAATGGGCTCTGGGAATCTAGAAGAGGAAAGTAAAATTTATGTATTTATATAAAATATTCCCTTTCCCAAACCTATTCCATCATGAAATCTTTTTCTCCAGTACATGTCCTGGGATTGGTATTCTATGGAACTCACCTTAAGAAGTGGGGGATGGACATTAAGGAGGGCATGTGAGGTACTGAGCACTGGGTAGTATATAAGACTGATAAATCACTGACCTCTACCTCTGAAACCAATAATACATTATACATCAATTAATTGAATTTAAATAAATAAAAAAGAAGAAGTGTGGCCCTAGACCACAGCCCTTGTTTTACAGATGAAGAGACAGAGGGCCAGAGCGGTCCCACAGTGAGCCAAAGCCCAGGCAGAGTCCCTCATGCTACCTGGTAATGTTCCAGGTGCTTTAGGACTAACTCCAGGGCTTTCTCCAGGAACTGACAAGATAGCTGGGGACTGAAATGCTTCTGGGAAAGCAATGAGTATGCATCCAGAACCTAGGACCCACCTGGAGAGAAATGGTTTGCAATACCAGCAGAAGAGAGCCCCGAGACCTTCTTGTTTAGCACAGAATAATACTTTTTTCCTGATAATAATTTGCTTAATGTTTCTTTTCTTTTTTTTTTAAGATTTTATTTATTTATTTGACAGAGAGAGAGAGAGAGAGAGCACAAGCAGGGGGAGGGGAAGGCAGAGGGAAAGGGAGAAGCAGGCTTCCCGCTGAGCAGGGAGCCTACATGGGGCTAAATCCCAGGATGCTGGGATCATGACCTGAGCTGAAGGCAGATGCTTAACCAACAGAGCCACCCAGGCGCCCTTGCTTAATGTTTCTATGTCTCCCCTGCTATACTGTGAACTCCATGGAGTGGGGACCACATCTGTTTTGTTCATGAATGCCTCCTCAGCCCCTGGCACAGGGCCTGGCAAACAGACAACTCTTGGCAACTATTTGCTGACTGATAGACTAAAGAGCACATGCCTTAATATCTACTTCCAAGAATCCAAGACACCTTCAAAATGAGCCCTCTTGTTTCCAGATTCAAGAGCCCCATGGAGAAAGAGACACAAACCATTCGTCAGCACTGTGGGGCTGCCCCTGGTGCTTGGGGATGTGGTCAGCCAGGCTCCAGGGGCCACAGCTCCCACTAGAGCCAACTGAAGTATGGAAGGGTTGGCTCCAGAAAGCCTGGAGTCCAAGCCAGCACTGGAACCACTTTTTCTGGAAGAAAGCCACATCTGCATTTCCTATCCATGATGTTGAGTGAGCAAGGCAGCCCTGGGTTATCTGGCGTATGCAGCAGAGAGTAAATGCAGTAGGGACAAATGGTGTCCCAGCTTCTTTTAGGCCACCCGGGATCCAGTCATTTATTCCATATTAACTAAGGAGTTACTCACGAGAGAAAAAAAAAAAAGAAAGACCTGGTCTCTGCCCGCAAGAAGCTAAGAGCCTAGGATGAGACAAAAGATGGGTGTAGAAGTAACCACATAACAAGGAACATGGTGATATCAGAGATACACAGACAAACCCTTCCCTGAGAATAAGACAAGAGCTTGATTCTGATAGAAAGTTGCAGTGGTACTATATCCGAGGCCTGAAAAATGATGCTTTTGGCTTCCTTTCCTCCAAAACTCTGACTAGAACAGTCCCAAAAAGGTGAGGGATGAGGCGAAGGGGCCTGGGCTCCCTTCACTCCCATCTCCTTCCCCGGGGCTCAGAAGTGAGTGAGTCAAGAAGCAGCCCATGGAACAGGAGGGTCTTCAGCAAGAGTGCCCACAGAAGGGGGGTGGGCCGGAGCACTCCAGCTGGGGTGGAGCAGGGGGCGAGGGGCAGAGCCCAGGGTGAGCAGCAGAGGGCTGGAACTGCCATCCTCTCAGCCACCTAATTCAAACCCCTTGGGGTGGGCATGATCCCCAGGCAGGATCCCAGTGCATTCAATCTCTGGGTAGTGCCAGATGGCCCCCAGGCTTCCAAATGCAAATCATTCCAACCAAGTGAAGAAACCACATTGCTCTGCAACCGAAATCTTGCGTGAAATAAGCTGACGAGTCGACATCAGAATCTGTGGCCGGGAGCGGTCACACCAAAAGTCCCCGATGGTGCCCATCTGGTGCGGGGGCCGAGCCCCCACGTGAGGAAAACTCCAGGAGTCCCAGCAGCTTCTGTCCACACACATAGGTCAGACCACAGCATCCCTAACTGGGAAAACCAGAAAACAGAGGGCAGATGTGGGCAAGACAGGCAGAGAGCCTAGACCATGAGTGTTTTCCTTCAGTCCCTGCCCTAAGAGTGTCTTCTCAGAAGTGACGGCGAAAATAGGAGAGTTGCTGGCTTCTGCTTGGTAGGATGCCTGCAAATGGAAGTGGGAATACGGGGGAATCACTGGGGCCCCTTAGGCGAGACCAAGTGTGCCCTTGATGATGACACTGAGCACCCCTGAATAGGAGAGCCTGGGGAAAATCGGTTTAAAGGGGCCAGGGGGACAAGGGACACCGTGACACTGGTTTTCAAGAACCAAGTACACTTTCTTGGCCAATTTGCACCCTAGGCTAGACACAAAGGAGAAGGGCCTTTTCTAAAACAAAGCGCTCCTAAACCAGGGGCACGTCCATGGTCCCGGCCCACTCTGAGACAGGGGCAGTGTCAGAAGCACGGTTCTCTGTGGTTTGGTGTCTGCCTGTATCCTGACCAAAGTCTGTGGGGTGTGGGGTGGGGGGGGGTGGTTTGGAGCAGAGCCTGAGACAAGAGCTTGGGTGCAGACAAGTTTGTGAGGTGATCCTAAAAAGCAGGAGAAGGGAAAAAGAGACAGAAAAGAAGGAGAAGCCAACGTGATGGTGTATCCTCAGGATTGCAGCTGTCGGCATGGGAGCTCGCTCCAGCCAGGACCCAGACAGGTGTGCACAAGCCTCCTGGAACTGCCCTCCGAATGGGGCACTCATCCCCAGCTCCCAGTCCCCACCGGTGAGGGCTGCATGGGGCGCTCACATCCTTTCCCACTTTTGGGCTGGCCACCAGGATGCCCGTGGTTGTGAGGGGGTCCCTGGGGCGAGACAGCTCTACCAGGACTTCACCTGACTCAGGCACCATGGGCTTCTGCTACAAAATATATCATGCACTTGCTTTGCCATATATATTTTCTTTCTTGGCCTCAAAGAAGCTAACTGCTGAGATGAATCTTCAAAGCATTTAAAATATGTGACTTTTTACTTGCTCTTCCTACATCTTTCAAATCTTTTTTTTTTTAACGTTGCTTAGCTCTCCTTTATTAGATGCCACCTTAAAAATGTTTGCAAGTTGAGGTGCCTAGATGGCTCAGTCGGTTAAGCATCTGATCTTGGTTTCAGCTCAGGCCCTGATCTCAGGGTCATGAGATTGGGCCCGAGTCAGGCTCCACACTCAGCATGGGGTCTGCTTGGAATTCTTTCCCTCCGCTCCTCCTCTGCTCACTCTCTTAAAAAAAAAAAAAATCTTTGCAAGTAGATGGGGGCTAAGGTACAAATAAATCAATAAAAGTATGTGAATTAAAATTCGGACTCAAGCAACCTTTAGCAAGTTCATGACCACCCTCGAGACCACTGAGAAAGACTGCAGGGAGTACCACAAAACCACATCTTGGAATTACTGCTCTCTAGTCAGCAAATGAAACATACCGATGGTGACCAACAGCCCCACACACACACACACACACACACACACACACACACACACACACACACACACACACACACACACACACACACACACACACACACACACACACACACACACACACACACACACACACACACACACACTCCATAAGGTTATTTTTAAATTTCGTTTTATCACAGACCTTCCCTCAGCAAGCTGATGCTGTTTTTCAAATGAGTTGTGTTTTACTCCTGGTTCTTGGTAAGTGAGGTCG
Source organism: Zalophus californianus (assembly GCF_009762305.2). NCBI lineage: Eukaryota > Metazoa > Chordata > Mammalia > Carnivora > Otariidae > Zalophus > Zalophus californianus. The sequence continues at coordinate 144,398,043 of NC_045595.1, forward strand.
AGAAAACTACTCACCCTTGTGCAGCCTGAGGCAGGGTAAGGCCTGCATGAAAGGCTCCCGGAGCCGGGCCCACGGAAGCCCCACCAGCAACACAGCAAAGGGATCGGGTGTGTGTTCACCCACCCACCCCCTCGGCACCGGGCTAGCCTGTGGCCGCAGACCACACCTGTGCCTCGAAGAACATGTGGTCCAGTGGGCACTAAGAGAGCAGGTCAGAAGTCATCTCCTCAATGGGAAATGAGATCAGCCGTTCCCCTCTTCATTCACTCCCTCAGTGAACATTCACGGAGACTGTGTGCCAAGCGTTGTGTCGAGTGCTGGAGGCATAAAGGTGATGAAGACACAATCCCCAGTCTCTAGGAAGGAGCTGGTGGATTTGGACTAGACCTTCCAACTCCGACATTCCTCAGTTCTGTGACAGTCTTGGCAAAGACCCCAAGGGACAGAGCGACCTCCAGGGAAGAAAGCATGCAGGGACAGAATGTCCATTCTTGAGAAAGAGGTGAGACAGGGAAAGAGGCCACCCTACAGCGTCCCTCCGCCTTCACTCGATCTGATGCCCACACTGCCCTCCCTGGAGAAAAAAAGTCCAACAACGCCATGCTGCCCCTGCCGCAGGGAGGGCTCGGCCTCTCAGAAGCCCTCACTCTGCTCTGGTCACCCAGTGGAAAAACACTGTAAATCTGGTGGCAGGTGATTTGATTTTCCTGTTTGGCTGTGATACAATTATGATGCCATAAAGCAGAGGAGCCAAAAATCCTCACCGAGAAGCAGGGAGAATCCTTTCAGCTTCATAGGTACTGTTCTACAACTGAGGTCAGCAACCAAGACCAGGGTCCACGCCACAGAAAGTTCTCCGTGTGGATTTTCGGAACTAGGCTAAGAAATTAAATGAAGAGGGCCTCAGATGTAAATGTGGGGAAAATGTGAAGTACCCTGGATGGGCATCACCTTCTAGAAGAGCCTTTGCTTTAGGAAAAGGCTTCTCCGACACAACTCCCCAGTAAATCCAAATGTTCAGAGATTAGTGCTTGAAAGAGAGGCCTTGGAAAGGCAGGCATGACCGCAAAACCCACATCCAAGCTCCTGGAATTCTCTAACAGTGAAGAGATAATCAGAAATGAATTCTGAAGCATCTCTGAAGTGATTATGAAAATCATCAAAAGTGGGGGATCGTGCAAATGTGTCATCTTCCACCATGAAGAACGACAGAGTATCAGAGCTGGAAGGGAGCTTGAAGATCAGTAAACCCACCCCCGCATACAGACAGCCAGTGAACCTGGAGCTGAGATGCAGGAGCCCAGGGCCTGCAAGAACCTGGAAGCTGGGACAGGACCAGTGAAGCCAGAATGTGTTTGGCTACCCCGCCGGCTGGTGGCGGATCCAGGAACACCTGTCACTTTCTAGCATGTGGTCCAGGACTCATCGCTCAGGGTGGCTCCCCTCAGGAGGCAAAAGGCCAACCAGCACCTCCTAGCTCACAAATAGGCATCACCACCCACCAGGATGTCCCAGCCAGAAGCCCACGTGGCATCTCTGACCTGTAGCACCCTCACCTTCCTACCACTCCCCCCGCCCCCCCCCCCCCCGGCCCTTAAATCTTATCCCCACCCCAGGCATTCATGTCTTCACTCCTCTGCAACCTGATCTCCATCATTCAGCCAACTTGACCTTCTGAAAGGGAAAGTGAAACCAGGCCTCCCCACCCACTACCAGATAAAATCCAGATGCTCTGTGTGGTTTATGAGGTGTTCCATGTCTGATTCTTATCCTGCCCACCTTGGCACCCTGGACTGAACTCTCACAGTGCCCTCAAAGCACCTTGGATGCTGCCCATGCAGCTCTTATTACCTAAAATGTCCTTTCCTCCTGGTCGGTCAACCAACCCCTACTTGTCTTCAGATAAGTGACCTCTTCCTGAAGCCTTCCCTGATTACCCCTAGTTGAGGTCAGGGCCTCTCTACGTGTTAGCCAAGCACCCCCCCCCCCACCTGCCGTCATAATACAGGTCCATTACTTGCTCACTTGAATGTCTTCCCCACTGCACCATAAGCTGCTTGACAGTGGAGACTTTTAATTCTGTCTCTTCAGAATCTAAAACACTGGTATGCAACGTATGTTTGCTGTGAAAGAATGAATGACTGACTGAATGAATGAAAGCAACTACCAACACTAAAAGATGAGTAGAGCTGTCATGTCCCAGTGGCCAAAGAAATCCAAATGCAAGCTGACTCATTTTAATTCTCTTGGAAAGTAAAAGGGCAGCTAAATCATAAAAATGAAATAAAATTCTTCATCCTTAAAAAAAATGACTTTATACAGATCTGTCAGTACTAACGCTTCTTCCATTCGGGAGAAAATACTGTGTGGGGGCAAGGTGGTATGCTAGCCCTGTCTGCCGGTAGCCTTAAAAGATGTCTCCTTCCATGAAAAACAGGCTTTAGCACATACACTGAAGTCTCTGCTTACATTGCAGCAATAGAACTTCTCATGCCTTATTTTTTTGTTACAGCTTTATCGACATATAATTCATCATACAGTTCACCTATTCAGTGGTTTTTAGTATATTCACAGAGTTATGCAACTATCACCACCATCAATTTTAGAACGTTTTCATCATCTCAAAAAGAAACCCTGTGCCCTTCAGCCATCAGCACCTACAAACCTTCCAAACCATTCCAAAGCAACCATTTGGGCCTATTCTGGACATTTCATATAAATGGAAGCATAGACTATGTGGTCTTTTGTGACTGGCTTCTTTCACTTAGAATAATGTTTTCAGCTTCCTCCATGTTGTAGCGTGTGTCAGGACTTTGCTCCTTTTTATGGCCAAAAAATATTCCGATATATGAATATACCACATTTTGACTATCCCTTCGTCGGTTGATAGATGTCAGTTGATAGACATGTGGGTTGTTTCCAGCTTTGGGCCGCTACAACGAATACTGCTATGAACATTCGTGTACAGGTTTTTGGATGGGCATATATCTGCAGGTCTTCTGGGTGTCTACCTACACATAGAATGGTTGCGCTATATGGTAACTCTGTGTTTAACTTTTTGAGGAACAGCCAGACTGTTTTCCAAAGGGATCGCACCATTTCGTGTTCGCCCCAGCAGTGTGTGAGGGCTCCAACTTCTCCACGTGCTCGCCACCACCGTGATAACCCCAGTGGGTGTGGTAGTGGTATCATACCGCATTTCCCTGATGATTAAGGAGGTTGAGCATCTTTTCATGTGCTTTTTGGCCATTTGTATATCTCTCCTGCCTCCTTGCCAGCCTCAGCAAATATTCAGTATGATGCACTCAACTCCTAGGAATTCTGGATAGATCTCCGGGTCCCTCTCTGAGGACTGCTGGGTACAGCTCCAACATTCCCACCAACAAGTAGGACTCACCCACTAGCACCTTTAGAGAGGACTCCGGAGCTGACTCTTAAGTGACAATGATTCTATTCAACATACAGGGAGTGTGCAGCCTGTTGTCTCCAAGCAACTGCTAGGTAGAGAGGGGCTGGAAGTGAAAGGTATACAGATGAGTGACAATGGACCTTGCCTGCCTTCAAGGACTTGGCAATCAAGCTGTGGAGACACCAGAGCAAGAGTAAATAAATGCTTTAACAGAGCATAAGCAAAGAGCTTCATGAACAAAGGGAAAGGGAGCTGTGACTCCAGCTTAGGGGTGGAATGTGGTTCCTTCCATGGGAGGGCTCATGGAAGTAACTATGCTTGAGCTCAGCTTAGAAAACAAGGAGGATTTCAACAGCAGGAGTTGGGGAAGGGCATGCCAAGCTAAGGAATCAGCATGCACAAAGCTTTGGAGCCAGGAAGAGGGAAATGGAGGCAAAAGGCCATCTGGGGCACCGAACTCAAGGCCAGCGCCTCTGAGAATCTGAACAAAAGCACCACTGCCCGTGACAGCTCATTGTACATACAGTTTCAGGGTGTGGGGAGAGGGGGGAGTGGAGGGAAATGGGTCTAAAAGATCAGGTTGAAGCTAGATCAAAGGGGGCCTTCACACCACACTAAGTGTAGCTTTGTCTCCCAAGCTACAAGGAAGGAAGGCGGGCGGGGCCCCAGGGCTGCGGGATCCCCAAGGGGGTCTGCACAGCTTGAGACCTGCAAATACAAGAGCACAGCCAGGCCTACAAGTTCTGTAAGTAGCAACATCTGGGTGCCGCCCTTCAGGTATGCCACCCGGCCCCCTCCCCTGCAGCCGACCCTCAGAAATGGACACGGTAAGTGTTCTCCCGTATGCGGACCTGTTCCATCAGCCCATCCTTCTCCACAGCAGGGAGAAGCAGCCTCTCTATGTCACGAGCAACCTAATTACCAAAGATACAGCCTTCACATCGCTCAATCACCCTAGAATCAGAATCCAGACCAGCTGGAGAAGGTCTCTTTCACCCCTCCTTCCCCAACCCCCCATTTCCAAACACAGGCTTCGCCCATGAAATGGACACATGGGCCCCCACCTGCAGGGCATGGGCTCTGACTTGCTGTCTGTGAGCAGGTCCATTTCTCAGTCCCAGTCCCGCATTTCACCAGCACCTTGCAGGCAAGGGCAGGCTTTGGCTTCGTGGCCAGATGTCCCAGAGCAAACTCAGACATACAGCACTTGGCTAACGACAGCATGGCTATTTTTGCAACTCCAGCAAAATGCACAAATCAGCAATCACAAAGAAGGGCTTCAAATGTGCTGCAGCAAGAAAATGCATCTTCAAGAAAGCTCTACTCCGTTTGCAAGAAGACACTTTTCCCCACTCTCTTTCCTCCACTTTGGCCACAAGCCAACAGTGCAGCAACAGGTCAAACTGAGAAATGAGAACCTCTTTCCGAGAAGACTGTTCTCTGAGCACAGGGTGGGTAGGGCCGGGGTGGCAGAGCCGGAGATAGACGGCAAAACTCTTTGGTAAGTGTTGACCAATGGCCCCGACATATGCAAGCTGTTTTCACCACAAAGGATGCAGCCCTGCAGTACAGTAAAGAGAATGCTGGATTATGCTTGAGGCCTAGCTCCTCCATTTTCTAGTTTTGTGATGTGGGGCAAATTTGGTAATAAGGGCAGGGGACAGGGCAGCGCAGTGATCAGGAGCAGTGCCTAGATTTGAACTCAGGGTCCACAATTACAGGTGGGGACACACCATGCATGAGTTTTTGCCTTTCTGTGTCTGTTTTCTCACCTGTAAAGGGGCATAGAACAGAATTCGCTTCCTGGAGCCAGAACAATGAAACACCCAGCCTTCCCGAGGCACCACGTCAGAATGGCAGGGCCAAGGAGTGATGCCGCACTTCGCCGGGGCTTGCTGACTTGGAGATTCGCAGCCGGCTCCCGCCATCCAGGAGTTGCACGCTTCAAGTCTGATAATAAAAATCATCTTCCAGAAATGTACATTTCTGTACATACGAAGCCCTTTGAGGTTTCCTCAGATCTTAAAACACCTCTGTGAGACACACAGTATGATTCGCATTTTAGCACTGAAGAAACTGCAGGAAGTCTATAATTCAGTTTGCTGAATTCCATGGATAATTCTCTATCAAGCTGTTTATTCTGATGAACGGGATTTTCTAGTTAAATAAGGACAAGAAGAAGCCACTTTCTATAGACCAAATCTTCCGCTTGAGTTCTAGAGAAACAGAATCTGACAGCACTGTACCCGAAGAGACGTGCTTGGAGTGGAGGTGGTGGGCCACTGTGTAGACCAGTGCAGTCTGGGAGCCTGATGGAAAGACGACGAGCTGGATCGAGGAGCATGAAATGCGAAGGAAGAGGCAGCTAAAGGTCCTGCTGAACAGACAGGTGGCTGCCGGGCTGTGAAGCTCTGAGGAAGAGTGGAAAATTAATGTTTCCTGAATGACACTAGAGTCCCGGCAGCTACATCTGCAGGTGGACAGCTTTGTCAGCTCTGTGGAAGGAAAAGAAGGGTAGGACCTTTCTCCCGAAGGAGGAAGAAGAAAAAAACGTTGGTGCATCCAACAGGTGTTCACGAGTTAGGCAGGAAATGTAGGCACGTGTGTGACTAAAGGCCTTCTGCAGAAATCGTCCCAGGAGCCACAGCATGTACCGGACTCGGAAAGAATGTGCCTGCATCAAGCAAATTCGATTTTCAGCCTCATGTGATAATGCTCCATATCTGAATCACCTCGGCCAGGAAAAGCAACCACGGGCAGACGATGTGGTATTTAACGGGCTCTCAGAGGGGTGCCTGGGTGGCTCAGTCGTTAAGCATCTGCCTTCGGCTCAGGTCATGATCCCAGGGTTCTGGGATCAAGCCCCCCATCGGGCTCCCTGCTCACTGGGGAGCCTGCTTCTCCCTCTCCCACCTCCCCCTGCTTGTGTTCCCTCTCTTGCTGTGTCCCTGTCAAATAAATAAAATCTTTAAAAAAAAAATAATAAAGGGCTCTCAGATGCATATTCTTGGTGGAAAGGTGACCAGGAGACATGGTATATTTTGGCACAACCTTGTCACGTATTTTTTGGACAGTCACACATGGCATCCTTGCCATCCGCTGTCCCAGGCACTTGACAAATTCTGACTTACTCAGTCCTCACAAACCCCACCCCCACGAGGAAGCGTCTGTTTACAGATCATGCCAGGACCCCATAAGATCAGGCAGCCAGCTCAAGGTAATGCCGCGGACCCCAGCCTGGGAGTGCGAACTGCCCACGAGCACTGCATCACCCTCGGCCCCATTCTGAGAGACAGGAAGGAAGTGACCCAGCTTCCCCCAGCCGAGAGGCTGGGCCCTTCCTCTTGGCCAGTGCTAGGACCCCTGCTCCCCAGAACCTCCTAGCAGACCCAGCTCGGGGGGGCCGGGCCCTGAGAGCCATTACAGAAAACAGCTCTACTCCAGAACTCCATGCACAGAAAGCTCCAGTTGTTCAAAACCCCCGGCGATCAAGCCAGGCATACACCAGAGACATCTAGGGTTTCGGTTCATTTTTATTCTAATACAAAATTTAATTTTTAGGTGAGCCGGTGTATTCTCCAAGCCGCCATAGAGAAATCCACCCAAGGCTGTGATAAATGCCCCATGGCCATGAATTCCAACTGTCAGGAAGCTCTGGGCAGCAGAGGCCCCTAGAGCTAACAGATGTGAAAATGCACTGCCCACACTTGGTGCGAAACCCAGAAGGTACAGGCCCCCCTCCAGATTGGCGGGAAGAAGAAAAGGCAGCTCTTTGGTGCACCATGGTTTGGAAAAGACCGATAGAACTTCTGCATCCCTGTGGGGAGCTGCTAACACCCATCTTATGCTAGTTCTGTGGTCTGGGACGGCCAAGCCAGCCCATCAGCCAGGAGCAGTGACACAGCCACGGAAAACATCCTATTTTTCCTTCAAATGGAGATGGGGAGAAGACAAGCGAGGAGGGAAGGCCGGGGCAAGTGGTCTGTGTGGCCACAACCTGGCCAGTCGCTGCTTTCAAGGATCTGCCAGGCGGCTCCCAACAAACTCAGATTTCTTCCAGATACTGGCCGTCTCAAAGCTTTCCTCTTCTGTCCCTTTCTTCTTCTCATAGCCCCAGACAACCCTGAGAACTGTGCTGATCCCGGTACCCTGAACAAGAGCATGACCCTCGCTGATCATTACGTTATACTTCTGAGCCGGGTGCACAGAGCAAGGCCAAAGACCGGGCCCCACTGAGTCTGCACAGTGTGTCCCTGCAGTGGACAAAGCCCTCGGGAGGCTGGGTGGGACACAGGGAAAGCTATGAACGGGGACCCTGGCTTCCCAGGTAAGAAATGTGTGTCTGCCCAGCCTTGTTCCAGAGAGGACTTCTCCCTGCCTCTTGGTGCCTGCACCGAAGAGGGAAGGCCGTCCACCCACAGTTCCTACTTGCTGATGTTCAGAAGTGAATGCCCGTCCTTGGGGCAAGGAGACAGGGTGTGTATGAGGGAAGGGCTATTAACCCACACAAACGAGGACTCAAGGGAAACGAGAGCCTCTGCAAATCTGAGTATCTGATGGACCTTTGTGGGGAAGAGTTACATACACATGTTTCGTGTGGTCCCAGAGTACAAATGTGGGGAAAATGAGTAGGAACCACGGGGAAGCAGATTGTTTAAATTTGATATACAGAAAAACGTTCCAATGAACTTGTCCAAAAATAAAATAATGGACTACTTTGGAAGTAGCAAGTTCCCCACTGCAGGAAGTAATCAAGCAGAGATCTGGTAAGTCAGAGATGCTATGGGGAAATTCAGGCGTGAGAAAAGATGGCCCCAGATGTCTCTCCTACCCCTGAGATTCTGCAGTTATTTTAACAGAATCTGTAACTATCTGTTAAAGTTAGGAAAGACATTTCAATCCATCCTTCTCACTTTATAAAGGAGGAAACCAAGGCTGACCGAGAGAATGGGACCTGACTAAAGCCAGCCAGGTCTGCCTCTCCATCTCTGCATCAAACAAACATTCAGCAGGATGAACACTTGTCCAGCATTTCGATGAGAGGACAGAGGCAAAGTGCAGATGGTTTCCATTTCCAAGAGCTGATAACACATTCAGCACCTCCACAGTCTCCCTGGGGATCCCAGACTGGCTCTGAACCCAGGCCCCAGGCTCAGCACCAGGAGGCCAAGACTCATGGGAAAGACACTTGAGTAGAAATAGGCTGCTTTTTCAATAAATAGTAGAATGGGATTTCTGTAAGTTAAGGGGTAGGTACTGAAACTCATCAGACTCAAAGAAACCCACAGTACATCTTTCCCATCATCTTAGTGGGATGATGGGTGGATGGATGGATGGAAGGCAGGCAGGCAGGAAGGCATTACTTTTAACACTTCCAAAACCATGAGAGAAATTTTAACCCAAGTCAGGCTGCAGACCTATCAAAAAAAAAAAAAAAAAAAAAAAAAAAAAAGGCAGCCCATGTTCTTTAATAACTAAAACCATTTCCTCTCTGATGTCAAAGCCCTGAGGAGTCTGCCTGGACACAATTTACACTGAAACCCACACAACCGAGGTTCCCCAAAGATCAAAACCCCCAAGAAACTGTGAGAACAGACTTGTTCATGACACACTCATCATAGCATCACCAGGGAGGTCATTGTGCTGCGAGGAAAAAGTGATCAAACCGTTTTGCTGGAGGGCCCTGCACATGCTGGAGCAGAAATCCAGCTGTTGCCAAATGTGACTGTGGACTAGAAGGTGGGAGGCAGTCTGTAAGGGGTTCAAACACCGAGGCACGAACTTGAGTGATCTTAAATGTTTTCATGGAAAGACTGGGATTGTCTTCAACATGGAAGTCTATTCAATGAATCCCCCAAAAAGCAGTGGGGACTCGGTGACCCAGGCTGTGAGGTGGCTGGGTATAAGGCTGCAGAACCTCTCCATCCTGGCTGTTGCATAGCTCGGGAACTATAAAGGCGGAAGCCAGGAACCATCCCCCAAGGATCTCAGGTGCTTAGAGGACAAGCAGGGCACTAGGGCTGGGGACCCAAGTCCTAGAAATGACCAAGTGACCCTGCGCAAATCTAACCTACCCAAGTGCAGTCTCTTCTGCAAAATGGGAATAACACTACCTGCCTTCCTCTGTTGCTGAGTTCGAACGAGGAGGAAATGTAAAACCACCTGGTAACAGTTGAGCACGGTTCAAGCCTAGGGGAATGCAGCACTGTTCTAACCACTGGCAGGAGCGAAGGCGCTGCAGTGGGAAAGCTCATGGCCCACAGCCTGCAGGGCACGCCTGAGCTCCCCCGTTATCAGCCATTCAGCCATTAGTACGTCCGTCAACGGGTGTGGAGACTGCACGTGCAGCCAAGAAAGGACCAAATGGAGGCCCAAGAAAGCCAATATCTTATTCTTTGCCTTTGGAATGGAAGTGGCATGGGATGGTAAGATTTTAATCACAAGAGTCTGGATCCAGAAGATCATTTCTCCAAATGAGAAAGGACCCTAGGGAGCAACTGTCTAGAAGGAGGTGGTTAGATTTCAACTTGGTCAAGTCACGTGAGGCTGTCCATAAGCTGAGGCTCAGCTGCGGGCAGCCCCGGGTCATCACATACAACGATCGCATGGCGCAGGGCCCGGGTGCTGCAGAGAAAGCACTCTCACCGGCCGGCCTGGAGAAGCCAGGGTGCAGAAGGGGCCCTGAAGTGACGAGAGGAAGTGGAGAGAGAGAAAGTGGGGTGTGACACTTCCAGGGCATGCCGTGGAGTGACATGCAGGGACAGGCACATTACAAGGAGAAGCCTGAAATGCTTTAGGACTGGTGCTTCAAAAATCCTTGACCCCGGATCGGCATACACAGTTTGCAGTTTGCAATCTACAGAGCACAGGTGGCTATCCTCACAGCTGGCTCCAATCGGGCCGTTTTCCGCCCCGCTGCCACTGGGCTTTCCACATGGGTCTTCTGCACCATGGAACAGAAAAGCAAAGTCATGTTTTTCATCATGGCCAAGGGCACACACTGGTCCGTAAACCATGAAGAGGAAAGGGCCAGTGGCAGCTTCTTAAAGGCAGGATGTGGCCCTCTTCCTGCACAGAACACTCCCTTTCCAAGTCAGGACCATTCCTTCCGGCTTCTGAAGCTGGCCCCCCGAACACACACACACACACACACACACACACACACACACACACACACTCTCTCTCTCTCTCTTTCTCTCTCTAGCAACCTCTCTGTGTTCTAGGAACATTTTCCACTACTGACCAGGACCCAGGGAAGGTCTGGGTTGTGCAGGACAGGAAGAAAAGGGAGAGGGCAGATAACACTCATGGAGCCCCTCTGTGCCTGGCGTTGTGCAATGTGTCTAGGACAGGATTTCATTCCTATTTATTGAGCACCCACAAGGATTTAGGCCAGTGGTTCTCAAAGAGGCAAAGAGAGGAGGCACAAACTCCAGCTTCAGAATCACCAGGCAAGGTTTTTCAAATGCATCTTTTCTGCCTGCAGTGTGACATGTGAATTACATATCTCAAATAGGCCATGAAGGGGGAGGCAGAAATCACTTTATAACCAATATGCTGGAGGCACCCCCATGCCACAGATGAGCAAACTGAAGCTTTAAATATGTTATGCAAAGTAGTAAGGCTAGGAAGAAGTGGAACCAGGAGTCCCCCCACCTCTGACTTCAAGCTCAGACAATTTCCCAACATTCTAGTCTATCACCAGAGTGCAATAAGAGCATGTATATTTCCAGAAAAGTAAATGATTTGGCTTTATCCCTATGGCTACAGGTCAGTTCCCCCTACTTCCTCCTGACCCTTCATGCCATTATTTAAAAACAACCAAGACTTAAAATCCCACGATGTTCTTAGAGAACCAGAGCTGGATGGTGGCTGGAGGAAGGGCTCCAGTTCAAGGCCCCCAGGCTGGACTTGTGGGGCTGGGAGGGAAAAGACAATGTTTTATTAGACAAAAGCCCTGTCCCCAAAGAGCGCAGGACCCTGCGGAGGGAGACACGCGTACCTAGGAAGCACCTGTCCTCTTAAGTCATGACCTGCTGAATGATCTCAGAGCAGTCAGTGCTGAGGAGCCGGGGGTCCGGGTAGGACCAAGGAGGCCCTCAGGGGGCTTTCAAAAAATGGTGACCTGAAGGACAAGGAAGGCAAACAGAAGGGCAGGATGGAGGGAGAGCATATCCAAAGGCCACACGTGTAAGCAAGGCACCTACTAGCCTACTAGCATCGGGTAGGTGCTCAAAACAGTTTGAGAGTTTGTGAAGTCACAGCAGTTAATTTGGCGACAGGGATGGGGTAGGCTGTCCGTTGGCTGCAGAACACATCACTGAGAGTCATCCAAGAGACTGCCCATCATGAAACGAAACTGAAAGCCAAGTGGACAGTCTGGCTGAAGAGCTTCTGAGAGGCAGAAATGGTGTGGCGCACAGAGAGGGAAACAGGGCCCTCAGGGTCAGAATGAGCCGCAAGGAGGGAGCAAGGTCTGGAGGTAGCTCTGAGTTAAGCAAGTGCGGCCACACCTTTATAGGGGCTTTTATAGGGTGCTCCGACCCTCAGCTGCAGGTGCGGCCGGCTCTCCAGGCCGTGTACTCTAGACAGCAGGGCCTGGGACTTGTCCACTGAGATGGGCCTAGAGCAGACCCTCAATAAGTACCTGTGGAATTCTTCACGGCTGAGCTGTTAAGTCACCAAGTTAGCCTGGATAAGCCCGGATGCGCTACGATGAGGGGAAAAGGGCCACCTCCCCCAAAGGCACCCTGAACTGAGGCCCAGCTTACGTGGATGGCCTACGGTCTTCTCCATCTTGCTAATTCCAAGGCCGGGCCACAGGGGCAAATCTGCGGTGGGGCCTGAGTTTCCATTCCCCTCCCAGAGGTGGGCCGTGCCGCCTTCGCCTACAGCCCCTGCTGATCTCTCCCGGACGGGGCCCCTGGCAGCTTCTGGAGATTCTGCTCCAGACGTATGGACAAGCCCATCCGGGAGGCACAGGTGACATTTGCTGAGCCCTACACCATGTGGGGAGGAGAGCCCTCCCTGCAAAAGGTATGTTTAGGCCCTCTGGCCTTTCCCGTCACGGGCTGACGGGGCGCAGCCCTAGTGAGGCTCTGACGCGCAGCTAATACGCACAAAGGGCAGCTCTAGGGAATTTTTGAGACTAGCCAAAAATCAATGGTGAAAACAAAGCATTTACACTTTTTGAAAGGCTGTTGCCTCACCTCCGCCTCTTTCCCTTGACTCCTTCTGCACAAAATTATGGCCAAATCCCAGGGAAAAGCTCTCAAAAGTAGCAAATCAGTCTCTACGCGGTGTTAGCTCCACCCCTCAGGGAAAGCCTAATCTGCCCATTCAACACAGGGCCAAATTGCAGCTCGTGGGCTCACAGGGACTACCAGGAGATGTGGGGGGCAGGCATGGTAAGATGCATTTATAGACACAGGGTGCTTTTACTCTTCACCTTGAACATCCAGGCAAAGGCCAAATGCCAGCCCAAGCATGATTCAACACCCTCTTCTTGGTTCTAGCAGGTGACAGGTCCAAATACATTGCCCACGTCAGCAGCATCTCTGACCCCAGGTGCCTGGGCCTTCACGGCTGCTCTGCCCTGCACCACGTCCTTCCCTGCTCTACCAGCTCGAGTGCAGGGTGAGGACATGTCCTCGGGCAGTCTAGGACAGGGCTGGTTCAACTTGTCCTAGTGTAATTATCAATAGCGTCCCCTTTTCCACACTTGAAGTGTTATAGTTTAACAATAATTTCACGGTGAAATTAAACGTTCACACCACCCATGCTGTCCTTCCTCCCAGGGCTGTTTCTCATGATGTTTATCTTTACTAGTGTCAGGCAGATCTAGAAAGTGGGATCTTAAGCGGCAGGGCCTAACGAAGACTGCACGCATCTCCCTTCCTACCCTCCTTCTCTCCTTTCCTTTCAATGTTATCCCCAGTTTTGTTCCAGAAGGAATTTCTCTTAGCTAGCAAAGATGCCAAAATGCATCCTCTAACGAGCCATGAGCTTGATACAGGCATGCCACAAGTTTGGCTCTAAGTTTTCTACTAGGCAACTGAAGAAAAGGACATCTAACTAGTTGTACAGAAGGAGACACCAATTAACTGTCCAGGAGAAATACAAGTATTTGTGGCTCGAAGAGCAGGGAGAAGACTCTCCAGATGGGCCATCAAAGAAGCCACTCTGCATGTCATTAATGATGTCATACTACCGCACCAAAGCGGGCAGCAAGGTTTGGGGCTGGGGTCTCCGTGGGTCTGGCGCTAGCCTAGCTTGTTCACGAGGCAGCACTGAACAGACAGTAGGTGAGATGAGGCAGCGAGCACGTGGCAGCCACGTGGCTCCCTGGCCTCTCCTGTCCCCTTCCCTCCTCCCTTTGGTTTCTCTCCCTCCCTTCCTCCCTCCCTCCAATCTCCCAAAAGCATCTTCAGACATGAGAGTAGTTTAAAGATGTTTTAATACACAGTACAGTTAAAGTAGTTGCCAATTCTGATAAATGGTAAGTCTGGGAATCTTTTTATTTTCTTCCAAAATTGTATTTCTGGACAAGAATTATGCTTGGCCTTGACACTTTACTATTAGGTAAATCTGAGGCTAGTTAGAAAAACATTTGATGGAATTTTTTTCTAAAGATTTTATTTGAGAGAGAGAGCGAGCATGAGAGAGCATGAACGGTGGGAAGGGGCAGAAGGAGAAGCAGACTAGCCGCTGCGCGGGTAGCCCGACGTGGGACTCAGTCCCAGGACTCCTGAGATCATGATCTGAGCTGAAGGCAGACGCTCAACCGACTGAGCCACCCAGGTGCCCCCATTTGATGGAATTTTAAATTACCAATCAAAATCAACTACTTCAAGTGATAGTGGAAAATATTTGAGAAAAACAAAGTTTAAACCCCCAAACTGTGGCCATCAGAATCCAAGGACCAGACAACCAGTCTTCAGAAGGTCCAGGCCAAACTGGTAGAAGTGTTTCATCAATTTTTGCCTCAGTGAACGTTTAAACCTGAAGTCTCAACCTGGCAGTTCTTGGGCTGGATCTGGTGCACCACTGTTTTGCTTGGCTAGCAGACTGTTTGCTTAATTGTCAATACTTAAAGATCGGAATCTTTCACATTAACACAGATTTCTGACTTCTCTCGGGGAAAAAAAAAAATCAGAAGACTTGGCAGCACTGGGCCCATATTCATGCAAAACAAATGAGAACACCAGAAACACCAGTCAAGATCCAGGACACAGATGGGGTTTCAATCAATTCTCTCCTTCCTTGTCTTTCACAATCCATTTCTAAATCTTCAAAAACTTGTATTACTTCCTGGAGGCTTTTACCTGAAATTAAACTGTGATAGCCTGTATCCTGAGTTTCTGAATCACAGATGGCCTTTCTTGTGTCTGTTACAATATGCTACACTCACTGGATGATCCCCTTTTGAGACCCTACCCAATACCCTCTCATTTTACAATTTCATATAAAACCACCACTCACCTCCATATGGTCTTGAATATGATACGACATGAAGACCGGAGAGTGGGGCTCCTCTGGTCTGGTCTGTGCAGGTGACTGGTGGGCACCTGGATGTGCAGCTAATCACAGGCAACCCAGATATTGCATTTGGTCCACAAATCCCTCCCCAGGTTCTGGCTGGCCATCTCAGTCTCCCAGGGACTCAGAGGCCTCAAAGACAGTCTCTCCTCTGTTTATACAAAAGTATATTGCTTGCTCATCTGTAGGATGCCTTTGACCTTGGACAGCAGCTGAAAGAATGTGAGGTGAGGAGAGTGGGGGCCTGAATGACCAAGATCACACCAGAGTCTACCAAAACCCTGATGACATCCTGGCAGGAAGGAACAGGCAGAAAAAATGGAGATGCTTCTCTTCTGCTCTCGTTCTTCCTTCTAAAAAATGATTCATCGTTATGTCCTAGCCTTCCTTAGACACTATGTCCCAGACTCCCTGAAAGCTGAATACCAATGAACTACAAGTTACATGAAGAACATGAAAATCTCGTTTGCTGCCAAGCCAGGTAGAATGCTAGAATTCTATTGCCTTCTTTACAGTTCCAAATTCATGAGTCTTGGGTCAAACAAGATAAAATGGTCCTAGAGTCAGGGAAAGGGTTTCCCTTGCTTCTACCCTGTGCAGGTAGTAGGCTTCATTTTATTAAGGGTGGCAGTGTTTCCTTACAGGGAACCAAGTGGAGCCAGAGAAGCAGTCAAATGCACTGGTACCTCACACCACACAGACTGACAGTAATGAGGCCCCGTGAGTATCTCTGGGACTTCACATTTCTGGAAGCCCATCAGGACTGGCAGCCTCATAATGAGTGCTCATCGACAGCAGCAAGGACATACCAAATGTTCACGCAAATTATTCTACAGAAAGCAATTCTGGTTCCTAAAAAGGTTCCTCTTTTACACGTAATGATAGAAAATTCTCGAGGACAGAGACACTTGGGAAGGCTGGGTCCCTGGAGCAAAGTGTTCCTATGGGCAGCTCCTGGGGGTCAGTTCTGCCACCTGTAAGCAGATCCTAGGGGTTCTCTATGATCAACAGTAACCGGCTCATTTAAAGAAGTCACTCAATGCAGGAGGAGGAGGTAAGGTGTATATTTCAAACCCAAGTCCAGTTTGAAAGCTTGCTATTTCTGCAGTGGCTAATTCTGCAGCTAACCTGGAGGCAGAGGGCCTGGAGGCTGAATATCCATTCCACTTAGGTCAGAAAGGCGGCTGAGCTGTGCGCCTGCAGTAGCCAGGGAGCCGTCCTGTAATTCCCCTCACCTGGAGCCAGCCTTGCCCAACTGTCCTTTCCATACACTGCCTGTCACAGAAAGTCCCTCTTTACACACGCCACTGTGATTCAACTATGTTCTTTTGCTTCCCGCCCCAGGAAGATGCTTAAAGATGAGTCTTTTTTTGCTGCCTGACTGCAAATGAGGATCTCTCAATGAGAGATTTATTTGGCAGAAGAAACAAGTTCTCGTAATGCAAACAAGGACAGTCCTCCCATTATCCTTCGCTGGGCCTCGGTTAGGAGCACCTGCCTGGGCCCACCTCCCAGTGGAATGATGTGGGGAGGTGGTCCCATCAATTAGTCTGCAAGCTTCTCAAGGGCGGGGTCTAGTTTCTCTCTATTGCTTAGCCAGACCCTCAGCAAAAGCCTACTGAGTGAGTTTTCTTGTTGTGCACAGAGCTAGGTCCATCCTAGGAGGCTCCTGGAGGCTGTACCTGCACAGCAATCCCACCACCCCTTCCAAAAAGCCTTTCAGAAGAAAAGACAGAGGGCACCTGGGTGGCTCAGTTGGTTAAGCAACTGCCTTCAGCTCAGGTCATGATCCTGGAGTCCCGGGATCGAGTCCAGCAGCAGGCTCCCTGCTCAGCAGGGAGTCTGCTTCTCTCTCTGAAACTCCCCCCTCTCATGCTCTCTCTCTCAAACAAGTACATAAAATCTTAAAAAAAAAAAACAACAACGGAAGAAGAGAGACAGAAATGTCACACACACAGCTTGGAATTCTGAAGGCAGAATATTAAGCTGAGAAGGATTTACGCCATGCTGTGACATGCATGGTTCCCACAGGAAAGCATCTTTGTGGCTCGTCAGAGGAAAACCTCTAAGTAACAGTACTGACTTGCCAATTGGGGCCTTCACTGAATCTTACCTGCCCCACCTCCTTCACACTGTAATCGCTCTGAAAGCAGGGACATGTCTTCTACCTCATAATTCCTCCAAGTACCTAATCTTGTAGTTCACGCACCCGATGAGCCCAATGAAAATCGAGAATAACAATGTTTCCCGTGTACTGTCTTTAAAAAGAAAAATGTGGAAGCAGTTTGTGTAAGAACAGCAGTGGTGGGACTGTGGACCCTTACCTAACAGCCGGCCAACACACTGCTGAGGAGTCAGGCTCTATCTGACTAAATCGGAGCTCCTTCGTGTATTCAGCAGGCATCTACTGTGTGCCTGGTGCTCGGTCTGCACACCCTGAAAAGAACATGCAACCTGGTCCCACCCTGTCCGCTCATTCATTTCCTCACTCGTTCTTTCGGGAACCATCTGCGTTGGGTACCCCGTGATGGGTCTCATCGCCCCATCACTGGGTGGCCCAGCACTGCTAACCTGCCCAAAGACAAAACACCTGACCTGAGCTGTGTCTGCAGAGCAGGGAAGCCCCACCCGTGTTCAACCAGGACCCCATCTGAGCTGGAGCAGCCAGTCTTCGGCAGCCTCTCTGTGGCCCGTGGCCCTCAGCGGGCGCTGGATGTCCACAGCGCACCCAGGGGGCACAGCCGGCGGATGGGCAACAATTCTATTAATAATCATGTTACATTACGGACCGCAATTCCACTGCAGGGTTTCTGTATACATCTTTTCCCTTTTAAAACACATTTTCCCAATGGTGTGATTAAAAACCAACTGCCTCATAGTAGGTATTATTAGGTCTACCACCTGGCAGGTATTTCCCTCCCCACCCCCTTTTTTTTTTTTAAAGATTTTATTTATTTATCTGACAGAGAGAGACACAGCGAGAGAGGGAACACAAGCAGGGGGAGTGGGAGAGGGAGAAGCAGGCTTCCCAAGGAGCAGGGAGCCTGATGTGGGACTCTATCCCAGGTCCCTGGGATCATGACCTGAGCTGAAGGCAGACGCTTAAGGACTGAGCCACCCAGGCGCCCCTCCCTCCCTTTGTGTTAGGAATTCTGTAGGGCCTCCATCACAGCCTTCGGATCCCTGGGGCTATGCAAAACAGGCCGGCCTTCCGCAGCCCAGGGAGTGAAGAAATACTCAGCTTCTTTCTCAGTCACTACAGTAAAAGGTGGCAGCCTTTTTTCTCTGTTACTCAGATTTAACTCTAATAGAAACTGACAGGTTCAATCTTGGTTAATTAAAAAAAAAAACCATGAGAACAAGAGCCAAGAAATTCATTTTCGGGCGTCAGAGGGGAAAAAAGAGAAGCTACTACCTGAAATGATGGTGGTGGTAGGGCTCTCTTATAAAGCAGAGCTTCATGCCCAGTGAACAGTGGACCTGAATTTCTATCAGCGGAAACCTTTCCAGACGTGACTGTTAGAGTAACATCCTGATATGAGACAATCAGGAGAGAGATGGAAAACGCCGGCTGGCTAGATATTAGAGCTGTGTCTATCCATTTTCCTCCCTCATACAAATTGATTTCAGACCAGGGAACTTGAAGACAAAATGATGCTATGAGTTCACACAAACCTCCTCAGCTCCTGACCTGGCAACAGCAAACAGGATGCTTTAAAAAAAAAAAAATAAATAATAGATTAAAAATGACACTTACAGATGCAATGGTATACTGAGGGATTTGCTTCAAAATAACAGAGATGGCTGGGAATGGGGGAGATGAGAGGTTGGGGACAGAGATGAAACCAGACCAGCTGAGGGCTGTTAATCAATGAAGCTCCATGAACACTGTAACATCGAAGCATCCAGCAGACTACATGATTCTGTCTGCTTTTGTATATGTTAAAAGTTTTCCTAAGTAAAAATAATAATAATAATTCTATTGGGAGACTAGCAAGGTTTAATATAGAAATACTGAGTTAGGTATAAGGATAGCCAAGACATACTGGTAAGTCGGGACGCCTGGGTGGCTCAGTTGGTTAAGCGACTGCCTTCGGCTCAGGTCATGATCCTGGAGTCCCGGGATCGATTCCCACATCGAGTCCCGCAGCGGGCTCCCTGCTCGGCGGGGAGTCTGCTTCTCCCTCTGACCCTCCCCCCTCTCATGTGCACTCTCTCTCACTCATTCTCTCTCTCTCAAATAAAATCTTAAAAAAAAAGACATACTGGTAAGTGAACAAAAAAAAGAGGCAGAAGGGTATATAAAGTATGAGTCCATTTATACACACACACACACAGGTAAATTTGTAGAAAATTTCTGGAAAAATAATCTTCATATACTTCTTAGATTTTTAATGAAAATACATTACTTTTATATAATGATTCTTTTTTTTTTTTTTAATTCAAGGAGTACAGCAGGGGAAAGGAGATAGGAGGGTTAAAAAATGAGATGAACATCTCCATGGAGCAGAACCAGAACACAAACCTCATTGATGATCAGGGCTAGAACCACAGGCTGGAGTCCAGAAGCAGGTGGTGTGGCCAGCAGCTCACCCTCTGCAGGGCACTGAACTACCCCGGTGGGAGGGGGCGGGGGTAGGGGGAGGAGGCTGCCAGGATCACAGTGGGAACAGGGACTGGGGTGCCCGTCCCCCTTCCTCCCTGTTCTGCTACAACCGCGCTGTCATCTATGTGCATAGCTCCCCCTCTCTGAGCTCTTGGTTTCCCCCGGAGGCATACTAAAAGTTCCCTCCTTTATTATGGACTAGTTGATTTCTCCTTGTAACACTGTCTGTTTCTGTTTTGCAAATAGCCTATATTGCTTAGGGCATACAGTAAAAATATAAAAACCTGCCTGCACAGGTATGAAATCCGTGGTACTGATTTCCTCAGGGGAGGGAGGGCAGGAGGGGCACACAGCACCAACACCCCAGCTGCAAGTGCAGGAAATAAAAGTATCAGCCTTTTTGTCTTCCATAAAGGAAGGATGGCTTATGTGGCAGGGAATTCCTCAAACACAGACAGGGAGTTCAGATGCTGAGAAGCCAAAATATTAGCACTAATTATGCTAAGTTAATCAGTTGTTCCAATTTTACATATAAGGAAACTGAAGCTCAGAAGTTAGGGGACTTTCCTTGGGTCACAGAAGTAGTTAAGTGGCGGAGCTGGGACTGGATAAAACTCCCACTAGGGAGTGCTATCCTCTGCCAGGCACTATACACACACTGATTTAATCCTCCAATCAACTCCACCATATACACTACTATGCAGTGCTATAATCTCCATTTCTTAGCTAAAGGAACTCAAGCTCAGAGAGGTCAAGAGACTTGCCCAAGGTCACACAGCTATGAGTGGCACAGGTGGGGTCATTTCACATCCTCCTCTCCTACCTCTGTGCTAAATCCTCACTTCCTCCCCAGCTCCCCTGAGAGCCCTTCACCAGTCCTAGGAATGGGAGAAGGCAGCCTGCAGATAAGCTGGACATTTCCATTCCAAGCATCTGGAAAGAGGCTAGGCTGGCACAAATACTATCAATAAAAACCACGTGACCTAGAAAGGTGAAAGAGTAGACACTATTAAAATACTTAACACAAAAGCAAATTCCTGCCTTGTGGTGTGTTATCAGCAGCTGACAGGATTAGCCTGCTGCTTCCACCTCATGGTGGGTTTGGGCTCAAACCAGCACACAGCTGGCCTGTGGAGCCAACAGAGAATGAACCGGAAGCCTGTGGACCCCACCAACAAAGCTCCCATTCAGGAGCTCCTCAGGTGGCCAGCTCCAAGACAGAAAGACCATAACCAAAGGCTGTGATCCCAGCTCTTCCACACACACACACACACATTCTCACACATGCATTCTGTCTCTCTCTCTCATACACACACTCATTCTCTCACACACACATTCTCTATCATACACACACTCTCTGTCTCACACACACACATATTCTCTCTGTCTCTCTCACAAACACATTATCATACACATTCTCTCTCACACAGGCATTCTCTCTCTCTCATACACACACACTCTGTCTCACACACACACACATTTTGTCAGTCTCTTTCTCACACATATACACATTCTCTATCATACACATTCTCTCTCACACACACATTCTGTCTCTCATACACACTCATTCCAGGCTCAGCAGGAACCCTGTGGCCCAAAGCTAAGCCACTGCCAGACCTCCTACCTCCAGTGATCTCCCCAAAGGACCCAAATCACAAGCAGGACTCTAATTCCTGCAGAGTGGTGACCCCAGGCCTAGTGCCTCACAGAAACTTTGAGAGCTGCCTCCTGCCATCCCCTCACTCGCTCACCCTGTTTTCCTGACAAGTTCCCACTTTATAAGGCTCTGTTCCCGCCTCCCCGAGGACTTTGTAGAAAAGCCAGATCATCCCCTTCTGTTAAAAAGAGGTTTTAATTCTTGGGTAGGGGTAGAGCTACCAGATTTAGCAAACAAACAAAAAACAGGGCACCCAGTTAACTTAAATTTCATATAAACAGCAAATAATTGTTTTGTATAGGTATGTCCCATGCAATATTTGGAGCACACACACACAAAACAATTATTTGTTGTTTTTCTGAAATCCAACTTAAGTGAATGTTGTGTATTTTAACTGGTAACCCTGTATGGTTGGGGTGGGGTAGAGTAGAGGTATCTAGTAGAACAAATCATCTTGAAAGAAAACACAAAAAAGAGTTGTGAGGATTTAGGGAGGAAAGTGAGCAAGTGCCCTTTACTGAGCATCTCTTTCACACCGGAAGCTTTCATGCACGTTGTTCATTTGAGTTTTCCGGTAATTCTGTGCTTCAGATATACTTATCCCCACTTACAGATTAAAAAACAAGACAAAACAAAACAGAAGGTCAGAGAATCAAGTGACTTGCAAAACATCATACGGGTAATTCATGAAAGGCAGGACTACAATCCATAGCTTCTGAGTACAACTCAAATGCAATTTCTTCTGCATCAAGCTGCTCTGCCTGCTGATACATATCTATAATGTTATAGGGCTGTACATAAAGAGGGCCCAACCATTTTCTTTGCTTTTCCAATACATTCATGAGGAAGCAAATTCAAAATGGTATCCTGGACTAACACATATGTGTAAAATAAAGTACTCTATTTACAGAGACCATTCTGCTTACAGAGAAAGCACTAGATCCTTCTCTCCTTTTGGTCACGTACCCCAACTAAACACATCATCTATGAGGACCTACCTGTCCAGTGGTCTAGTTCCTTGACAAAGAGGCAGAGAAAGGGTCAAGACAGGACCGTTCCACCCAAAATGACCATGGCTCCCCAATTTTCAGATGAGAAAGGTCACAGGACATTTGACTCAACAGAATCTTAACAGGGAGCCTACAGAAAAAGGTACCTCTATCACTACCCTAGCATCCTACAATCCATCATTTCCCAGAAAGCACAGTGGGTTTAGTGTTCATTTGGGGTGGGGGTGGAATTATGGCGGGGAGAATTGTAAAAAAACAAACAAACAAAAAACCCAAAAAAGACTATTTGTCAAATGAATAGTGAGAAATACTTTTCCCTCCACCCTTCTCCAAGCTCCTAATGTTCTTCGTGGCACACAATAGAGGGGAAACAACCATAAAAATGACTTAATATGTGCCCTTTTGAAGTACAGTAACTGTCAGGCAAGGGACTATAAAAATAACACAGTTGAGGAGATTCAAATTTATTTCTGCTTAGTGAATTTCCAGATCAAAATGTGCTCAGTTAATCAGTCAGGTTTTGCTTTTGTGCTGTTGTTTTGTTTCTAAATTTTCCTTTTCATAGATGCTAGCAGATTTTGCTTATGATAAAAACCTTGCCCACCTCACACTCCACCACTTAGGGAGTGAGACCATGCGGTTGTGGGAACTCCCACTGGTTCCTTGTTCCTGGCGGAGGGCGCAGGAAGTGACTGCACAGGAGTGGACAGATGCTGGCCTGGGGATACCCCACCAGTGGTGATGGCCAGGTTCAAGGCAGTGGGGCTGGGGCTGCCTGCTCATGAGAAGGGCCCGGCTCTGGCCGTCCTTGTGTGGACGCTGCTTACTCGCTACCCTTCCACTCCCCCACTTCTTCTCCTACCCCGTCCCCACAAACACACCCAGGTGCAGGCTCCAAAGGCACAGACAACCAACAGTTTTTCTTTTGGGCCACTGGAGTCTCCAGTTTTCCAGCGGAAGACAGCAAAAAACCCCACACTCCATTCCCCCTCTGACCCAGCCAGCACCAAACCATTCCCAGCCCCAGCACGAGGCTGCAAATATTCAGAGGCAATTACCCAGAGCCAGTAGGGCACACATTAGTGCAGGGCCGTCATTTGCAGACTTAATTATTAGAGGCTTTATAAACATTTCAGCTGGGGGGGGGTGGGGGGATTGGGAGCGGAAAGGGGGAGCACATAACGGGGTTTTCGTTTCTGATGGTGAGTGTGCCAGCCCTACAAACAGGCCAGGTTGGGACTCTGCCGGTAGCCGCAGAGGCCTCATTTTTCTCATTGTACATAATGATCATTACAGACTCTGAAGGTGAGAAAAATTCAATTTCACCTTGGATCTAAAATCTTTCAGAGATTTCTTTTGAGAAGTCTAGATAATTAAACTGATTTACGTTTCACTGTTAATAAAATCCTAGATGTACAAAAACATAAATTCTGGTGGATACTATTTAAATGGGATCACGTTTCCATTTCTATTACATAAGAAGACTCCAGAGCAGGGCTTGAAGGCACCACTGCTCCGGCTGCATTTAATCACGAGCCTGCGAGCATCCTGGGGACCCTGGCCCTTAGGGAGCAGTGAGGGGCCCCCGCTGCAGACCAGCGGCCTCAGGACAGAGGAAAGACGATGAGGAGCCGGTGAGGGTCAGGAAACTGGGATCACAGTGCCGGGGGAGGGGGAGGGAGGTCCTGCAGCACAGCGGCTCCCATTCTCAGATGGAGGAACCCAGGCCCCAAGCATAGGGACTAGCACGTAGGACTTTGGACTCTCAGTCCAGTGCTCCTTCCATTGCCTCTAGGTGTTAAATCGAGATCCACCTTGTATAAAGGTGAGGGAATGAGGTGAGGAGGCTGCTCTGAGTTGAAGTGGCAAGTGTTGACCCAAACCCTCGGCTCCTGTTCCCCCTGCAGAGTGCGAGACTCTGCTGTGTGACTGGGAGACAGGCTGGGAGAGGATGACATCAGGGCAAACAGCCCACAAGGCCCAGGAGTTATCAGCCCATTCAGAAGCCTCGCAGGAATTTCCTGTTATGTGATCTGCGTCTTGCAAATAGTCACAAGCAAGCAAGCTGTCACTCTTCCCCGCTCTTTTAGGGGAAACGCGGGCTCTTGGGTCACTAGCAGCCTGTGCCCCGCAGCTTTCCAAAGACGACCTGGCTCTGAGGATGTCCACAGGGAGCCGGCGGGAGGGTCTGCTGGGACAACGAAGAGTGCGCCAGCCCTGCGGATGGTGAAATCCCAGCTCTAGGACAACGAAGAGCGCGCCAGCCCCGCGGATGGTGAAATCCCAGCTCTAGGACAACGAAGAGCGCGCCAGCCCCGCGGATGGTGAAATCCCAGCTCTAGGACAACGAAGAGCGCGCCAGCCCCGCGGATGGTGAAATCCCAGCTCTAGGCAGCTCGGTTCTGGGTGAGCTCTGGCACTACCCGGAGGAGGATCAGTCAGCAACATGGAAGCCCCTGGACCCAGAGCCATGGCTCTAGTTTTCAACAAACACTGTAGGTGCCTCTGCTCTTCCTTTCCTTTGTTTCCACCATAAGACAGACAGCACACACACGAGAGTGCAGAGGGCTAACAACACACTGAGGTACTCCGGGGGCACTCTGCACCCAGGTTGTCCTCCCCGCCAGGCCCCCAGCCCTCCAGAGGGAACACCGGGCCGGCTTGGGGGATCATCTTTGCCTTGGTTTTCCTTATAATTTTTGCCACATGGTGGGCATCCCTCCAGATTACAGTTAACTTTGCCCAGCAGTGCATGTGGCTACTACCACTTGCACATTTTGGGTTTTGTATAGTACTCAGTTGGATGAATACATTTTATTTGTCCCTTCTGCTAGCTATGGACATTTAAGTCATTCTCAGTTTCTGGCTACTGCATACAATGCTGCAGGGAACATTCTTGAACATGTGTCCTGGTTCTCAGATGCTGGGGTTTCTCTACGACGCACACTTGACAATGAAGTGCACGGCATCACGCAGAATGTGTTCTTCACGGCGATGAGGTAACCCCAACCAGTGCCCCAAAGCTGTGCTGCCTTCCCCTCCTTACGAGACACTGATAAACCCGTTCTGCTTAGACAGAGGAGGGGTCACTGGTGACTCAGAGGCCAAGAAAGCCTAGTTCATCGTCAGACAAGGCAATTCAAGCTATATCCTGATACCTCCTCTGTAAGGCAAAGCCCAAGATTTTAAAATCCTGAGCTTAACCAGAACCAAGCAACTAAAACAGCTCAGCTTTCTACGAGAAAAATGTTACAAACTCCCCCAAAACAATGAGGCAGCATCTACAGCTTTGGGGCAGACCCACCTGCCCACACTATTAACTATATGCAATAAGCACCAATGTGTCTCTAAGAGATTCAAGGGCAGATTAAGAGATTTAAGAGTGTCTACCGATAAAGCAGGACAGGGGAAAGAGAGGAGGGACGGAGGGGGTCCTGGACGCCACACCCCCTACGGCCGCCCCATACCGGTACACTGGCTGCATCTCTCTCGCTATGCCAATGATGGCGTCCGGCAGGAAACTGTCAAACTCCTCAAACAATTCCCGGATGTTGGTCTTATACTTCAGGTCTAGGTCCAGCTGAATTATCCGCAGGATCTCTGGAGGAAAAAGAAAGAAAACAATAAGACACAGACACACATCCTGGGAGGCTCAGCCACGGACAGAAAATGAGTGGAGGGTACAGAAACAGGTATCAGGTCATTCTTGCAGTCACCAAATGATGCAAAGTTATCGCTGGAAACAAAGGCCCTTCATTCACCAGCAACCCACTCTGCACCAAAGTCTTCATAAACAACTGCCCCCCCCCCCCGCCCCACCCTTCCACTCGCAGGCATGCATTTTTGTTTAGAACGAGGTGACCATATGCTCTGCTTCAGGCCCACTGTCCTGGCGTAATTTTCAACAGCACACCACTTCATTCTCAAAAGGAACCAGTTTGGACGACATGTTATGTGGACACCCTACTGAAAATCAAAGCATACAGGTCTTTCTCCGTGGGGCACAGGTGGTAAATGAGCCACAGGAGAGAGGGCTGGAAACCCGCCCTTATTAGCACGTTCTCAAACCTCGATGTGTGTCGAGTTCGGATGCCGACAGAACAGCTGAAAGACCTCGG
Organism: Zalophus californianus; assembly: GCF_009762305.2. Lineage (NCBI taxonomy): Eukaryota > Metazoa > Chordata > Mammalia > Carnivora > Otariidae > Zalophus > Zalophus californianus. The sequence continues at coordinate 144,424,381 of NC_045595.1, forward strand.
ACACTGTTAGGTTTTTATTCCACTGTCTGAGAGACAAAATGAGCTATAATTAGACAAACCGAGTCTCACAATTACCTGGCACATAAGTGCTGGTTGCTTCCGCTGCCTCCAGATGACTCAGGGCGAGGAGGGAGGAGGGAGGAGGGAGGAGGGAGGAGGGGGGGGCCCCCGGCTCCATTCTCTCCTCCTCTGCACCCCCACCCCGCCCAAGCCTGAGTCAGCTCCTATGTGGCAGTGGCAGCAGGGGACCAGACCCAGCTGCCCGGGGCCCCTGCCCTGCCCCCACCAGGACTGACACACAGGTGACTGAAACCAAGAAGGGAGGAACTAAGTGCATGACATGGGAGGGGCTGCAGGGGCTCCAAGGAGGGGCTGCTCAGGGGTCAAATGATGCGGGAGAGAAAGTGCTCTGCACTAAGGAGGAGGCCCAAGGTGGGAAGCGGGACATGCAAGTGCAAGTTCCAGTTTTGCTGCTGCTTGACGCTGTGACCCTGGGAAAATGACTTCTCTAAACCTTAGCTGTCCCATTTGTTAAAGTGGGGGTGATACGATGGGCCCCATGAGCCTGTGATGCCAGGAAGATGAGAGGACAGATGGGAAACACCTTGTATTCAGGCTGCAGAGCACTGCAGGAATCTAGGGTTTGGAGAGTAGGGAATTCACCGACGCCTGAGGCAGTCAAGGGAGACTTCATGAAGGAGGGAGGCGTGGGCTGGGTCTTGACATCTGGGCAGGGGTGGACAGCTGAGGCACAGCGACACCCACCGACACCCAACATCAGGCTCTCCCCGGGGCGCGACGGCTGTCTGAGGACAGGCTGTCCAGGGAAGCCCTCTGAAGACAGGGACCCTATCTTTGGCATCTCGGCATCCACCCACTCATACTGCAGGCCTCGGCCGTCGGTAAACACTCAGGAATGTTTGTGGAATTCAACAGGCATTCTCTAAATTCGTTTATGAAGAAATCACAGCTTATGATTCCAGAAAAACTGATTCGTTTGTTCTTGTTCTCTTTTCCTTTGTGGCACAGAAAAAGAACATTAGTTGACTTCCGACATGAGTGTTTTGAAAAAAAAAAAAAAAAAGTTAGTTACACTAGGTGAGAACCCAGCAGCCCAGGCCAGAGGGAAGTGAGGGGCTTCTCTGGCCCTGCAGGAAGGGGGTGCAGGAAAACGGGCTCACCTAGCCATGTGGACACGGCTGTCACCTGGCTTCACACTGCCCACCCCCACACGCCAGTGAGTAAAACTGCTGCTCGCCCTCCTGCACTAAGAACAGCAATGCCAACCATCCCAACCAAGAAGCCAGGAAAGGTGATGACTCGGGAGTCCGGGGGTCAGGAAGCCATTGTGGTGCCTTTGCTATCTCCCAGAAAGCTGCCCTCCACCAGGAGTGGAGAGTAGGGACAAGCCACAGGGCAGAGCCTCAGGGTACCTGATGCTCTCAGAAGTGGCCCTGGGGAACAGAGAGAAGGAACCCGATGTGACCTTAGAGAAGAACACCATGTCCCAGGAGAGAATGTCTAGGAGTGAGAGTTATAGCCATCAAGAAGTCATGGTGGGGAGGCCCCACAGCACCCCCCCCCAGCCATTTTTTTCTTTCTGGCCGCCTCCTGTGCCCCAAGCTCCCACATCCAGGGTCTCAGGTGGCTCCTTCACATAATAGAGCAGAGTACTAATGAGACAGGGACAGGAGGGCATCATCATCATCATCCCAAGGAGAGAAAGCACATCATCTATCACAGGTTCTGTCGACGAAGGGGATGGAGGGGGACAAAGGCATTTGGCCAAGAGATGGGGAGGCCTCGAGGATGTATGGTGGTACTTCTGTGGTATTGACAGGGCTACGGAAGAAGGGGAAATGTCATCCTCAGGGGGTATTTCAATGACACCAACGACAGCCACAGGGAAGCACCCTTTCTGTGAGTGGTTTTGAAGTACCCAACATTGCATAGGCACAAGCTTATTTCTCCTAACCACCCAATAGATTGAGTTATTCCTACATCCCAATGAAGAAACAGGTTTAGAAAAGTTCAAAACTATAGCCCGAGGTCCTACAACAAATAAGTGCTAGAGCTGGGATCTGAACCTTGGTTAGTTCACGTGAAAGCCCAGCACGCCCTTTCCAGCAGACCCTGATTCTCCTCTGATCAGAGAGAAGCTCCTGGGAGGTAGGTCTGGCACCCCTGCCACCGGCACGGGGGCCCACACAAGTGCCAAGGGCCTTGACAGACAAAAAGCAGAGCAACAAGCTGGCCAGATGTGGAATTTGAGGGAAGTCCTCTACAGGCAAGCAGTTTCGCTGCAGCTAAGGGAACTCCCAGCGGCGGGGACGGCAGTTAGTCAGCTGGCCACCTTCCTCGAAAGCCTACCATGTGTGCCATGTGTACTCCCCTGGGCTTTCAAGGTCACATACACCCTACCTACTCTACGAGGAACAGCCCGAATGCCTCCTTCCCTGCCCCACCCGGACAGGCCCTGGTCAAGGTCATGGCACTGACACCTTGTGTACTGGCCTCACCACCTTGGCCAGAGAGAGTGCTTCTTGAGGGCGGGGAATGGGCTGGGAGGGCAGAGCTCAGAGACATGAGTGGTCTCCTGAACAGACCCAGCTCCTTCATTTGGGCAGAGCCCTGGCCTTGTCTTAAAAAGCCCGTCAATAAATCTGAGCACCTTCCCTGCTCTCTAGGAACTGGCTGGGAGTGAACCTGGAAAAGGTCACATGCAGCCCTAAGACACAGGAATTCGAGATGCTTTTAGAGTTTTAAAACTCCTCATTCATAAAGTACCTTATTTTGCTAAAGGTGCTGATACTTCTTTCAAGAGGGACCTCACCGAATGAGGTGAACTGGCTAGGAAGGAACGGACTGCTTCCCACCAACATGAAAGGACTGGCCCAGTTACTACCTTTCAGGCTGAGGCCGGAGGACACTCCCTTCTATTCTGAGAGCTGACAGCCCTCCGTGCAACCTGTGGTGTCGGGCGGGCATCTGTCCAGACGGTTATTCTTTATGTAATTATGAAGTAAGATGCCAAGTTGCAAATGTCACTGCTGGAAAGAGAAAGATGCTTACCAGGAAGGCTGGAATTGATTACGGTAAGATTCTCTGAAAGGTCCCCGCTCCTCTGGCCCCTGGTCCCTGCTGTTGTCCTCTCTCTGTGGGAACTACATGGCAGGGGTGGGGGCATTATGCTGAAAGGCTCTTCTGACGATGAGGTCAGATTGGTACACGGCAGTGACAGCCACAGTGATGGCCCACAGGGGATGCTCGTTGGAGGACAGCTGTAATGACAGCACTTAGGACCACTGAGCTTTAAGGAATAAATGAGTGAGAGAATTGACTCCAAAGCAAAGAGATGAAATCTATAAAGCATGGGGAAGAATGTCTCAGAAAAAGGACTAGGCATCTATAAAACTCAAAAACAACGGCCAGCATCCAGCTGGTTGAATGTCTACCATGTCAGAATCCCATGAGAAAATGATTAAAAAAAAAAACAAAAACAAAAACAAAGAGGACAGAGTAATCTAGGATAACAGAGCTGAAGGAAGAGCCAATCTATCCATTATACAGATGGGGAAACTGAGGGCCAAAGAAGAAGTGGGCCTTGTCAGGGGTCACACTGGTGAGCTAAGTGGCAAAGCTGATCCCAGAACTCAGGTCTTCTGATTGCCTAGCTAATGCTCTCATGTCAGTCGGCGCCCCCCTTCCACTGCCCACTCCCAATATGGGCCATAAACTCCTCAAGAGCAGGAAACATTGTGGCCAAAAGAATACGGCCCAAAGGGCTGCACACAAGACTTGCCAGGCACCCGATACAACCAGCTCATGGAGGATCTGCAAATCACACCATGAAAACAAAACCTGAAGATGAACAGCAGTAGTGAAAGAAAGATGAGATCTCCGTGATCCACATACTGGATAGCCAGCTTTTGGGAAGCTGCTCTCCATATTCTCCCATCAACATCAGGCAGGGATTGTTAGAAAACACACAAAACCAACAAATCCTTGCATTTCTCTAGGAACACACCTTGAGCTATACTACATTCAAAGGGAGGCAGGAGCCAGACTTTACAGCCAGGAGCCACCCATGGAGACACAAGCTCAGTGCCTGGTGTGAGGATGACAACAACCAGTAGTAAAACACTGTCCCCCCCCTTCAGCCCCCCAACCACCACCCAGCCAACTTCTCTTCTGGCTGGACCTGTTCATTCCTGGAAACATGGTGCTGCAACGTCCAATTAGCTGGATGAGGGGCCTTCCAACCAGCCCCGCAAGCTCACAAATCTTGCTATGTATGTGTTTAATCACAAAAACAAGAAGCGAAGTGTGTCATTTTCTCAGGTAGAAGGGAGCTTGCCCATGTGTTAGGAAGAGTCCTGTGTGGGCATCGGGGTATTTGAGGGATGCTGCTGGGCATCGTCCTCCGATGAGCGCAGTGCTGGCACTGGCTGGCCAGGCCCCTTGGGAGATGACAGAACACACAGGGGCTCCCAGCAGCGTCACCTCACGGGTCAGCACTCAGAGCTTTAAACACTGCTTCCCATGCGGGACAGTAGCTTGGCTGAGCCGGGCCGTTTCAGGAAATGGAAGAATTGTTGCATCCTGGGTACAGGAGGTGGTTTGGGGGCGGACTGATAAATGTCTGACCATAAGACGGGAGCCACTGATGTATGTCAACCCAAAGTGAGAAAAGATGCTAAGGATCTAGGTCTGAGACCTATTTCCTCTTGAACTTCGACTCCAGGGGGTAAAGTAAAAAAATCTTCTTGAGAGGCCACATCTGCTCACCTCGCCCTGTCATGCTCTGGTTTCAGGCTAACAAAATGGTGACCCTTGTTGAAAAGGAAACACAAGACTGCAAGTGCTGGCTAAAGATGCAGCTTTCAGGACCTAGAGACCCCATTACCATCTATGACTACCCTGGCCCTGGACAGCACTGGGGAAGTTCCTGACTGTCGAGGTGAGTGTTCTCAGGGTTCAGGAGGCCCAGCCCGGATGCTGCTGCCTGAGGCCCCGAGCACCAGCCTGTCTGGGCCCTGGGGGCCGTTCCTCTATACCAGTGCATCACAGAAGGCAACATGCACGGCCTCAGAACCAGCTGGGAACTTCCCAAGTCAACATTCCCCTGTGGAAAGGCTCAAGCTCATCATCAGCCTCCAATTAAACCAGTCACAAGGCATGTCATCTGACCATGGATGGAATTACGATCCAGAGTGAGTAATTAATGATCGCCAAAAACAAACAAAAGGGGGAAAGAAGCTTCCTCTCCTCCCCCCTCCTTTCTCCTACCCTAGGAACCACTCCTGGGAGACGCATCTTCACATGCACAAAACAACACGCAACAAAAGAGACCAGGAAATTAGGAAAAGACAGACATGCTTGGGTAAGCCCTGGGCCTACCCTCATGGACAACAAACGGGCCTTCTCTGAGGAGCAGGTCAACCATGCAAGCGCCTTCTTGCCCTGTCTTGAAAGAGCGTCAGAGCTTCCCAGAGATAAATATTTATAATACATCAAAGGGCTTTCAGCTCAGAACACCAGGCCTAGCTTTCCATTAACCAGGACAGCGTTCAGGGAGAAGGGGACACTGTGACAACCTGGGCTCTGTGAGGTGTCATGAGGCTGAGACTCTGGAAGCAGCTGCTCGGGAAGGAAGCTTGATTTCTCACCGTCTGCCTGGAAATACTGCAGCAATCAGCCTCTGGGGCTTCTTCATTGCTGTTGGGCAGGACTTCTGGCTTGCAGGAGCCAAAGGGCAACCGAAAGGGATGGAGACCTCCTCTAACAGTAGGAGGCCCATGGCCCGGGAGAAGCTGTTTTGAGGCCTGAGGGACAGGCCCAGTGCTGATGCACCACGCCAGCCACCCTGGACGGGCTTCTCCTGCTGCGGGGTCTCGGGCTGTCATGGTAGACCTGCCACCACAGTGCACCGACCCCAGCTGTATCTCTGAGGCCGTCTGCACTTGGAATGGGTTGTGGTGGTTCTCCTATCCAACCGAGAACTTGGGTCGCTTCCCAGCTGGGCTTTTCCCTGTGCCCCCAAAGCCCCCTCCTCCACTGCCTGCACCATGTAAGGCCCAGCTGCCGGAAGCTGGCTACCTCTGAGGGAAGCTGCCACCAAGGAACACAGTGGAACACGCCAAGGGTCCGAGGCCCCGGGCACCGACTCCTGGGGCTCCTCCAGCCTGGTCAGCCAAACGGTCCCTCCCCAGGAGCAGAGAGAGGGTGTCTGTGTGCCAGGCCCAAGACGGGGGCTTTCCACTTGCTGACTCGGCTCATGAACTTGCACTACACCTCTGTCGGGTAGGTGTTAGTACCTCCTGTGTTCGGGTGAGAAACTCAAGCCTCGGAGAGTGTGGTCAACTTGTCTAAGGCAACCTAGTGAGGAAATGTCAGAGTTGAGATCACAGACTTCCTCACTGGATAGTGTGTTTGATCCATCACACACAGGTTTCGGAGAAAAGCCTTCAGACATCCCCGAGTCCCTTTTAAAGTCCCCCTATCTTTAAACACAAGAAATGCTGTCACATCAAGGGTGAAAACATCAGACAGCTCTAGGCCACCCTGGCATGGTGACTGGGACTTCTGTGGGCAGAGAAGGGACTCCCACTTCCCACAACCACCCCCCTCAAAACCCCTACCCTCAGTGAGCTGGAAAACTCCTGGGGTTCCCTTTCACTGAGCAGAGACCAATGGAGAAATTTCAGGAAAAAGGGGTTTCATGCCACAAAAGTTCAACGGAAGTTTTCAGTGACCACAGCAGACCTGTATAACATATATTATGATATTCAGGTAAGCATCCAAATACTCCGAGATTGTCATGATTATTTCTGCGTGACAAATGAGGAGATGAGGAAGTATGGTAATCAAGATCACACAGCTGGGAAGCGGCAGAGCTGGGGCTCACATCGAACACGTGGGGCTCTTAAAGCCCACGCTCGCTCTTCACCCCCACGCTACCCTACCCTCCGGCCCCCGGATGGCCATGTGCACAGCAGGCTCGGTTCTGCCAGTGCTGCTCAGCCAGGGCGCCCCGGACTCTCCCGGGGCTGCTCTGTTTTCCACATCAGCAGCCGGCTCTGAGCGAGGAGGGAAGGGAGGAAATGGAGTTCCTAAGAGTGATTTATACAACCTGTTGAGCAGTGCTGGTAAAAGGTTTGGGAGCCAAGAGGTTGAAATTAATGGCCACAGGCAGTTTTATGTATTAGCTATACAACAAATTCTTTCTTTCGGCCCTCCTCCTCCCCTCTCAAAATTAAGCACGGAAAACTGACTGTGAGCTATGGGCCGGCGGTCACATTTTTTATAACCATCAGCTTGTTTTGTGGACAAAAGAAAACAAATTATTATGAAAAGACACAGTTGTTGCTCCAGCAACAGTGTGACATGCGTCTCCTCCCTCACTCCTCGAGCCTTCGGTGACTAGGTATATAAATCATATCCTTTAGGATAGGACAGAAGTGATTTCCAACTTGGCTGAAAAACTTTAGGGATGTATATAATATACGACAACACGTACAACACCTGGTCTCCATTTTCCTCTCACTTCTATTGCCAGTATGAAATTATAGCTCAGGCACTTCTTTATGAATTTCAGTCTGCAGAGGAAACTGGATTTTAGATCTGGAAAGCAGAATATCCCCCCTTCTTTCATTTCTATGGCATAGATGTCCGTGACCCCTGCTGGCCTCTCCACAGCTTATAGCTCTCTGGGGTCTGCTAGAGATTTTATTTTTTATCTGCAAAAGCTTAAGCCCTGCTTCCTATTTGGGGCACGACCACATTCTCACTTTGTTCACCAACCCTGAGACTGACGCCTGGTCTCTGCTCTTCACCAGCAGGCTTTTTTCATAGACCTCTGGGATGGCAGCTGTAGCAAGCCATCCTCTTTGGGCAGAATTAACAGGTGTTTTCTGAAAATAGTGATCCGGTTACCATGGGTCTGCCCAAACGGTCACAGATCAACTTTCCAAATGGCTCACTCAGGTTCTTTGAATTGGAATTGTGGGGGCTCCTGTTTCTAATCTCTGCCCTCTCTTTTACCTCCCCCAACCACTCTCTCCCTCTTTCCCTGCATTTGAGCCCAGGCCACATTTGCAGATTCACTGTAAAATTAGGAAAACTAACCAAGCAGCTCCTCATCCCCATGGTCTGCTCTGCCACATACTTGTGCCCCTGGCCCAGCCAGCTTGTCAGGGCCCGTCCACCGCAGCCCTGCCCGGTAGGCTTTCTCAAATGACAGTGGCAACGACAGGACTGATTGCTTGTATTTTTACAGCACCTAAAAATGTTCAAAGTGCATTCCCAACTCACAAAACTCTTTGCTATGCTTCAGCTCATTTAAACCTTACAACAACCCCCAGGGGCAGGTGCATCCGTATGGGTCGGGTCCAGCTACTGTAACAGAAGATGTCCAGTAACAATGGTTTGAATAACACATAAGGCCAAAGCTAAGTCATCCAGGGATTGTCGGGCTGCTTCATAAAGCTATCAAAGGTCCTGGCCCCTTCTACCTTTCCATTCTGTTATCCTAGGTCTGGTTTCCATTCTCAAGGTCTCTGAATGGTGCAAGACAGCTACCTGGGCTCCAGTCAACCAGGCTGCATTCCAGACAACAAGGAGGAAGAAAGGGAAAAGTCCCCTCCCCTTGCCCCCTGCAATAAGGCAGACCCTTTCAACAACCTTCTGGAAGTGCCTAATTTAGTCACATGGCCACACCTAGCAGCAAGGGAAGGGAAGCTAGGACATTAATGCTTTTACTGGGCATAATGCTGTTCCCAAATAAATGGGATTTGCTTATAAAGGAAAAAGGAGAGAACGGACAGAGAGCAGCGACTAGCAGTCCTTCGACAGCTGGCACGTAATTCCCCCCACTCTACAGATAAAGAAACAGAGGCCCAAAGGAGTTAAGTCTGCTGAGGTCACACAGTCATTAATGGCAAAAGAGGAACCAGGTGCATGTCATCTGACCCATGTCCGCATGCCTCTTCCTTGTCCACAAAGTCCCCTCCCTGCAGTGGAGCCGATGGTGTGCGCCCGCCCGCACTCCTGCCTGCTCACCTTCCAGACCTCTGCTCAGCCCTCACCCGCTCCTCGCTGGCCTACCACTGAGACTGCACCCGCTGGCCCCGGGCTGCCACCCTGAAGGACTCCTGTCCTCCACCACCGGCCTCACACTTCCCCTCCAGCCCGGCTCTCCACCCAGCGTCCCAACGTGTCTCTTGGAATCCAGACACGGTCACTAGATAGGTGAACCATGCCAGAGCTAGCCAGACCCTACAGAGCCGGGCAGACCCTCCAAGCAGGATCGTAATCCCCAAATGGTCTCTGTAATGCCATGGGAGTTCTGTGAGCACCATACCTCACACAGGGGCACCCATGCCACCTCTTAACACTGTTTTTGGTGACAGGTCTCTTGTGTGGCCAGCACATTGTTCCATCCTGGCGCTGAATGCACACTCCGTGCACACTGCCTGGTCGTGCGCTAGGCCAGGACACTGACCCAAGGGTCCCTGATGACAACAGCTATGCAAGCACGGACAGTTTGGCTGGCACCTTGGCCATCTTTCATGTCACTAAGAAAAACTGTATTTTGGCAGTTCTTCCTGGTATGAACGGTGAATCCTTTACTCTTTCCTGCGGCTGAACTTCCTGAGTCCGTTCCACTCCAGAGACTCATCCCTCCCTTGGTGGGGTCCTACAGCCCACCACTACCCTCAGAGGCCCAGGTCGCCTCCTGCCCCCTCTCTAGCTGTGCATAGCAGAAGGACCTGCAACCATGACAGGGGCGCACACTACTGAGAAGTTTGCACAAGGAGGGAAGTGCAATCCGGCGGCGAACTGCCAAATTTCCCCCAAGGAGAAGCAGCCCACCTTCGGGGATGTGAGCAGGTTCTCCCGGGACCTGTGGGGCAGCTGGGGAGAGAGTGGCCCTACATCATTCCTTGTGCCCAGAAATCCACAGCACGACAACTTTCACAGAGAAAAACCAGTTTCTCCATATTGGGAACCCAGAAATACCTTTCTGAGATTTATATGTGAAGACCTACCCATTCCCTTACCTTCTGCATCAGGAGAAAAAAATATGGTTCAGGTTCTCCCGGGACCTGTGGGGCAGCTGGGGAGAGAGTGGCCCTACATCATTCCTTGTGCCCAGAAATCCACAGCACGACAACTTTCACAGAGAAAAACCAGTTTCTCCATATTGGGAACCCAGAAATACCTTTCTGAGATTTATATGTGAAGACCTACCCATTCCCTTACCTTCTGCATCAGGAGAAAAAAATATGGTTCTTATCTTTTCAGGAGCAGCACCTGTGGCCCCATGACAGTTTGCAGACTGACTTGACCAATGGTCAAATAGCACTTCAGGCTTCCTGTCTCCTGAGCCAGGCCACTTGCCAAAATGTCATGTTATTTTATTGATTCTATGCTACAGTTAAAAAAAAAAGTGAACTATCTATCATCACCTATAAAATGAGGTTCCAAAGGCCAGATACTGAGCTAGGTATTTTTATGTGTTTTACCTCATTTAATCCTTACATGTTGGGTTTATTGTCCTCATTTTATGGGTTCTTCCACCAAGACAGTCTGCGTTTCAATGCTTTCATCCCTGTTTACCAAGGTTAAGGGAACCCCACAGGAGCCCGAGTCTGCTGGGTACTAAGAATTACCCAAGAACAGGAAGAGGTCACAAGACTCCATTCTAACTTCCATTTAAAAGCCCAATCTGCCTTCCTACGGAGCGGGGCACTCAATAAACCCTCTAACTTGTTCCCATCCCAGACTCTACAATAGAAAAAATTCTGTCTACCGAACTGTACCTAAGCACTAATTAATTCATTTCCCTGTTTTAATTAAATTTTAATTTCATTTAATTAACTAGTTTCTTTTTAATTAAGTAAAATTAATTTGCTTCCATTTTTAATTAAGGACATAAAATTTAATGCCAAACTGATATAATTGTAGATGATAGCAAAAAAAAAAAACAAAAAAGAGAGAGAGAGAATTTAGGCTCTAAAATATTTCAGTATGTGTTGCTTGGGAAACAAGGCCACTCTCCTAATGACAGTACAATCACCAAGCCCAGGAAATTAACATTAATACATCACTGCCATTTAATCTATGGCCCCATTCAAAATTTGCCAATTGTCCAAAAACAAACACAAAAACAAAATTTATGGTTCAGGATGACATACAGTGGTCCGGTCTCTTCTGCCTGAAGTAGTTCTGCAGTCTTTCCTCATCTTCCACGGCTGGGTACAGTTTGAGGAGTACAGGCCAATCGTTTTGTAAAATCTCCCTCGATGTGCATTTGTCTAATGTTTCCTCACAATTAGATTCAGGTTATGCAACTTTGTTCAAGAACAGCACAGAAGCAAGACTGTCTTCTTCTTGCTCGATCACATCAGGGGGCACAGCATGTCAATCTGTCCCATTATTGATGCTGTTAATTTTGATCATTGTGAAGTTACCATTTGTTCTCTATAACAACAGCATTATGGGGGGAAACATTTCCAGACTATGCAAATATCCTCTTCCTGAACAAGTTTGTGCCTGCTCTGGTCCAGCATCCATTGACTCTTCTCATCTAAATAAAGGATTACTATAATGGTTACCATCAACTGGTGACTTTCCAATGCCTTCATTCCCTCTGTGTTTATTAACTGGTATTCTACCGTAAAGAAGAACTTTCTGGCATCCCCACTTACGGCAGGTCGTACCAAGCAAATTCGTCCCTGACTGGAAGGTCCCGGTGCCACCCACCGCAGGGGTCCTAGACAAGGAGGGAACGTCAGGGTTGCTGTCATTGGGACTTTTAGGTCCATCCTCCAAGCACTTCCCACCTGGCTGGGAGACAATGACCCTCTTGAAAAACCTCCAGCAGCACCACACCCTGGTGCATTCTCATAAAAATAAAATAATTGAAGAGAAACAAGTATCACAGTTTCAGAAGGCAACACCACCCCACCCTGGCTTTCCTCTGTTTTGTAAAACAAACAATGCATGGGCTTGACCTTATTTAATGAAATGTGACTTCAGGAACTTTAGGCAAGTGTGAGTAGACGGGGCATGGGGGTAGAGGGCTGACTCTGCCCCTACTTCCAGCCTTGAGTAAGCCACCTCTCATCCGGGCATCAGTTCTCCCAGTCTGTAGAGACAGGAGGCTTAGGACAGATGCCCTCCAAGACACTTCCCGGCCCTGCCACCCGTGATTCTGAACGGAGGTGGCCATTTCCCCTCACTCATAACCCAGCAGCTTGTTCTCAGAAAAACACAAGATATATAGATTAGGCACAGGAGATGGGCCTTGCTCTGTTGACCTCAGCCGTGCCAAGCCAAAGCAAGTCATAAAGTCCCCACTGTGTGCCAAGTACTAGGACAGTGTGGAAGAGGTTCAGAAAGGAAGGACATTGTTCCTAGCCTCAAAAACTGCAAATTAGGGGCGCCTGGGTGGCCCAGTCGTTAAGCATCTGCCTTCGGCTCAGGTCATGATCCTGGAGTCCCGGGATCGAGTCCCGCATCGGGCTCCCTGCTCGGCAGGGAGTCTGTTTCTCCCTCTGACCCTCTTCCCTCTCGTGCTCTCTATCTCTCATTCTCTCTCTCTCAAATAAATAAATAAAATCTTTAAAAAAAAAAAACCCACACACACAAAAACTTAAAAAAAAAAACAAAACTGCAAATTACATTCTCTGCTGCCGCCACTGCCACTGCTGGTTCCAACATTCAGTATGACCATTTTTCATGGTGATAAATATTACATATGAAATTCACATTGGTTTAATACCTACTATGCGCCGCACACTAGAATGCTTTTAAATCTCCCAGTTTCCATTTAACAAATGTAGAGAAGTAAGGTTTATAGTAGTCAAAGAACTCGCCCAAGGTCATACAGCTAGTGAGTAATGGAGCGGGAATGCACACGTCAGGTGTAGGTGGTTCTAGGGTCTGAGTCCCTTTAAACAGGTTTACTTCAAAGTCCGCCCACACCCATGCCAGTTTATCTGTTGCTGGTAACAAACCACCCCAAAGTTAGCATCTTCAGTGCATGCTTATCCCTCATGGTTCTGTGGGTCAACTACGCTTACTGGGTGGTTCTCACAGCGGGGGGTGAGGGGGATCTCTCTTGTGGGAACGGTACAAACAGGGGTGGAGGCTGCCGTCGGCCAAAAGGCTGGGCCAGGCTGGACGTCCCTATTACTCACGCTGCTAGCAGTTGCCACTGGTTGTTGGCAAAGAGTGCTCCGCTGGGCTGTCCACCAGAGCACGGTCTTGGGGGCTCTCCCAGAGGTGTTGGCTTTGCCCGGCATGGCAGCTGGATTCCAAGAGGGAGCTTGCCGAGAGCAAGTGTTCCGAGAGACCCAGGCAGACAGTGTGTGGCTCCTGGTGACTAAGCCTTCCAAGGCCTGCTGCATCACTTCCACAGTATCTTAATAATCAAAAACGAGTCACAGGGCCGGCCCAAATTCAAGCAGGGGGACTACATGAAGCTGTGAGCACTGGGAGCCGTGGCTGATGAGATAGGTCATCTTTGGAGCCCAGCTACACAGAGCCTCGCCCTATAGTGACATTACAGATTATCTACATTTCTTCTTTATGGTCGTCTAAATTATTACCATATGTATGTATTCTTTTGTAATCACTGAAACAAATTAATATTCTAAAACATGTTATAATACATACTATATGATTATCAGTATGTTAAATATATACAAAGTTTTATGTATTTATGTGTGTATACACACACACTATGAGACTGGGAGAAAATGTACATTTTTTAAAAATACTTCTCATCTTCTCAAAACGGACATGTACTGCTTTTAAATTAAAAACATTTTTAAAGGGATTAACTACTTCCTAGAAAATATCCATTTTCTGGCAACATGTATCAGATTTAAGGCATCTGCCATGACCTCAAGATTTTTTTTAGGATTCCTTCTCAAGGTGGCTAGAGTTACCCATTTTTATAATAATTTTCCTAGGATCAAGTCCATCTAGAGATTTCTGCCTTCCTCCTACTTCACCACAAGTAGCTTTCTGGATTTCCAAAGGTATTTCTTTTTTATTTTATTTTTATTTTTTTTTAAGATTTTATTTATTTATCTGACAGAGAGAGATCCAGCGAGAGAGGGAACACAAGCAGGGGGAGTGGGAGAGGGAGAAGCAGGCTTCCCAAGGAGCAGGGAGCCCGATGCGGGGCTCGATCCCAGGACCCTGGGATCATGACCCGAGCTGAAGGCAGACGCTTAACAACTGAGCCACCCAGGCGCCCCGGTATTTCTTTTTTAAAAAGAAAAAGCCAACAAGAAGCTGGGAGTTACTCTCATCTGATTTTTTTTCCTGCCATTTATGTAAGTGTATTTCTGCTACATTTTCCACACCTCCTCTTGCCAACTACATCTTGGAAATCCAAGGCCAATGGTTGGGTGCTTTGGGTATCTCAGCAGCTTAGAAAACCCTCAAGTCTACTGTGATGAGTCTTTCTTTCAGAGGCCAATTTGCATTCTCAGAACTCCAGGACAGAGGGAATCCAGAAAAGAAAGAGCAGCCGTGAGATACACGAGGCATGGGAAGCTCAGTCAACTCTCTGCAGTAAAGGGGTTAGCCTGAGGCGGAGCAAGCCTCTCCAGTCAGGTAAATGACGGTGAGAACCTCACCATGGAAAATGGGGGCTGAAGGTAATATAGCTGCCACTGTCCCAAAACAGAGAGCGCCACTGAACCCCACCCCAAAGGCAGGCCAGGGGCCTCCCTCTGAGTCATGGTACCAGAGGGCAGTGGTAAGCCTGGACGGGGCACTTCTGGAATTGGGTGTGGAGAAAGCAGGGAACTGGGGCAGGCGGTGTCAGGAGGGGGACTGAGTTCTCCCGGCAGCCCCACCTTCCCAAAGGCAGGCAGGCTGTGCTCAGCCCTGCCCTGGGGTCCTGCTACCAAGCCCACCAGCAGTAGTGGCTCTAGGAGCCTAAGAGGCTGATCTGTTGAGTCATTTGGCACTATTTTTACCCAGTCACTTTCCAACCGTAAACCCACATTTCAAATTTCATTGTTTGGGGTGGATTAAGAAATTCAACTTGGCCTTTCTTGTGGTTTAACTTCCTGCATGCCTGTATAAAGGAAAAACTTGAGAATTCCTATGGAAACATGACATTTTACTGGCAGGATGGTGTCCGGATTTTTGGTGTCTCGACTGTTGTCCTAACCTACAGTGCTCTGATTCAGCAAGGAGGGCTTGATTTGCCCTGTTCTCTGCTCTACTAAGGCAGAGAGTGTCCCACATGGCAGTGTATGGTCTGGCTAATGGAAGACTAGGTCAGAGCAAATTTGTTTATGAATATGCCAGTCCATTATTAAGAGTTGATGCTGCCTCTGTGCAATTCATATAACAGTTAATTGTGACATGCTTAGTCATTAGTGAGCAATACCCAGGTACGGAGTTTGGTAACTGTCGGTGACAGCAGAGTTGAACAAGCTGAAAACAATTCCCAAATGATTTCAATTATAAAGCCGGGCATGACCCTGTGGTCATAGGAACACCAAACACATACCAAAAGAGAAAGGAATGTTCCTTTTCTGTGGAAGCCAGGATGAGTCCTGTTTTCTTTTTAAAACACTTTCACCTCCACTCCTATCTTAAGTTCAGTTGCGATGCCTGGTTAACTTTAATGCCTTTGATATAAATGGTCTCTAAAACTTCAAGGTCTTCCTGACTGCCCAAAACACTTCTAGCTCAGGCAGAGCTATGATCTTCTGTTCAAGGATGGAGCCCCCTTTCCAAAAGGAAAATCCAGAACGGCACCAAATTTATCTTCTGCGTCTCATGAGAGGCTTGACATGCTATAGAAAAAGCAAAAAGTCAGTTGTTGCTAGAAATACACCACTTGGGAGCAGACACGCCCCCAGAGGCTGACAGTGTGAGCACAGCCCTGCTTTCCCTCCCAGACCAGGGGCAGCACGGAGCCAGGCCCTCTGAGCGCTCAGCCCACCAAGCCTGCACATGCCAGCAACGCACTGTACAGTTCTGAGACTCGGGATGCTTTTCCTGCTCATGATGGATAACTTCGCATTCTTTTGATCATCCAACAAATATTTATTAGCCCCCTGCTATGTGCCTGGTGTTCCAACCACTGCAGATGGAGCAGGGAAGACAGCTCAGGGCCCTGCTTTCATGTCAGTCCCAGTCTAGATGAGACGACCACACAGCAGTGAATGCTGTGGGGAGAAGCAAGCTGAGGAAGGGGGTGCAACATGATATGGTGAGGGGCAAGTGAAGTCGGGGAGACAGAGAAGGCCTTTTGCGCAAGCAGCATTTGAGCTGAGATCCGAACGATGGGAAAAGAGAAAAGCCAAGATCCAGGGGAAGAGAGAGCAGAGGGAGTCACTGGTGAAAAACCAGGGCTGGCCTTTAGCACATCTGCACGAAAAGGAGGGGGAGGGGTGTGAAAGTTGTGGCCAGAGCGTGCGGTGGGCAGGCATCAGACCCACCAGGGGACTCTAGCAGGACAGAAGGGTGGCCTGACCGGGCAGCCTCTCCCCTCTGCAGACCTGGCACTTCTCTGTGCCTCTGTCCCCGGCCAGGGGTCCTGGCCTTGGACGTGACGTGCCCCTTGGGCACCCCAGCTCTTGGGGCTGCTCTCAGCAGTGAGGATGCTCGGCTTGAGAGCTGTAACAGAGCTCCCCCATCTAGGGAACTGCTTCTGTCACCTAGTTTCTAGGGGGCTGGGGTCCAAAGACAGAGGATGCAACTGTGGCTCCTCAAGGAAGGCCATACGAGGAAGGCACAGGGACCCGGGCACACTCCCTGTCCCCAAGTCCTCCCTGTCCTTACGGGCCGGTTCTGGTCCTGGCCTCGGCTCTCCTTCGTGCTATCGCCACAACAGTTCCTTTCCTCCCACCAGCTGGGCTGGGAAAGTCACACAAACCAGAGCCTAATGAGGGTGGAAAACGGCACTGTGGGGCCCTCCTCCGCCACCCCCACCCCACCCACATATCAGTACATGGGAGCAATCAGGTTAAGTGATCGTCAAGAGCAGGGAGACCAGAAAAGTGGCCATAAAAGCCCACAGCCCCGCAGTCACCTGTAAAGAAGTCCGGTGTGGGGTGGGGGTGGGGGTTAATTCATTCAATTTTCATTCAATTATTAGTTGAATAAACATATGATATCTGGCTCTCTGATTAGGCAAAGCAAAACAAGTTCTCTGCCCTGGAACGGCTCACAGACTAGTGATAGAGATGAAGTAACAGCAACAATCAGCACCCAAAGACACCTGCGCTCAGGGTCTGGGGCGTGGTGGGGCGGAGGGAGGCAGTGCTGTGGGTGCAGCGAGAAGGCACACTGGGGGAGACGTGTTACTCACTTGGGCCTTGTCCTGGCCAGCTCAGGCTGCCATAACAAAATATCACACGCTGGGTAGCTTACACGAGAGACACTGATTTTCTCACAGTCCAAGAGGCCAGAAGTCCACAACCTCGGTGCTGACAAATTCACTTTCCGCTGAGGGGGTCTCTTCCTGCCTTGCAGACAGCCACCTTTTCCCTGTGTCCTCACCGGCCTTTCCTCTGTGCTCATTCAGAGAGAGCCACACTCTGGCCACTCTCCCTCTTCAATAAGGACACCAATCCCATCTGACCAGGGCCCCACCCTTATGACCTCATTTAACCCTAATATCCTCCCAAAGGCCCATCTCCAAATACCACCACCTTGGGAGTTGGGCTTCCACATCTGAATTTGGGGGGCATACAATTCAGTCCACAACAGGCTTTGAAGCACTGATAGGCACCAGAGTTTTTCTCTGTGGGAACTGGAATTCCAGGAGAGGCTGGCGTCAGCAAAGGCAGGGCCATGCGAGCTTGGAAGCCTTGCTGGGAGAGTAGAAAGCCAGCCAGCTTGGTTCGGGTAAAGGACTTGTGAAGGGCACAGGGAAGGTGAGGCTGCTGAAGAGGTGGTTTGGGGGCAAGGGATGGCAGGGAGCCAGGAGCGTGCTGAAAAGAAGACTGACAGGGCCCGGCCTGTGTACTGCAAAGCCCTCCCAGGCTGTGTGGAGTGGCCAGACTGAGAAGGGGGACAGTTAATGGGCTGCTGTAACAGTCAGGACAAGAGAGGGAGAGGCTCTGAATTAAAACCATCGTTCAGACTGGTGTGAGGCTGCAGACAGAGGAGCTCAAGCTTTTCTGGGACTGGCTGACTAGAGCCCAAGCCTGGGGGGTGGGAAACAAAGCTGAGGTCCCCCTGCCCGGGGCTGCTTGGCCCACCCCCCTCTATGGGTACCAAGAATCTGCCTAAGTCCCACGGACACCAACACTCCATGTTCTCCCACCACCCAGTGAGGAGGCACTGGCCCAGCACAGCGTGGCCCTGCCCTGCTGCGAGCTGGGGCCACACACAAAGGGTGGGGGCCTCAACAAGAGTATTCACAGATAAAAGGGGGGGGGCTCTCTCCAGTGGCTCTGAAGTCAACTGCTCCTGAACAGCCTCCCTGAAGGCTACTTTGCTCCTTCTGACTCCCGGGCCAGAGAAACCGAACAAAGAACAGAACCAATGCTTACCAAACCACACAGTAACCCACCCTCCACAGGGCCCCAAGGAAGGGCAGCTCCTTCCGCCCGTCTTTGATGGGAAGGCAAGAGGAGCTTCTAGGTGTTCTGGAGCTGGACACATGCCAGTGACCCAACAGGCAGCATTCCTGATTCCTCATCAGTGGTTCTGGTGAGGCCAAGAAGCCAGTGTGGCTCACGGGGTCCCTGTCACAGTTGCCAGCCTCACTGTGGCCCCTGGGCCCACTTCCTCATCTGTAGAACAAGGGGCGAGGCCTCGGGGTTCCTCAGGCCCCTTCCAGTTCTAACCCTACAACCACCGACACAGTACCTACACCCGGGAGGCAGCTGACTCTAGTGGTGCCTGATGCCAAACGACACTGAGTTTTCTAAGACTTGGCCAAAAAAAAAAAACACTTCTCAAGGCACACTCAATATATGCCTAAAAAACTGGCATGACACTCTATTTTTATTAACTGAATCCTATCTTCTCAGTGATGAAAAGCATCATTTCAAAGCTCTTTCATTTTCCTTTCTGATTTTCAAACGGCCAGTGAGCTTCCTATTTCCCCAAAGTTCCTTCCTCCGACCATCCCCACTGCACCAGGCAAGCAACTTGGGGTAAAATACGACCTCCACGGAATCATATTTAAAGGCATCTCTTTGGAAAAGTGAGCTTCCATTTACAAAGCAGGCACTGCTCTGCTCCCTACCAAGCACCTGCTCCTTCCAGAGAGTCCCTCCTGTTGCCTATCAGAGGCCATCACCCCTTTTCCCTGAAGGACAGTCACCAGCTGTCACTCCTGGGATGCCTCCCACAGGTGATGAGACCACAGAAGTGGTGTCAGCAGGAACACTATGGGGCAGAGCCTTTGGCTCCCTCACTTTACAGGGGGTACAGTCACTGAACCAGCGGCTGGACAGGAAGTCCATGCCACAAGGAGGACGCGAGGCCATGCAGGCACTTCTCTGGTGACTGCCTCGTTTTAATGAAGCCTATGGGTCATCCCATGTCAGTGTCCTATAAACCAAGTCTCATGGCAGCCAGGAAATGCAGTCTCGTTATCGGATGTCAAGAAAACCTCACAGTCCCCACCCCATTTTCTCTCAAGTCACCAGACCCTCAAAAGATGCACCTTTCAGGGTGCCTGGGTCGCTCAGTCAGTTGAGTGTCTGAGTTCGGCTCAGGTCATGATCTCAGGGTCATGGGATCGAGCCCCGCCCAATGGGGAGTTCAGCCAGGAATCTGCTTGAGATTCTCTCTCTCCCTCTCCCTCTGCCCCTCCCCCCATGCATGCTCCTCTCTGTCTCCCTAAAATAAATATATATTAAAAAAAAAAAAGATGCACATTTCACTTCCCTCCCCAGGGGCTGAGGATAGGGTCCTAGGATCAGGACCCTACAGACCAAGCCCAAGGATTTGCTTATACTCTCTTGCTCTAGGTGCCCCATTCTTTTTCTTCTTAGGACTTTTCACTATTTGTAATTACATATTTATTTGTTTATTTACTTATTGCTGGCCTCTCCCATGAGACTGTAGGCTCCATGAGGGCTTATTAGTACCCAGTACCACGCCTGGCACATCCCACAACTACTGTTTTTTAAAGTAGGAAATACAAGACTCTCCCAGAACCAGATTCACTGTGAGGAAGCTATTCATTTAAGGAGCTGAGTGTCTCATGGGGGTGACTAGAAAAACAGCTATTCCAAAGAGCAATCAGGGCTGTGTTCTCAGGGCCACAGAGGCAAACAGAAAACTCTGCAGGGGAGAGGGGGTCAGGCGAGGACACCCAGGAGGTGATCCTCAACCCAAGTACTTAGAAGACAAGTGGCAGGACCTTACAAGCAAAAAGAGGGCCCACAGGTCAACAGAGCACAAAGCAAAGCCAACCAAAGGGAAAGGTGGCCACCTGGACCACTGGAGCAGGCTCCTAGAGGTCCGGCCAGGCCAGTGTTGCTGGGTATAGGGGTTGTGGCAACTTACCCACCAGAATGTCAGTATTTCAAATTTTTACGACCAGAGTAGCCATACAGTCTGCATGGACTGAGCATCAGCCCTGTAGATAGGAAAAGAGAGCAGAGCCATCGAGAGATAGGTGTGAGAGCTGGTGAGACCATCTGACAATCCCAGGGGAAATGAGGGAGGACGGGAAATGTAAGAGCAGTTCTTTGTTTCTGGCTCAGGCAACCTATGATCTGCCAAGATAAGGAAACGGCAAACTTAGAAGATAATCAGTTCTATGATACGTGTTGACTTTGACGTATCTGTGGGACATTCAGATGAAGATCTCTAGAACCAGTCCTAAAGGGAACTTTCTAAAAGCAGGTGTCAGGCAGACACAGGCATAAGGACGCTGCTAGTGCACACCCAGACCCTGTTCTCCTGGCTCCCTGCAGTCACATGGCCAACTAACCCGTTCCCGGATAATGGACCATGAGCAGGAGGGATGAGGGTAACTTCTGGACTGGAACAGTGGGAATCCACTGTACAGTCCCATCCCCTCTTCCCCTGTGAACTGTGAGTACCAGGTGGTGTGGCTGCAGGATGGAAGAGCCTAGACCCCTGGGTTATTGCTTGAAAGAAAGCTGCCCTAAAGGACTATATGCCCAGAGTGAAATTTGCTTGGAGGGGAAAAAAAACATAGGTATTAAAGCACTGATATTTCAGGGCCTGTTTGTTACTGCGGCCCAGTCCAGCCTCACCTTACTAATGCAAATGATGTCAGCATATAGTATAAGTCAAGGCACAGATAAGGTGAGCATGCAGAATCTTTTACCGGCTCACACACCTCAAAGATAGGACATAATTTTAACAATGGGATCACACTCCAGTAATGACCTGTAAGGATGAAGGGCACTCTTGCCCCACCCTGGGGTGCATATCACAATCTCAGGTAGAGTAGGGCTACAAAGAATGTTGAAATCCCCTCCAGGTAATTCTGGTATCTTTGGGCTCATACTCCACCCCCATGATCTGAGAATAACTGGGATGAAATGTGGAGAAGCGGATCTTGAAGATGAATCTGGGTTCTGTTACTCAGTCTCAAACACAGCAATTCACGCTTGTGAACCATCAGTGTGTGCCACCTCTGACACTCTGGGATTACTCGATTAGTTTATCTTGCCCCTCCCTCGGCTCCTCCAGTACCCCGCATTTGGACACATCCTGATGTCAGAGAGGCGAGGGAAGTGGAGTAGAGCAGGACATTAGTTTGTATCACACCGCAGCTTATGTGCACTGACTCCCTTATGCTTACCTAGGGACTCTGAACAGTCAAAAGGCAGAAGTGTGCAGCTGGAATTGACAATGTGAGTTAAGTCAGTAAGAAGACGCCAAAGTCACTGTTCCCATAGCAACACTCCTTACCTCATAGAACACATGCCCACAGTGTCTGCTGAAAGTGTGATGTTAGATGCAGGGCGTGGCCACTCAGAACCAAGGGGCAGGAATGCCCAAACCCCTGCCTGGGAACGGATTCCCCGGGCCTGCGGACACAGCTGACGTCCCCTCTGCCGCACGTCTGGGGCCACTGCCACCCCTCTCTCTGGACCCTCACATTAGCGCATCCAGCTCGGGGCTCTGGTCCTTCCTCAGGCTGCAGGGGGTGTCTTCCTACCGAACTCGTCATGCTCAGACACTTTGCTGGTGATCCATGCAGACTTGCTCCCTCCCTCACACTGTTTATTACATAATCCTACTGTGGGCGCATGGGGTTCCATTAGTTGTTTCTGCGTCTGTACCGCTCACCGGGCAGTCTTACCCTCCTTCTAGCCCCAGCCCTGGGAGCCGGATCTGAGGACGGGCCTCAACAGCAAGCTGAACTCGAATGAGTGAACGCGGAACTCTCGCTTCAGACTTGCTCTGTTAACTACGTCCACCGAGGGTGTGTCAGGAGAAACTGAAACTCACCGACCAGCATGCTGAGGTCACGCAGCAGAGGCACAACAGCAGCGTGCTTCCGCTTTCTGTCATTTCACTGCCAACAACTTTCAAGACCCGTGCCTCCCTCTTCTCTTCTGTCCTGAAAACCTCGGCAAGCTGCTAAGAAAGCCTGGGTGCTCCCTTCTTGGGTGCCAGCAGGAAGTTCAAGCCACCGAACCCCGGCCTGTACAAACCCTCACCCCAACCCCAGCCCCCACCACCACAAGAACCCCAGGTCGGTCTCCCTTCCCTGCTCTCACTGGTCATTTCCAGACCAGTTTAGGAAGCCTGCCCTGCCCACCCCAGGAAGTCTCATTATGTGGTCTAACACCACATTGGGCGGGGGGGGGGGGGGGGGGGGCAGGAATTTTCTGTAACCGCAAGCACTGCATCTCCAGCAGGATGCAGCCATCAACTACGAACTGACATGCAGCTACATCAACAGAGGTGTAGTGCCTCATACGCGGAGGTGAGAACATCGCCTTACTCTGCACTCCGCTCTGCACCTGTCCCGCTCTCACGACACCCGCCTCTGAAGTACTCTCCTATTCAGATCTGAGCCCCATACTTTCAGAGGCACAGAGACCAGCAGCAGCATGCCCAGAAGCAGGCATCTGGATCGTGGGCAGTCTGGAAGTTTCCTGTGGGGGACACACGAGGAAACTGGAGCTGTTTCCCCTGACTCAAAGCTGCCTTTGAATTCCTGAAAGAAAGGAACTAGGCTTCTTCACTGAAGTTAAGAGTTGGTACAAGCATCAGCAGATAAAAGCAGGTTTTGGACAATGTAAGAAAGAAGTTTCTGAAATCCAAACATGTCCAAAGATGAAAGAGGCTGCTTCTGGTGGTGGCAGTTCCCCGCCACAGGGAGTCCAAGTGGCATGCACCCCATCATCTCACTCTCCGGGGATGCCACAGAGGAGACTCGAGAACTGATAGAGGAATTGTGCCTTCGAGTTTTTCCCAACCCTGAAATTCTCCCACCCAATTCAACAACTCCCTTATCTCCACTAAAAACTGCGGTGTTCAATAGTCTGACCAGAAAAGGATATGGAAGGTTCAAGGACGGGTTTGCCATCAAGTCCTAGTTCAACTGAACCTGAATCCCAGCCAAAAAATCAGGGAGCTGAAGAGATCCGTGTGTGTGCACGTGTACGCGGGCACGTGTGAAGAGTTGGGGGCATGTGGGGGACAGAGGTGAGACAGAAACCCCAGAAGGGGCACCGTTAGGTTACACATTCATAATCAATCCCAAGAAACAGAAACAAACTCGTCTGACTCACCCAGAGGAAAGCAGTTGTTAACTGGGGACTCCATTTCATCCTTCCTGTGAGGGAAACATTTAAAGGTGATTTCCCAAATCTCACTGAGAGTAGTAAAGATGTGGCACAAATTGAAAAGCAAGCCAGTTACCAACTGATTTCCTCAGTGTGGCTTCTGCCTGGGAAGTCCTGTGTCTGCACCTCCATGCTGTGTCACTGGGATATGCACCTCTGAGAACCCCTCCTCTGCGCTCCCACACTGCACCCCATCCCCCCTCTCCTTCCTGTTTTTTCTGCCCCACACACAGAACAGGACTCCACGCTGCAGACAGAGCAGGACTCGGTAAAACGGAGTGATGAAGCCACTGGCGAGGGACAGGAATCTCTGAGCTGCATCAAGGAGCGACCTGGGGCTCCGGGGCTTCCTGGGAGAGCGCTTTTGACCTTTGCAGAGCGAGGCGAGGGGAGCAGAAGTGCAAGGAGGGCAGGTGGCCACGCAGCACCTGGGAGGGGCTGACCATGAAAGCCATACATTCATTTTTTTTTTTTTTTTTTTAAGATTTTATTTATTCATTTGAGAGACAGACAGAGAGAGCACAAGCAGGGGGAGAGGCAGAAGGAGAGGGAGAAGCAGACTCCTGGCTGAGCTGGAAGCCCAGCACGGGACTCGATCCCAGGACCCTGGGATCATGACCTGAGCCAAAGGCAGATGCTTAAACAACTGAGCCACCCAGGCGTCCAAGGCCACACATTCATTTCTAAGTCCAGATCCCCAGATCTGTACACTAAGGCCAGGGGGTGGGAGTGGAACAGAAAGTCCCTTAGTAACCATAGAGGACACTTCCACCCCGCAGACCTGGCTGGGCAGGGCCAAGAAGGACGGAGTCTCAAAGGTTTGCAGATGATTTATCCCTCTGGCCTGCCTGGTCCCCAAGACTGATTTCCTTTGGCTACAGCCTCCCCGATTTCCAAGCTGTTTCCGGCTGCTTTTCTCATCTCATTATGCCCTTTTGAACAGTTTCCTGTTCCTTTTTCTTTCTAGGGGGGCTGCTCCTCTTCCTGGCTCTGTAGCCCTTGGAAATAAGCAAACAAACAGATAAAAGTCAGCCTCTGGGACCAGCCCCCACAGCCCCTCCTGGCCCCAGGGCTCCATTGGCCCCGTCTGGCCAAGGGGGACCAGGCAGCAGCCACCGCCAACGTGATTGGGCCCACATGCGCACTGCGCCACACACACCGACAGTGGGCTGGAGGGGCGTCCACAGCTCCCTCAGCCTATGCACATCCGCTCACCAGGAGTAGCAGAGAAACAGGATTTCTCCTTAGGAGCAACTCCAAGAACCCTATCACCATCACAAGACTTTGGTCATAAGAGGTTTCCAAAGATGAAGGTGGTAGATCGTTAGCTGGCAAGAAAAAAAAAAAAAAGTGACCTGGTTCATCCCTGCTTGGCTAAGGAGAGTTGACCACAAACCAAAATATAAAATGCTCCATTGATTGCAAAGAATTCAGTTTGGACAAAAGACAAGCAGGTGGAGAGTATAGCGGGAAGTGAAAGACATGGTTAAGCTGAGGTAGAGGCTTCCCCAGCGGACCATGGGCAGTGAACAGAGCCTGGCCATGGGCCAGGAGATTAGAACTTAGAGCCCATTTTCCTCCATGAAAAGAGAAATAAAGGTGTTAGCGTATTTCAGAAGGCAACGCTTGAGAAAGCATGGCTTCCTCCCCTGATGACGAGAGCTAAGTAAATCACGCTGCTCACCCTTTCTGCACCGGCTGCGGGCTGAGAAGCTCTTTCTGCAACTAGGCACGTCTTTCCAGCTGTTTCTGAGGTCTGTGCTTTCATTTGCTATATATTCAGCCATGGTCCTCAGTCTCTATTTGTTTTTATTTTTTTAGCTTTGTGTTATTTTAGCAAACACCTCCAAGACTCTGAGGAATAAGGGACTGAGTCGAAGAAGTCATTACTAGCAACAATACTGGTGCATGAACACTGTGCGAATACTTACCGTGTACCAGCTATCATTTTAAGCTACTTCTGTATATAACTCATTTGGTTGTCACAGCAACCCTGGAGACAGGTGTTTTATTATCCTCACTTCACCAAGTGGGGCACTTGGAGCCTGGAGTAGTAAGTGCCCACAGGTGTTATCTGGCAGAGCTAGGGTCTAAGCCACTGTGTTCTTCTCCATAGGCCATACCCTTCCCCACTGCAGTGTGCATGGGAAGAGGCAGGGAAGATCGATGAATTACCTAATTAACTCACAGACTAAGCTCTCTGGCTAAATTCTGAAGTTAGCTCCAAATGAGCTGTAGTGTTTTTCTTGACAGCCCTGGTCCTCCAAGATCTCCAGTGACATATGCTATGACAAACACACTTTCTATGTCAAGAGGCGCCCCACTTCTCCAGTCCAATTCCAAACCAACAGGACCCAAAACTGCTACTGGCAGAGTTCCTGCCTTGTGCCAAACACCGTGAAGGGCACCCTGACCCATTAACCCAAATCCTCTGATTCCTAGTCATCAGCTTTCCGAATACCATGCCAGCCCTCAACCAGGGGTGTGCTCATGAGCGAGTCACCTAACCTCTTTGTGCTGATTTTTCACAAAACTCTGGTAGCCACGTTCTTACCTCATGCGGTGGCTGTGCAGATTAAGGGTCAGGACTCACAAAGCACTTAGATTCGTGGCTGGCATCTAGTACGCACTCAGTTAATACCAGCCATTGCTGTTGCTGCCACTCTCACCAGACAGGGACATGAGGCAAACTGTTCGCTGTGGCAGTACCAGTAGCTTCGCCCATACAGGGGACCGCAGGTAGCATCTCCATTCTAAAGGTTTTATGTCTCAAATCACTCTCCAGATAAACCGATTAGCCCTACACTCAAGTGGGCAGGCCTCCTACCACAAAATGACGCTCACGGGATAAGCAGGGTGTGTTACTCCCACTGCCAAAAGCTTGTAAACAGTTCTTGCAGAGAAAACATCCTGCTTGGTTTGCATTCTCCTTCGGCCTCCTGGAAGCCTAAGCAATGAGCCAAGGTCTGCTTTCACCATCAAGAGGTGAAGATCTTAACACAAAAAGTCATTGGTGGAAGGAAGGAAATTAAGCGCGCACGCACACACACACACACACACACACACACACACACACACAAGACCTTACATTTTTCATCCCTTTATGTGAAATTTATTTTTTCTCCCAACAGGAACAACTACCTCCCCATAAAAGGTCAGAATTTAAACTGTTAGGTCGGGGCTACCAAAACAATTCCCTAAACCCAGAAAGATTTACTGAGAACCTTCTAAAGCACCCGGTGCTAAAGCATGTACCAAGGACAAAAGAATTTCAAAATCCAGAGAATAGAAAAAAATGAACTATATTTCTAAAGCGTGTATCATGTTTTCATGTACTTCATCTCCTTTATTTTCTATAAAACCCTGTGAGTACACATTAGTATCCTCATTTTACAAATCAAGAAACTGAGGCTCAAGCATGACAAATCAATGAAGTTCACACAACCAGTTTGTGACAAACCCGGGATGAGACGTTCAGGCTTGGGAATTCTAATCATCACTGTTCCCACTGAACTCTTGGGACTCAGGCTAGGACCGACTGATCTGCTCTTGGGCTCTCAGAGAAATTGGCTTCCATCTGCTGTAGCCACTGGAGGAAGGTCAAGTCATTACCAGGAATCCAGAGGACTCAAGTCCCTCCAGACTGGGGTCAAGGCTCTGCCACAGTTGTGAACAAGATGGAAGTAAAATTACGACAGGGCCCAGAACCCAACTGCTACTCACCTTGGTCCCCAGGGAAGGGGTGATTTAGAACTGACTCAGACCCCACCTCTCAACACCCCAAGGTTTGAAGGGAACTAGTGTGAGGGTTGAATGGCCAGAAAAATCTTGAAGTACTGTGACTTCCCAGGGTCAAAGAGCTCTGTAAGGCATCTGTTTTGGGGAAAGGAGCAGTGTCCTAAATTCTGGAATGAAAATCTGCTGGAAGGCAGGCTGAGTTATCTTCTAGAAAGAGGGAGACAGAGAAAACCAAAGATAAAAATGAATGGCCTAATTTGTACAACACTTCCTGACATATATAAATTCATTTTATCTCCATAACAGCCCTATGACGTCCACCAACAACAGTCAGACCAAGATAGACAGACGAGCCCTGCACCAAAGCCACCTGTGTAGATCCCTGCCTATGTTCTTCCATTAACAGTGAGTTGGTTCAGTGCCAGGAACAATGGACA
This sequence comes from Zalophus californianus, assembly GCF_009762305.2. NCBI lineage: Eukaryota > Metazoa > Chordata > Mammalia > Carnivora > Otariidae > Zalophus > Zalophus californianus. The sequence goes on from NC_045595.1 coordinate 144,452,342, forward strand.
AGCATGGTCATTGCTTCATTTTTACAATGACAGACTACACAGGTTTTCAAACACCTTCCAAAACATGCTAAGTGTGGAACGAAGAATGGTCTTTAGCACAATGTGTGGAGCCCTCCATACTTCTATTGATTTCCTTCTGGATTTCAAACTGTCAAACACCACTGGATCATAGCAAGGGGACTAACAGAATGGTATCCATCTTCCCTGCCTTTGCCTTTAAACTGAAACATGATTAAAATCCCAACTCCCCTCACTGGCTATCACCATACCCTCAGACCACTTTAAGAAATGGCCTCCTCAGGGCACCTGGGTGGCTGAGTCAGTTGAGCGCCCCACTCTTTGTTTCGGTTCAGGTCATGATCTCAGGGTTGTGAGATGGAGCCCTGCGTGGGGCTACCTGCTCAGTAGGAGTCTGCTTAAAGATTCTCTCCCTCTGGCTCTCCCCCACCTTCAAATAAATAAATAAACCTTAAAAAAATGGCCTCCTAATTCTGGAAGTTAGGAAAATCTCCAAAGTGATTCAGAAGAACCCCTATCCTCCACCCCCAGGAAACCTGATGAGTCTGTCTGATCCAGGTCTACTTAATCAGAAGTTAGATCACTCTATTTTCAGGTCCCACTGGACAATCAACACAACCCCCTCCCCCCTCCCACGCAGCTGGTAAAACTCCCAGCATTCAAATTAGCATAGACTCTGTGGGTTGAGAAAATATTCTGGGAAATCACTAATCCTGAAGGAAGCACCCACACTTCAGTTAAGGAAAAATTCTAAAGTTCCTCCTTCATGTCAAATCATTCTTATCTCTACCAATAAAATGGACTACATTAAAAAAGAAGAGTTTTCTAGTGTCTTCATCCTTTCAGTTTCAGTTTCCCCAGTGCTGGCACTTTTATGCGGGTCACTTTCTAGACCGTACAAATCAGAAGTTGTAGCAAGGAGGGCTTGGCATCCTTGATGTCTACTCTTTTGCAGACCAATGACAGCATCACAAATGACTTCACTCCGGTTAAACAAGAAAGGTGGGCAGGAAGGAAAGAAAAGAAAAAAAGGTGAAAAGGAAAGAAAGGAGGAGGTGCACTGGAGTATTGGGAAGAAAGTTCTGTTCTGTCAGACAGAGAACAATCAGGGTTTTGGAATGGTCAGTGTCTTTGAACTTAGAATAAAGAATGGAAAAAGCAGCTCGGTTGGAGAACATTCCATCATGATCATCTGATTAGCGGAACACGAAACACTGAGCACATCTGCAGTGAAAGAGGAGAGGAATAAGGATGCCAAAGGGACACTCCCCAGAACCAACACCACAAAGACAGAAAGACTAGAGCAGAAAACAAGTCACTGGTATCTTCTGGTCCTGCTTCCGGAGCAAAGCCATAGTCTGGACAGGTTTTTGATCCATGTTTGTTTTTTCACTTCAATCTCTGAAGTCACTGAATGACCATGGGTAATAAGGTCAATTTGTGCTGATTTATAACATCAGCTTTCTCACTTTAGAGCTGTGGCCCAAGTTATATGAGCCCCCAATCTGAGGTCCTATGGTTTCTGCAACTGGACTGACCTGGCCGAAGGTGGCAAATCAGCTCACCCTCTGGGTGCTGAGGGACCCAATAGGGTTATGGCTTCACTTTCTTCTTTCAGGTCCTTCCTGAATATTAAAATAAGCCCTGACTCTTATTCCTCTGAGAGGGGGTTCACACACCCATCTCTACACCTGGACACCCACCTCTCCTTCCACAACAAGCCCTGACACCCGCCCTCCCCTCCCCGGATCTTTCCCCAACCACTTTCACTCAGGTTTGTAACCTCTTGACTTCCCACTGAAGGCCTTCTCTTTCCTTAACATTCCAGCTCTGAAGACTCTCAACCAGAGCTTCCCCACCCCACTGTCCACACCTGCCATGGTGGTTAAACCTTCCCTCTCACTTAACAATTCCAAACCACTTCTTTCCTAGAGTCCTCAGGCTGCCTTCTGGTACATACTAGGTTTCCCTGGTACTTGAAAGCCACCGCAGAGCTGCTCCCCAGACTCTGTCAATCTCCTCTTCAAAACCTTCCAAAGTTGGCTCCCCACCACAACTCCACAAACAGAACTTTTTGATGGGCTTTGATGCGCTCCGTGGGGATCCTCAAGTCCAGGCCACACTCTTGGGTCCATCCCACAAAAGAATGCATGAAGAAGCACTTAAGCCACTAGATGAAAATGCAAACCACGTTACTCCCTTGCTTCAAACTCCATCAGCAGTTGCAAATCCCACTGTCCTCAGGAGAAGATTCCCCAGGCCTCAGCACAGCTCTCGATCCTGCCTGGCCTGGCCTGGCCCTGCCGACCCTGGACCCCCAGCAACACAGCACCTGTAGTCCCCTGCACTGCCCTTATCATGACTGTAATTAATTAACCACTTGTTCAATAATCTGATTAATATCTGTCTTCACTATACATTCCATGAGGGCTGAAACCACATCTGTTTTCCTAACCCCACATTCCCAGCTCATGGGGGCAGGGTTTGATGAGCAGTTGGAATTCAATAAATCTTTGCTGAATGAATGAGGGAATGAAGTGCTGGTGACAGCTTCTCTGTCCACCTGCGTCCTGTTAATGGCAATGTAGGCTGAAGCTTTGCTCCTGATCCCCCAACTTTCTCTTCTGTGTTCCTTCATTAGATCTCGGCCTCCAAAGCCATTAGCCCCCTTCAAGTTTTTCAGGAAATTTGAAACTCTCCATGTAGCACTATGAGGAACCATAAGAACACAGTCAATCAATCAGAGAGACAATCTCCCCCTAATATCTTGTTCTAACGTTTATTGGAATGACTTAACCAAGTACTGCAACATATAGAAGGAAAAAGAAATGGGATTCTGCCTCTGGAAACCATTCCTCTAAGCTCCTTTGATTTTAATTGCTTTGCGTGCAAATGGAAGAGTCCCAGTTGACTGAAACTTTTTTCATTTGCAGCCAGAGTGAATGATGCAGGCTGCATTCCAGTGAACATGCTCTTAATATTATAGGAAGACTTGGGGCTAGGGACATGCCTAGACATGATTAACAAAGCTGTGCACTTGCAAATTAGATGAATGCCAGGAAATATTTAAAACTTTCCTTTCTTACCAAACACTTCAAAGACATGTCCTTATTTATTGTCAACCTTTTACCCCCAATTTAAAACAAAAACAAAGATAAATCCTTTCTGTCTGAGAAAGGCTCTACTAAAGAAAGTCACTGTGATATGAAATGCATCTCAAGGACAGGAGTTCAACTAATGCCTTAAGTTTCCCTAGCTCTAAATACAAGAGTAAATATCTGAATCTAGGAAAGGTCTGATCCCAGAGATACCACTTCTAGATAGGAAGAAAATCTAAGGGACTGAAATGAATTAGTTTACCTCCCAAAGGTATAGTCCATAGGAATAGTCTCTAGCCAGCAAATCACACATGTAGGACTTGACCTTTACTCCTTGGGGAAGGAAATCCAGGAAGCAAGGCTGAAACAATCCGAGCTGGCTGGAGAAGACTGGAGCAGCAGCAGCTGCAGGGCTTGTATATTCCAGCAAAAGCTACATCTGGTCCGCAAACTGCTTCTGCAGTTTCCTCTCATTTCCCGAGCTGGGCAGACAGTGACGGAAGGTATGCTGGCCCCGGGGAGCTCTCCAGAAACCTAAACTCCTGTAAAGGCCCGGTGAGGTGAGCTGTGCCAGGTATTTTCCACACCAAGGGCGGAAGGTGTCTCCTGGGTGCACATGGTCTCCCCCACTTTAGATCCTCGGGAATCTGAAATGCTGATCACCAGCACTAGGGGCCCATCCAGCTCAAAGTTCAACAGCTAAAACTCCTTGCTCCCATTTCTGTCCACTGAGCCCTATCTCAGAATCATAGAATCTTGGGGTCGAAGGGGCAAAATTTCTTTCAATCCTCACTCCGGTGGTTGATTTTCCTCTGCAAACAAGCTTGTGTAAACATCAAGCATGACTCAAACATTTTGTGATTTAACTTGACAGAGACATCTCATAACCAGGAGGTGCTATTCTACTATGCTGCATCAGACTGGCCTGAGTTCAAGCTCTGCTCTAGCTTTCAGATGTGAGATCCTGAGTCACGTCTTCTCCCTGAGCCTCACTTTCCTCACACAATAATAGTAAACAATAATGATGCTTCCATGCATTGAACACTTGCTACGTACCAGTCACTATGCAGAGTACTTTACACTGATTTGATAATTCAAGCCTCCCAAGAACCTTATGAGTTGGGTACTATGTTATCCCCATTTTATATAAGAAAACCGAGATCTAGAACATATGTGACATGCCCCCTAAGCTACACAGACACAGGGCAACCTCTAGGGATCCAGTCTTAAAAATAAAAAAATAAGTAATACTGAACAAATACATTAGTGGCCACATACTGGAGGTGAGACATTTCACAGATTTATCCCAGGCAACTTACTAAACAAAGAAATAAACAAAATAGAAACAGCAGCCACAATGAGGAAAATATCAGAAACCAGAGTCGCTGCAATATATTAATCAACACATTCAGTTTCCAACAAAAAATTATGAGACATGCAAAGAAAGTATGACCCATATTCAAGGAATATAGCAATTAATAGAAACTATTTTTGAATGTACCCAGATGATGGATTTGGCAAACAAAACTTCAAAGCAGATATTATAAATATCTCCAAAGAACTAGGAAAAAAAAACATGTAAAAAGAACTTAAAAATATGATAACAATGAATCAACAAATATTTTCAATATGGTTAAAAAAATTTTTTTAAGAACCAAATTAAAATTCTGGAATTAAAGAGTTCAAAAACTAAAATGAAAAGCTACTAGAGGGGCTAATGGAATATTCAAGATGGTGAAAGAAAAATTCTGTGAACTTGTATAATGAAGGGGGGGAAATCGGAGGGGGAGATGACCCATGAGAGACTATGGACTCTGAGAAATAAACTGAGGGTTCTAGAGGGGACGGGGGTGGGGGGATGGGTTAGCCCGGTGATGGGTATTAAAGAGAGCACGTACTGAATGGAGCACTGGGTGTTATACGGAAACAATGAATCATGGAACATTAGATCAAAAACTAATGATGTATGGTGATTAACATAACATAATAAAATTAAAAAATGTAAAAATAAATAAATAAATAAAAGCTTTGGAGAAGAAAAAATAAAGACCTAATTATTTTACTGATTTGGGGGGAAAAAAAGAAAAATACAAAGTATCCAATCTGAAGAATAGACAGAAAAAAATGCATAAAAATGAACAGAGTCTCAGAGACCTGTAGGACATCATCAAACATACCATATATGTGCAATGAGTGTCCCAGAAGAAGTGGGCAAGGAAATGTAGAAGCAAAAAGTATTTATAGAAATAATGACTAAAAATTTCCTGAACTTGATTAAAAAAAAAACAAACTATACATTCAAGAAGCTCAACAAACTCTAAGTAGGGGAAATACAAAGAAATCTACACCTAGAGAAAGCATAATTGAACTCTTGGAAGACAAAGAGAAAATCTTGAAGGCAACACGAGAAAAACAACTCATCATATACAAGAGAGCCTCAATATGCTAGTTCACAAAACAAATCTCCAAAAAAAAAAAATCTCAATAAATTTAGAAGGTCTGAAATCATATCAAGTACATTCTGTGTTTAAAAGCAGAAATTAGGGGCACCTGGGTGGCTCAGTCAGTTAAGCATCCCACTTTTTTTTTTTTAAAGATTGCATTTATTTATTTGACAGAGACAGGGACAGCGAGAGAGGGAACACAAGCAGCGGGAGTGGGAGAGGGAGAAGCAGGCTTCCCGCTGGGGAGGGAGCCCGATCCCAGGACCCCGGGGGATCATGACCTGAGCCACCCAGGCGCCCTAAGCATCCGACTCTTGACCTCAGCTCAGGTGTTGATCTCAGGGTTATGAGTTCAAGCCCCATGGGCTCCACACTGGAGCTGGAGCCTACTTAAAAAATAAAAATAAGGGACACCTGGGTGGCTCAGGTCATGATCCTGGATCATAGGAGCAAGTCCCGCATCGCATCGGGCTCCTTGCTCAGCAGGGGAGCCTGCTTCTCCCTCTGCCTGTTCTACCTGCTCTGCCTGCTGCTCCCCTTGTTTGGGCTCTCTCTCTCTCTCTCTCTGACAAATAAATAAAATCTTAAGAAACAAAACAAAAATAAATAAATAAATCAGTAAAACAAATTATATATAAAATATTAATTAAACAGAAAGAAACTTAGGAAATCTCCAAACATTTAGAAATTAAACTGCATACTTTTAAATAACTTTTAAATAACCCACTGGTCAAAAAGAAATGACAAGGGAAATTAGAAAATATTTTGAACTCAATGAAACATAGTATACCAAAATAAGTAGGATACAGCTCAAGCAATACTTAGAGGAAGATATATAGCTTTAAATGCCTATATCAGAAAGGAAGGCTCTCAAACAAATAACCTAATCTTCATCTTAAGAAACTAGAAATAGAAAAACAAAAACCAAAGCAATCAGAAAGAAATAAAGATTAGAACAGAAATAAATTAGAGAAAACAGAAAAACACTTGAGAAAACAAAAAAACAAAAAGTTGATTTTTTGAAAAGATCGGCCACACTGACAAATCTTTAGCTAGATTGATGAGAGAGAGAGAGAGAGACAGAGACACAAATTACAAAATGACAAGTAAAAGAAGAGACACCGTTAACAACCCCACAGAACAACTTTATGCCACTAAATTACACAACTTGGATAAAATAGAAAATAAATGTATAAAAAACATAAGTTACCAAGACTGACCCAAGAAGAAATAGATAATCTGAATAGATCTATAACAAGAAACTGAATTCATAATTTAAAATGTTCCCACAAAGAAAAGCAGAGGCCCAGATGATTTCACAAGTGAATCCTATCAAATATTTGAAGGAGAAATAATACAGGACACCTGGGTGGCACCCAGGTCAGTTAAGCACCCAACTCTTTTTTTTTTTATTTTTTTATTGTTATGTTAATCACCATATATTACATCACTTGTTTTTGATGTAGTGTTCCATGATTCATTGTTTGTTCGTAACACCCAGTGCTCCATGCAGAATGTGCCCTCTTTAATACCCATCACCAGGCTAACCCATCCCCCTACCCTCCTCCCCTCTAGAACCCTCAGTTTGTTTTTCAGAGTCCATCATCTCTCATGGTTCGTCTCCCCCTCTGACTTACTCGCCTTCATTCTTCCTCTCCTGCTATCTTCTTCTTTTTCTTTTTTCTTAAAATATGTTGCATTATTTGTTTCAGAAGTACAGATCTGTGATTCAACAGTCTTGCACAATTCACAGCGCTCACCATAGCACATACCCTCCCCAATGTCTATCACCCAGCCACCCCATCCCTCCCACCCCCAACCACTCCAGTAACACTCAGTTTGTTCCTGAGGTTAAGAATTCCTCATATCAGTTAGGTAATATGATACATGTCTTTCTCTGATTGACTTATTTCACTAAGCATAACACCCTCCAGTTCCATCCACGTCGTTGCAAATGGCAAGATCTCATTCCTTTTGATGGCTGCATAATATTCCATTGTGTATATATACCACATCTTCTTTATCCATTCATCTGTCGATGGACATCTTGGCTCTTTCCACAGTTTGGCTATTGTGGACATTGCTGCTATAAACATTGGGGTGCACGTACCCCTTCGGGTCCCTACATTTGTATCTTTGGGGTAAATACCCAGTAGAAGCACCCAACTCTTGATTTCAGCTCAGATTATGATCTCAGGGTCGTGAGACTGAGCCACAAACACACCCCTCCTCCGGCTCTGTGCTCAGCGTGGAGTCTACTTTTCTTTTTCTCTCTCCCTCTGCCCGTCCCTCTTCTGGTGCACTCCCTGTGTCTCTCAAATAAATAAAATCTTTAAAAATAAAATTAAATAAATAAATAAGAAATAATACCAATCTTTTACAAATTTTTCAGAAAATAGAAAGGAACACTACACAATTCATTGTATGAGACCAAAAATATCACAAGAAAAGCAAATTTTAATTCTTAATAAAATAATAAACCCTATCTACCAACATATAAAAAGATTATATAAGACAGCCAAGTGGGGATTTATTCCAGGAATGCAGGGTTGGTATACCATCCAAAATTAAATAATGTAATACACCATATTAATAAAGGACAAAAACCACTGATCACCTCAATAGACATGATAAAAACTCTCAATAAACTAGGAAAATAGGGAAATTTTCTTCAACCTGATATAGGGCATCAATCAGTTTTCCTAAAAGCTGTAGTCAACCACCATTATGTAAATGGTGAGAGACTGCTTCATCTTCCCAAGATTGGGAACAGGTTTGATCACCTCTTTTGGACACTATATTGTACTTATAGCTAGAACCTAGACCTAGTGTAGTAAGGCAAAAATATTAATCATCATCATCATCTAATGAAAAGCATCCAGATTGGAAAGGAAGAATTAAAACTGTCTTTATTCACAGATACATGAACCTGTATGTTAAAAATCCCAAGGAATCGGGGCGCCTGGGTGGCTCAGTTGGTTAAGCGACTGCCTTCGGCTCAGGTCAGGTCATGATCCTGGAGTCCCGGGATCGGGTCCCACATTGGGCTCCCTGCTCAGCAGGGAGTCTGCTTCTCCCTCTGACCCTCTTCCCTCTCGTGCTCTCTATCTCTCATTCTCTCTCTAATAAATAAATAAAATCTTTAAAAAAAAATCCCAAGGAATCCACACAGAAAAACTATTAGAACTGATCACCTCCAGCTACCTCTAAATACATTTGGAGATTAGAATTTCAACATAAAAGGGGCGCCTGGGTGGCTCAGTCAGTTAAGCGTCTGCCTTCGGCTCAGGTCATGATCCCAGGGTTCTGGGATCGAGTCCCACATCAGGCTCCCTGCTGAGCGGGGAGCCTGCTTCTCCCTCTCCTCCCCACTCGCTCGTGCTCTCTCTAGCTATCTCTGTCTCAAATAAATAAAAAATCTTAAAAAAAAGAATTTCAACATAAGAATTTTGGACAGACACAAACATTCGGTTCATCGCACCTAAGAATCTACCCAAGAAATATGAAAATATGTTCACACAAAAACATACACATGAGGGGCGCCTGGGTGGCTCAGTCATTAAGCGTCTGCCTTTGGCTCAGGTCATGATCCCGGGGCCCTGGGATCGAGCCCCTCATCGGGCTCCCTGCTCTGGGGAAGCCTGCTTCTCCCTCTCCCACTCCCCCTGCTTGTGTTCCCTCTCTCGCTGCGTCTCTGTCAAATAAATGAATAAAATCTTTAAAAAAAAATACACATGAATGCTCATAACAGCATTATTCATAATAACCCCAAACTGGAAACAATAAAAATATCTATCAACTTGTGAATACATGAACAAAATGTGGTATATATCTATACAATGGAATACTACTTAACAATTAAAAGGAATGAACATGCTACAACATGAATAAACCTCAAAAAGATTATGCTAAGTGGAAAAATCCAAATGCAAAAGATTACATATTGTATGAATCAATTCATATGAAATTTTCAGAAAAATTAATAGAGAAAGAAAGCAGGTCAGGGATTGCCTATGGCTAAGGGTTGGAGCACGGATTAACTGCAACCAAGCACAAGGATCACTTCCTGGAGTAATGGAAAGGTTCTAGAACTGGACTGTGGTGATAACTGCATAACCCTAAATCATTTTTTTAATTTACCAAATTTACCAAAATCATTAAATTGTGCATTTTTTTTAAAGATTTTATTTATTTGACAGACAGAGAGACAGCAAGATAGGGAACACAAGCAGGGGGAGTGGGAGAGGGAGAAGCAGCCTCCCGCCGATCAGGGAGCCCGATGCGGGGCTCAATCCCAGGACCCCAGGATCAGGACCTGAGCTGAAGGCAGACGCTTAATGACTGAGCCACCCAGGCGCCCTTAAATTATGCATTTATAATGGGTAAATTTTATGATATGTAAATTGTATCTCATCAAAGCCGTTTGGGGAAAAAAGACAATGTGTGTAAAAATTATTTTTAAATCATAAAATACAGCAGCTGCTAGTACATGGGTTGTTGATGTTGTTAAATGCTATGGTCCTGGGCCTTTCCCATTGGGAACCCTCCATTGATAAACTTTGCTTATTCTCATAAATGTTCTCTTAAGTGAATTTCTATAAATCACTTAGAATAGTGCCTGTGTTTTTTTTTTTAAAGATTTTATTTATTTATTTGAGAGAGAGAGAATGAGAGACAGAGAGCACGAGAGGGAAGAGGGTCAGAGGGAGAAGCAGACTCCCCGCTGAGCAGGGAGCCCGATGCGGGACTCGATCCCGGGACTCCAGGATCATGACCTGAGCCGAAGGCAGTCGCTCAACCAACTGAGCCACCCAGGCGCTCGCCTGTGTCTTAATAAATATTATGTATTAACTATTGTCATCATTATTATTATTAATGTGACAGGCATGCCTTTGAAGTGCTCTGAGAAGGTAGTCCTGGGCCCTGCAGGGGTGGCCATTATGGCTCCTTCTCCAGAGGCTCTCAGCCAGCCAGAATTGTTTCTATACAGAGTCCCACTGAGAAGTGGCCCTGCATTTCTTCCACTGGATAGAGCCTCTTTCAGCTTAAAAAAAGAAAAAGACCATCTTTGTCTCTTTTGTTCCTTTGTTCTTGGAACCATCCAGATGCTTGGGGGAAAGGTCACTCCTAGTATATGGTAAATGAAAGAGATTCAAGAATGACAAGGCTTTTGTGTCTTGGGTCTCCAGACTCTTGAAGTGTCCGCCTTCTCTCACCCCACCATCCGCACTCACACCGCTCTCCAGAACAGCTCTGAGGGGCAGGGTAGTGCTATACTGGAAACCCTGTCTTCCTCGCACTGCAGATGGCACCCCTCCTAGCAGGGTCAACCCCCCTGGTAGGCAGATTTCAGCACCCCAGCTTCAGCTCAGTCTTGAAGGGTATCGAGGCTACTTCAGCAGGCCAGGTCTTGTCACAACCTCCGAGCTACAGTCCCCTTTCCTCCTCACTGAGCTGACCAGTGTGTGGCTAGGATAAGCCTCAATTTTTCTACCTGGGACTACTGTTCCCTCCAATCTGAGGCCACAGCCCACTTTATCCTCTTCAGGAAGCTGAACCCCATTCTCTGGACAAGGGGCTTAGCCAGTAAGGACCCTAATTCCTGGCCTCTCAAACCACCCAGGAGGCTGACACACCCTCTAGAGCAGCGTTAACGGAACTTTCTACAATGGTGGAAATGTTCCATATCTGCACCATTCGACGCAATAGCTAATCACATTTGGCTACTGAACACTTGAAATATGCTTACTGTGACCAAGGAATTGAATTTTTAACTTTAGTTACTTTTAATTAATTTAAATTTAAATGGCCATATGTGACCACTGGGTATTGATTGTATCAGACAACACAGCTCAGGGAGCCACTGGTGGCCGGGGTGGGAGCTCCCTGACCTCCTGTCACTCACCTAGTCCCATTCTGCCACTGCACACAAGGGCCCTGGCTTCCTCTCCAACCATCCCAGTACTACCACCAGACCAGCAACCCTGACTCTACCAGTACTCCGCCCCCCCAGCGGCAACAGGTACGCTCGCAGAAGTCTGAGGACTGCTCCTGCAATCTTTCTGCAACACATCTCAGGGGAAAAAACACAAAGGGAGAGACCACAGAGATAAGCCAGGCTGTAAACATGCAAACATCTATACAAACGTGAAGGATGGACGAGGCCTCTGCTTTCTCTTTTTAAATCTGAATAAACAACTAGCTTGGAATTCAGTCATAATTTCACCACCATAGTATGAGTTAGGGCCCAAACTATGTAAAACAAAATTTAAGAGTCACATCAGACAGGAAAAGGAGGATCATTATAAAATGCTTTGCAGGAACTAAAATACCAAAGTAATGAGGAACATCTGATGAGATAAAACTAAGGTGGCTATAATTTCAAGTCATTAATTGTCACTTCATGGAAATTTTTTTTTTAAAGAAGTAGCCCACTTGAAGATAGGCAGAGGAGCTAGCAGAAGGAAAATCCTTTGTTTGGGGGCTGGTATGTCCTTTTAAAAAGCCAGGGTTGGTCAATTATCTTACAGCATAACCACCTTGGATTGAAAAAAATCAATATGCATCCAGGCAATTACTTTCTGCACCTCCTGCTACTGAATTAGCGAGTTTTCACGACTCAGTTAGCTCTTAACTTAAAATAGTAGCCAGTCTCTATTTTTAATTGGGATATTATTTATAATAAAATGCAGTGTTACTTCAAATTGTTTTAGAGAATCTCCAAAGAACAGATTGAGAGTCAAATACAAATGGCATAATATTAAAATGTTTTAATTCTTTGGTCCAGTAATCTTACAGTGATCATTATCCCTGGGAAGTACGATTTGAAAGGAAAAACTGTGTACCTAAAGATGTTCACAAGCATCATAATCTAAAATGGCAAAAATTAGAACAATCTACACAAATTAAATGTTCTACAAAGAAGGAAGCGATTATATATCCACTCTATTCAGGTTCACACTTGTCATTGCTCCAGAGAAGCTGCTCGTCAAGGTGACCGACGACACTTCCACGTTGCTAAATCCAGCCTTCATTGTACTTACCTATCATCAGCATTTGACACAGATGATCACTCTCCCTCTTGAGAAGTGTTATATGTACTTGGCCTCACTTACTCCCCTAACCTAATCAAGAGCTTATAGAAAAGCAAACTCAGAGTCCTCCCCCAAGGGCCCTGCAGACACAAGACTCAGGGGCAGCTTAGACTAGTCCCACCCACCCATTACCTGCCACTCAAGTCGGGGAGAGAAGCCAACTCAAGTGGGACTCAGCTCATGTGCTTACCACAGACTCACGCTCAGCTTTCCCCATCCACAAAACCAGACTAGCCAAAGTGTGACTAATTCATAATGGCAGGAAATCCAATAAACATTCAACGGGGACCTGGAGAATCAAATATATGTATGTCAGGTTCACCCAACTGTGTCTGGCCTGGATTATGAAAACTAGTTGCATTTCCTGACGGTGGAGCAATTGAGGAAAACATCCCAGAGGTACACTTGGGAAGGGAGGGATGCAAACGAAGGAGGCAGTATTTGGCACAGGTGATTCACAACGAGGATGAGGAACTCAAAGGAGGAAGCAGGCTCAAAGAGAAGAGTCATACAACGTGAAACTTCTGTTCCCACCCACCCTGAGTTTTAGAACCGAGTCAATTAGGAGCAAGCCACCCAGGTGTTTCATCCTGGAAAAGCCAAGGGCCTGATGAAGGAGTTCTAGGCCACACTGACTCCACGGTAAGAAAAGGTTATCAAGTATAGAGTCAAGGGCTAGGCTGTAAGGTTATCCAGAGAGCTAAGCTGTAAGGTTATCCCAACTGAAGCCATACTAAAAAGCACAGTAACAGCAAGCACTTAAGTAACACTTGTTACGTGCCTCGGATCATCCAAGCACATTACATATATTAATTAACTCAATTAACTTTCACAAGCAGATACTATTAGTTTCAGTTACTAAGTGGCAGGGCTGCACTCAAACCGAGGCAGTGCTGTTCCAGTGCTCTCAATCGTTAGGCAATACAGAACAAAATCTTCAAACACCAACTCCCCAGTCATCAGAGACAAGTTACATGGTGTTCGCAAGGCCACAGCATTGATAGCCAGTTCAGGAAGTGACTCTTCATTACGGGAAACAAAATATCCCCTCCCGTCTCTACTGCGCGCACTGATCACTACAGAAATCCAGACAAAAGCTGCAGAGTCCTCAGATGGAAGTACAAAAACCAATTATCGAGTTAATGAGTAAATATTGGTAGGCATTTTCCAAGCACTGGAAAAAACAAATCTCTATAAAAAATCAACTGATATGGGCTTGCTGCTGCTTGTAAATAAATTTTGATCAACTGCATCATCAGGGACTGAAATTAATCTGCAAAGTGAATGAAGAGCTGGGATACGTGGCTGCTTCTGGGCTGGGAGTAATGTGGGACAGGAACAAGCAGGGTCCACAGAAGAGGCCTCATCAGCAGGACCCAGAAGAGGAATCCAGATCAAAGAAGCACAGTCTGTTCTCTCAACCACCTGCTCAGGGCTCCCATCACTCCCCTGGAACTCTGTATACCTACAGACAGAACTAATCATTTCCAACAAATCGTTAGGAATTTATCCAACAAAATCCTACATGTGCTAAAAATCATTTATGAACAAGAAAGTAACTGTAGTAATTGTTTTTAATTACAAAATTTAAAAATAATCTAAAGGTACATCAACAAGAGACTAGTTAAATTAAATACTGTACAATGAAATACTCTGTAGCTTTAAAAAAAAAAAATGAGTCACCCCTAGCCACACTAATTTAAAACTACCCCGACATATTGTTAAGTGAAACAAAAAATAAATAAGGTGCAGAACTTTCCCACGGAGCTGAGAACTTAGTAGCGGGGGATGAGGGTAAGAAGACATATTTTCTCTGTATATCCTTTGTATTTCTGAATTTTGTACCATTTGGAGGTGATTGCAAATAAGACAACAAAAGCCAAAAAATAAGTCTTTTTTTTCTTAAGATTTTATTTATTTATTTGACAGAGAGAGACACAGCGAGAGAGGGAACACAAGCAGGGGAGCGGGAGAGGGAGAAGCAGGCTTCCCGCAGAGCAGGGAGCCCAATGCGGGCTCGATCCCAGGACCCTGGGATCATGACCTGAGCCGAAGGCAGACGCACAATGACTAAGCCACCCGGGTGCCCCCCCAAAAATAAGTCTTAATGAGCTTCATCAATGTGGTAAATCTATACACATTGACAGCTAAATGTCTATCACAATGTTAAGTGGGGAGAAAAAGCAAATGTAGAGTTGAATCCCATTTATATTAAAATAATTTTTGTTGTGTGCTGGCATATGTGTGCTCATAAATGCATAGAAAAAGGCCTAAAATGAAACACCAATCTATTTACAGTGCTCCCCTTAAGAGGGGAGTAGAATCAGGGTAGGAAAGAAGGAATGAAGGAATTTGTGCATTGATTACCATTAAAAATCTGCATTTTTAAGATTTTTCCAATTGACCACCCATAACTTTTTTCATTACTGTGTTCCTTATTTCTAAAAATGGTATTTGGTTGTTTTTCAAGTATGCAAGGTCACTTTTTACAGTTTCCTGCAGGTACTTTCAGGCTTGTCTTTTGTTTCTTTCAACATGGTTAGCGTACATTTTTTATGCTAGTGTCTGATAAGTCCAACACCTGAAGTCTTTGAGAGTCTACTTTTGCTGTCTCTTGTTTTTGCTTGTTCTCACTCATTGCACCTTGTTTTCTTTGTGCTTGGTTATTTTTGGCTGTGCACTGTTCATTGTCCTTGAAAGTTACTTGTGAGAACATTCAACTAAGTTCCCACGAGGTTTGTGGATCACCTGCATCCCCTAATCCCGGTAAAGAGCATGGGCCCTGAGTTGGGCAGTCTAAGTTCGGGTTCAGCTCCCCAATCAGGGCTGTGCCTTGGGCAATCTACCTGATCCGTCTAGACCCCATTTTCCTCACCTTTAAGGTATGGAATTGTACCTCCCTCGGGGCTTACAGGAGATAAGATAGTACGTACAATAAGGCACTCGGCACATGTCTGGCATAAGGTATAACTTCTCCAAATCATGGAAGTTACTATTACAATAACATTTTAGAATAAGGATGTGACCAAAGGAGATGGCAGCGAGAATATGGGAAGAGGGAGGGTGAGTGACAGAGAATAACTGGGAACGGGGTCTCTCCCTAAGTAGCTTATAAGCTCTGTAGGGACCAGAGCACTTCTCACAGGTGACTTAATCTGTGGTGGGTATTAATAAAAGTGTTACAGAACAGGAGAAATGAGTTAAAGGGACCATGTGATAAAGGACGTGTCGCCCAGGCCCTCAGAGCCTCCATGCTTACTGCCCTGATCGTGACTGCCCACAGAAAGGCTATTACTCAGTCACAGGGGCCCAACTTTGCCACCAGAGAAAGAGCCTGGCTCCTTGGAATTCACCGGTGCCCCACCCCAAAGAGTGGAGACGTATCAGGGACAATGAGGCAGACACAGCTAGCTGGGCCCATGCAGAACAACCGGAGAGGTACCTCTAACTGCCCTCTGGCTGCAGTTCTTGCTCAGGTATGTGTCTTGCGTTAACATGAATGCTTAGGCCAGGCCCCCGGCACTCCTGGACCTTCACCGACCCATGCTTTGTTAACCGAGTGGCTTGTAGCCACCCCTGCACCTCATTGAAAACCCTTTTGGGGTCCACGTATCCTTCACAAGAGCAGCAGACATAATCCCAACCCCAGGCCTGTGATTAAGAGCAATGCAAAAGGGGAGCGTGCGGACACTAGAGGCAAATCTCACAAAATAAAAATCTCATTTTCTGAAACATGAAGAATAGTGATCTAGCATTTAAGGCAGGTGCAAACAGCCTCACATCCATTCTCTCTGCTGTGTCAGTGTTTCTCCAACACGATTCCTCTGCACAGTGTTTGGGTTTTGTTCCCTTTAAGTCTATTACTCATTCCCCCCAGCCCTCCTCTGAAGTACGCTAGGACTGTCATTCTTGATGCTGACGAGGCTGGGAGGCCAGGTAACTGCCATGTTTCTTGTCTGAGGTCACCAGTGAACCTGGGGACATTTAGTCAGGTCAGTCCCTGGAACAGAGGCTGCCACCAACATCGGGGACATCAGTCAACAGCTCAGCAAGGGAGAGGGAAGGATGGCGACAGCTGAGGGAATTACTGTCATGTTAGACACAGCACAGGGGAGGAGACAAGGAAAGTGCTTTTTAAAAGCCTCACATTTTTATTTCTTTTTTTTTTTCAAGATTTTATTTATTTATTTGACAGAGCGAGAGAGGGGGAGGGCGAGCATAAGCAGGCAGAGTGGCAGACAGTGGGAGAGGGAGAAGCAGGCTCCGCTTCAGCGGGGAGCCCGATGCAGGACTCGATCCCAGGATCCTGGGATCATGACCTGAGCCGAAGGCAGATGTTTAACCATCTAAGCCACCCAGACGCCCCTAAAAGCCTCACATTTTTCTTTCTAATAGAACTTGGAATTTGCTGCACACAGTGAATGTTCTAGAAAATTGTCGTCATCTTAAGCAAACATGGTATGGACCCGTGGCTAAAGAGCCAGCACACACACGCACACTCCCATATCACACGCCCTGGCATCTCTCTGTTCTGCTCAGCAGGACTGAGACGGCTGGCCAGGACAAGGAAGAACAAGCAGGTCCTGGTAGCCAGGGCGGGTCGTGCCAGAACCTGGCTGGTGGTGGGCAGGGACTAGGGTCTCCTGGGTAGCTCATAACCTGATGATCTCATTCCTACCCGCCTCCCCCCCCCCCACTGTCTTTTACAAGCCCAGCTGAACTAGCTTGACTTGCAGCTACTGGGTGACCCAGCTGCCCTGTGTCATCCAGCCAGGCTGGAAACACAGAGGAAGACAGTGAGTCAACATCTGTAGGACTTCCTGAAGGTGCTCTGGGGCCACCTTCAGGTACCCCCACAGGAGAGAAGCACTCAGAGTCCCAACCAGGGCAGTTTCTAAAGCAGCTTCACATGAATCATCTCAATCATGCAGGATAACCTCAGCACAAGCTTTTATCCTCAGTTCACCAGGAAATAGAGGCAAAGGGAAAGAGGACCCATGGATTTTAAAAGAGACTCCGGAAACATTCACACATAGCCAATGGGCACGTAAAATGGTACAGCCACTCTGGAAACGTTGGGCAATTTCTTATAAAACTGAACGTGGTGGGGCGCCTGGGTGGCTCAATCATTAAGCATCTGCCTTCGGCTCAGGTCATAATCCCAGGGTCCTGGGATCGAGCCCCACATCGGGCTCCCCGCTTGGTGGGGAGCCTGCTTCTCCCTCAGCCTGCTGCTCCCCCTTCTTTGTGCTCTCTCTCGCTCTCTCAAATAAATAAATAAAATCTTAAAAAAAAAAAAAACCGAATGTGGAACTGTAAGACCCAGCTACTGTACTTTCAGGCATTTACTACAGAAAAATAAAAATTTATGGTCACACAAAAACTGGTAGCCAAATGTCATAGCAGCTTTAATCACAATAACCAAAACCTAGAAACAACCTGGATGTCCTTAAATGAGCGAATGATGAAACTGTGGTATATCCAGACCATGAAATACTACTCAGCAATAAAAAGGAATGGATTATTGATACATGCAACAACTTGAATGAATCTCCAGAGAATTATGTCGAGTGAAAAAAGGCCAGTCCCAAAAGGTCGCATACTTTGATTCCATTTATATAACATTCTTGAAACAACTAAAGTATAGAAGTGGAAAACAGATCGGCGGTTGCCAAGGGGTGGCGGGGATGTGGCTAAAAAAGGGCCACATGAGAGATCCTTGTGATAGAATGTTCTGTATCTTCACTATATCAATGTTGATATCCCAGTTGCCACACCGTATTATAGTTTTGCAAGATGGCACCTTTAGGAAAAAATGGGTAAAGGATCTCTCTATATTTCTTACAATTACATGTTAATCCATGTCAGAATTAAAGTTTAGGGGCACCTGGGTGGCTCAGTCAGTTAAGCACCTGCCTTTGCTCAGGTCATGATCCTGGGGTCCTGGGATCAAGTCCCACATTGGGTTCCCTGCTGAGCAGGGAGTCTACTCCCTCTCTCTCAAATAAATAAATAAAATCTTTTTTAAAAATTAAAGTTTAGGGCACCTACGTGGCTCAGTCGGTTAAGCATCTGCCTTCAGTTCAGGTCATGATCCCAGGGTCCCGGGATCAGGTTCCCTGCTCAGCAGGGAGTATGTTTCTCCCTCTGCCCCACAACCCTGCTCATGCTTGCTCACTTGCTCTCTCACAAAAAAAATAAATAAAATCTTTAAAATTAAAAAAAAATAAAGTTTAATTTACAAAAAGAGAGAGAGAAGGACTTAAGAGACATATAGCCCTTGCCTGGATCCTGATTTGAACAAACCAATAAAAACACATTTCTAAGAAAATTGAAGAATGTGAATACTGCTTGGATAGGAGATGAGGGTAAGGAATTACCATTAATTTTACTCAATATGGCAAAGATACTGTGTTAATGGTAAGAGTACTTATCTGTCCAAGATACTTATCAAAGTATTTGAGAATAAAATATCATAAGCAGATAACTACTGAGCTGGGTGATGGATACACAGGAGTTCATTATGCTTGTCTCTCTACTTGTATATATATCTGGTGGAAGACTAATTTTTAAAAAGTCCCAGGGCTCCTGGGTGGTGCAGTTTGGTTAAGCATCCGACTCTTGATTTCAGCTCAGGTCGTGATCTCAGGATCGTGAGATCGAGGCCTGGAACAGGCTCCACACTCAGTGCAGAGTCAGATTAAGATTCTCTCTCTCCTCTCCCTCTCCCACTTATACTCTCTTTCTCTAAAATAAATGAATAACTCTTAAAAAAAAAAAAAAAGTCCCAGAGAGGATACTCAGTACCTTGCTTAAGGCCACAACACAGGTAGGAGAAATGGGACTTTAACCCAGGCCTTCAGGCTCATTTAGCAGAGGCTGAGCCAGCCTCTTTCTGGAAAGGCCGTTGAGGGCAGGGCCCACAGCTGAGCTGGTGAGAGGCTGGCACATAGACTTTCAGATAGCACAGGTCTCAGGAGCCCCTGGAGGGCCAGGCCTGTGGCGCCCAAGTTGCTGTTCTCTAACCAGTGTATGAGATGCTAAGCGGCCTCGCCCACAGGTGACAGCGCCATGATGGAGGCCACCAGGGCCTAGGAGACCCAGCCTTCGTCAGAGACGCCACATGTCAGGCTGAGCGGGAGGCTCGAGGAAACAGCAAATCCTGCCCTTCTTCAGCTGAAGATATGGGGGTTCTCAGAGGCCATACAAAATGAGAACGCCAGATCTGTTCCACTCTACGGAAAAAAGGCAGGCCTCGGTCAAATACCACACCCTACTCAAAGCCTTCCCCAAGTTCCCTAGCCAGAGGTACACCTCCTTTGCACTCCCACAGTTCTGTGCTCACAGGCGCTGGTCATCAGTTAGCTCTTGTTGCATAACAAGTTAACTCCAAACTTAGCAGCTGAATACAACAAACATTTATTATTTCCCAGTTCCGGAGACACGGCTTAGCCAGATGCTGCTGGCTCACAGGCTGCGATCACCTGACAGTTCATTCATGGGGCTGCTGGTAGGCCTTGGGTCCTCCTGACTGTTGGCCAGAGGTGCCAATTCCTTCCCATGCAGGCCTCTCCACAGGGCAGCTCCTAACCTGGCAGCTGGCTTCCTCCAGAGCATGGGCTCAGAGAGAGAAAAAAGGTATCCAAGTTGGAAGCCATGGCTCTTATGACATAATCTCAGAGTTGTTACGCCACCACTTTGCCATACTCTGTTCACTGGAAGCAAGTCAATAAGCCCCGCCCATGCTCAAGTGAAGGGCATGAAAACCAGGAGGTGGGGACCACTGGGAGCCATCTTAGAGACTGCCTACAACAGCCTCCACGATGGAAGATAGTTGTAGGACAGGAATTTCTCATTCTTCCACTAGAAAATGAAGTCATGAGAGCAAAACCCACACTGGATCTACGGCTTTTCTCCTCCCTCCAATGAGAGGTATCAGTGACTGCTCTGTATCTCGGGGCACAATCCCATGCCGGCCCACCTCCCACACCTTGCCGAAGAGGCAGGCCCAGACGGCCGGGTTTGGTGCCCCGTGGTCCCACCTGCTGTGGTACCCAGCTGAATGGATCGACGGCAACCAAAACATCAACAATTTAGGGCCTCTGGACTGGCCAGAAGAGTCTCCTGCAGGATCTGAAATGGAAAATACCAAGACATGCTGCCTGATATGGGGAAGTCAGAACAAACCAAAGCCCCATGCAAGCTTCAGTTCTGTGTGAACAGAAAAAAGCACATTTTTAAAAAGCAGGTGGAGAAAAAAAAATGGAGAAGTGCAGACAGAAACAAAGATACCATTAGAGAGAGGGAAAGAGAAAGAATCACCAAAACTGACAGGTCCCCGGGGCTGCCCAGGTTTCGAGCCTCTCGCTCCCAGCCCTCCCATAATAATCCCTTTCCTTGTGTGGACTGGAAAGAGCCTCACTTTCTCCTAAGGGAAGGAGACAGGAAAGAAGAGGAGGGATGGAGGAAGAGTAAGGAAGGAGGGCATCTAGAAGTTACAGCCAGTCAGGACCAGAAGGCTTGCCAGAGGGAGGTCACTTGAGGTGAGCCACCCCAGTCAGAAGCTTGCTGCTGTCCCAGGCACTGTGAGCTCCCCAAGCTTCACAGCTCTGTGACTAATGACTCTAACGGACAAGACTTATTACGTGATAGATGATGCTTTAAAAAAAAAAATCAATATTGTATCTGACTACCCCAGTTCAACGCAGAAGGGAAACCATGAACCACTGCATCCCACAGGCCCACTCACCTCGCAGGGAGCAGTTATGTCCCAGAGCCTCAGATGTGAGTGAGATTAGGGCAGGAACCGGGCAAGCCTGGTTAAGGAGTCAGTCCTGAAGCAAGGCAGGAAGCTGGTACGAGGGAGAGAAGTGGACAAGCAGAGGCTGAAGGTATGGAGGCCTGTGATAGCCCCCCTGGAGACGAACAGCTCCTGAAACAGCCTTCTGTCCTCAGAACACCACAGCCTCTGGGCTGAGTCTAGTCACTTGGCGGAATCACTTGGCTGCTGAGAGTCTGTATCCACACCTGATGGGAATCATCCTCAGCCACCACCCTCAAAGCCTTTCAGATTTTATAAAAAGTTACGGTTTCTATCACGTCACATGCCTGACTTAGGACTCTCACATGGGGTTTTCACACCCCCAAAGGACCAGGCGGAAGCCACCCTGCTGACACTCTGCATGCTTGCAGAGCCTGCCCTCTGGGGGCCCTGTGATCAGGTGTTTGGAGGAGGCCTTCCAGGCCAAAGGCAGCACTGAGTGAGCCCAGGAGGTCGGAAAGCAGAGTGTGCATTTGACCAAGAACAATGTAAGGCAGCCACTTTGGCTGGAGCACAGGATGGATGTGCAGAGCAGCAAGAAATGATGCCGAAGGGGAGAAACAGGCCAGACGAGAGGAGTAAGACACCAATCCCTGCAGCTCTCCCTCTGGAGGCTCACACATAGCCAGGAACCTTCCCCAAAGGATCTCCAGAAGCCTGGAGAAGTGGGTGGAGAAGAAAGGAAGAGCAGGCCCAAGACTCCATCCAAGATGGTTAACCAACAAGGCCCTGGTCATCAGCAGGTATGGGCGTGGCTTGAGTCGAGAGATGGAGTACTCTCCCGCCAGGGGGCCCTGCACAAAGGTAGGACAAAGAGAAGAGGCACACCTCATGCCAACCCCAGAGGTGCTCGTCCAGCACACTGGACTGAGGGATTTGGGATCTCACACCACTGAAGAGGCCTCTGCCCAGGCTGAGACCCAGGCTGCCCAGCACGCCCCTCGCTCAGAAAACTGATTTCCTGCTGTGGCAGATGATGCCTTTTTCCTCCCCAACCCTCAACTCCTCAGCTTTCAAGGCTGGCACAAACCTGCCTCATCCTCCTCGATGAGGCTTGCCCTCTGAATTCTGACGGGACTGGTGGTATCTGATCTATTCTCCATGCAAAAAACCCCACACAATCTCCCTTAACCCAAGGCCCAGGGCCGCAGACCCTGACCCCTGGCTCTGTGAATGTCCTCCCGCGTGGGCTCTCCCCCAAACCAGAAGGTGAGTTCCACAAGGGCAAGGCAGCAGCACCCACCCCAGTGCCCTGCTGTGGTGGGGGAACAGCCAACCCTTCACAGGTGACGAGATGCCTAAAGTAAAAGCTCCTGATAACAATAAACACTGGCTCGTGCCTTTGCCTGGTAGCCAAGAATTTCAAAGAGGATCTTGAAAAGATTTTAAAAAGACAGAATCTAATAAAGGAGACTAAAATGGAAGATATTACCATTCAAAATCAGCTTGGCAACTATTTTCATCAGCTTACAACGAGCTTCTGGCATCAGTAGAAAGTGGTCTACATCACATTACTATTTTTAGCACTTTATGACAGATCTGCTCGGCTGTCCCTCTTCAGAATAAGGGTACTCAAATGCCTCAAATTTGCTCCATGGAAGCTGCCAGAGAATAGTTTTTACTAAAATCACTGGACACATGTTTATAACCTTTGTTCAGTATTTGCTCAGATGTTTTCACTCAGGCAAGTTCCTGGATATCTGTTTCTCCTTTTGCTTTCTTCCACGCAAGAACTCCTGATATACCAGGAAATCAGCATCTGCTGTGTCTCCTCAAGGCTCTGGGGACCCATCAAGAAACGGTTGTCCAGAAAGTTCAAGCTCTTAGTGGTGACTAACCCACAAGAAACAACGACGTTCTATGCAATTTATTGGAAGCTGCTGGATTTCATCCCCAAGTGGTCTGAAATGGGCTTAAGTAAAAACTCTAAGGCTCTGGCATACTGAGGTCACCCACAAAACAGACTCGTTCAAGATACAAGCCCGAGAAAAATTCACTCATTTAATTCACTTGACAAATATTTATGGAATGCCTATGTGCCTGACATTTTCTAGGCACTGGGCAACAGTGACCAAAATGTGTAAAAATGTCCTGCCCTCGTGGAGCCTACATTTGGGTGGAGGAAAGAGATAATCAAAAGAAAAAGTAGGGGCGCCTGGGTGGCTCAGTCGTTGGGCATCTGCCTTCGGCTCAGGTCATGATCCCAGGGTCCTGGGATCGAGCCCCGCATCAGGCTCCCTGCTCGGCGGGAAGCCTGCTTCTCCCTCTCCCACTCCCCTGCTTGTGTTCCCTCTCTCACTGTGTCTCTCCGTCAAATAAATAAAATCTTAAAAAAAAAAAAAAGTAAACTACGTTCTCTAGCAGATAGTGATAAGGGCTATGAAGAAAAATAAAGCAGGACATGGGCACTCTAGAGGAAAGCAGTGTAATTTTACACGGGATGGTCAGGGATGCCTCCCTGATGAGGTGGCATGTGGACAAAGATCTGAAGGAGGCAAGGGAGCAGGCCCTGGGGATGTCCAGAGGGAGGGCGGTCCAGGCAGAAGCTGGCGCAGCTGCAGGCAAGTGAACAAAGTAGAGCTTGATGTTTGCTGAGCTGACCTCACAGCTTTCGGGGGGCCCTCAGGCCCAGCGGGCGTCACAAGCAACAGACAGACATGGAGCCAAAGTCTATGAGCCTGGGACAGACAGCCCCCAGGTAATACTCCCACCGAAAGCCCCTGGAACAATGATAAAATGGCCAGATTACAGTCCATGGCCCGAGGTGGCCAGTTTGCATGCTGGATCTTTATCCAATCCCTCAGTCTTTAGGTGAGGACCTACCATCTGGGTGGGAAAGAGCCTTGCCCATGGGCTTACATGGGAGAGGTGGTGACTCAGTTAGAACTTCTAGTCAGCTATACCTGGTGTTGCCTTTTGGGGCCACACAGAACAGGCCTGCTTCCTCTCTCCAGGATAGCCCTTCAGAAAATGGCAAGTCTTCTCTGGTGTGGAGGCCCGGTTCCTTCAAGGGTTGGTTTCAAGATCCCTCAGCCGCCCTCTGGGTCACCTCCTCTGAAACACTCCAGTTTGTCAATGCCATGAGGGTGCCCCGCTTGCAGAGGGGCACCAGACCTAAATCTCCCTCCTTCTAAACAACTCTGTCCCCGGGGTCTCCTTAATCCTTCGGAGTCTGAGGCATACATCGGGTATGACACTTAGGGAGGGAGTCATGGTCTAAGCAACGAAGCAGTGACTAATTAAAATGCCATACGCGATGACACGTCCCATTGGCCGTGCTGCAGGGAAACGAGGGAACACTGACAGGATGGGCCTCTCCCTGCAGGCTGAGGCTTCAGGCGCCTGCCCCAGCAGAGAGAGCCACACAGATGTTTCATTATTACCCTTATTTGAGGGCAGCACTTCCGAAAGTGAGTTCTGTGAAACTGCCCTGTCTCAGAACGTGAATGGGTATTCCTCAAAAGGTGTTCGGTAGTAAGTTGTATTTGAGCAATGCTGCGTTGAAGCAAGCTACACTTTTTTTTACTTCAGTACTTAGAGATTTGGGGTTTGCTGACACGCACCTCCAAGAGGAAAAGCTCGGACACTGTATGTGCTGAGGCATTATGACGCTTCACGCACAGTCTCCACCAGCCTTTGTCACAACCCTACCATGTATGCACAATCATTATCCCCATCCTCTAAACAAAGCATCAGCACCTCAAACAAGTTACTGCCTGGACTAGGTGTCCTTCTGGCCCGAGAACTCAGAGATAGCCCAGGGACCCCTACTCCTGAGGAGGTTTCTGAGACATGGATAGACAGGAGTAACAGCACATCGGGGAGTCAAGGACTGCTTTATTATTAGCTGGGTGTGACGGAGAATTCTCTGGCAAGCCAGGCTTGGAGAATATGGCTGAGGCCCAAAGTCTCAGTAGGACCTCGCTCTCCCACTGAAGGAAGCATGAGGGGGTCTCCCCAACCCATCCTGCTGAGGTAGCCCTGTCTCATCTCACTTCTCCTGCCTCAAGAGTGGGAAGAAAACTCCACAGAGAAAGAAAGACTCCACTCATATATGTGACCTTTTACACAGGGACCATGTCCACTAGTAAAAAGGGTCCTGGAATCAGATTCTGTTTTGCCCTCCTCTGGGGAGGAATCAGGGAGCTCTCCCTCTCCCCTACATCCAAACACTAGGATAGCAAGGGGCAGAGCAAGAACTCACTCCCAGAGTGGCTGACCCTGTGTCTACACTAAACCGCCTCATCTGTCTTCAGGCCACTTTACCCCTGAAGTAAGCAGAGGCCACAGAACTAACTGTGGGTACGGGCATGTGCTGGCCAGCACTTTTCAGATTAAGGATTTCAGAGACTGAAAAACCATTTAAAACAGTATCAATGAGTTTAGGGGTCCTTGTTTCCGCTTTCTCCTGATATTGAGGCTGATGGGGGTAGGCGTAGAAAAGAGGCCAAAATCCTCTCTCTTCTTCCTCCTCCAAACCCAGGTTCTAACATGCATAAACCTCCCGTACAGGACCCTCCCCATTAGATGCATGTCTGCCTCGATGATGGATAACTAGACATTGATTAGAGATTTCCGATTTGGTTTTGAACTGAACAAAATTATGAAGTTCCACAAGCCAGCCTTCTCTACTTTAGAAACTGCCGTGTAAGAAGAGTACAGAGCATTAAAGACCTCCCATGGTAGTAAGTAAAAATACAAAGAGTACAGAACAAAGAAATCCGAACTGATATGGCTTTTACTACATTTGCCAGATATCATAAGAAAAAACAATGCAATTTTAAAGGGTTTTCTCTGAAGTTTGTACACGACCTCAGCATTTCAAAGTATGAATGAATGAATCAATGAACAAATGGAGAGCTGCCAGCCTGGATGTCCCCATTCTGGCTTGGTCCCAGCCTGCAGGCTTTTTGGCCCTGCATCCATTCTTTCTCACACGGGCCTGCGAACCGGGCAAGCTGCACCTGCACACGAATTACCCGAGTTCCACACCAGCCTTTCCTGTCCAGTGCCACTGGTCCAAAGTGGACCCAAGACTGTCCTCCAAAGAGTCCAGTTGTCTGCTCCAGCCTCAGGACCACAAGGGCCAGCAAAAGACTGCTGAAATAAGGACCCTCGGGATGATGGCACCCACAATGCCAGGAGGTCGGAGTCACCCCTGATTCCAAACCAGCCAGCTTTGTCATTCTTTTCTACGACAGCAAGCGTCGCTGGGCTTCATGAAGGTGACTCTGGGGCAGAGGAGGCTCAGGCCCCAAAATCTTACATATTCAGGGAACTTGCAACACCTTGCCTTGCCTGGTCTTCCTGCACACATAGGTCTCCTTGGGAAACATGAGCAGGATGGGGCTACAGTGGTAATAATAATGTGCTAGGACTAACGTGCAGATTTCAGGTGCACCAATTCTGGGAAATAGTGGAAAAGGCCTTCCGGGGGGGTGGGGGTTGGGGGTGGGGGGAGCGAGAGGAAACGTTTTCAGCTGCATCACTCCATTTCCAGCTCACAGTAACCCAGAGAGGAAGGCAGGTCAGACCTGGCACTCCTCACCTGGGAGACAAGAGGTGATACGCCTTGCCAGGATCATGCAGAAAATGTCCATATCCCATACAGAAGCTCTTTCCAGAAGGCAAAAGTGTGTGGTCTAAGAGCCTGAGAGTAACTCCAGCTTCACACCCTTGGTGCTGTGTTTGGAGGCACGCCTCCTCATTGCCACCAAACAGCCAACAACTACTAGGCACTCGCCATGGGCCAGGCCCAGTGCTAAGGGCTATCACAGGGACCGTCCCGGCAGTCCTCTGAAGCAAGTCCTGTACCCTCCCCATTTTACAGGTGGGGAAACGGAAATCCAGAGAGGTGGCAAGCTAAGTGTTCTAAGCCCGCTACATATACTAATCTGCGGAACGCTCATAACCACCCCATGAGAGGTGAACTGTTATCTCCATTGTATAGAGAAGAAAACCATAGACATCGACAGGTTCAGTAACTTGGCCAGAGTCACACAACAGGCCAGGGATGGTGCTGCTGGGAACACAGGCACAGTGGCTCCTGGCCCATGTTTCCCACCGTCCCACATGGCCTCTTTCAAGTAACTTCCCCTGGTAGCGAATCCAGTGAGTCACAGAGCAGCAATCTGCACCCAGTTCAGTCTGACCCTGAGCCTGAACTCCTTTTCTCTGTGACGTACTGACTCCCCTTTCAGCCTGCTTCAGACCTGCCCGGCTCAGTGTTCCCTGCAAACACTGGGCTGGCCTGGAAGTTGAGGAAAGCTCGGACGTGATCGTCTCTTGACCAACACAGTAGAATGGGGCCTCCCCTCTGGAATGGTGAAGCAGTCTTTCCAAGTCTCTGGGCTCCCATAGACCATGGCTGGCACTGTGAGGAGGCCAACGTCGCCAGCATGGAATGGGGCCCACGCAATGGACACATACCTTTGAAAAGTGGCCATCCATAGTCTTTAAGCATGGGCAGAGGCAAATGAGAGTGACTTTCCAGTGGAGAAATCTAACAAGTACTAGCTTGGCAAAGGAGATCAAGGAACATCAATAGTAATAAATCACATATTCTTGATATGCTGCAATGTGTCATTGATACAATGGGGTGAAAATGGCACTTTACCACTGTGCTCTTCTTCCCAAGAAGTCATAACTCCAGTCTAATGATGAGAAAAACATCAGACAAATCCCAACTGAGGGACACTCTATAAAATATCCGACTAGTGCTCCTCAAAACCGTCAAGGTCATCAAAAACAATAAGGCAAGCTGTAGAAAATTCCACTGCCAAGGGACATCTAAGGAGACATGACAACTGAATGTAATATGGGATCCTGGACGGGATCCTGGAACAGGAAAGGACATTAGGTTAAAACGAAGGCAAACTGAATAAAGCATGGGCTTTAGTTAGTAATAATGTATCAATATTGGTTTATTAATTATAACAAATGTACCATAATAAGGTAATATGTTAATAATGAGGAACACTGAGTGTGGAGTACATTCTGTACTTTCTTCATAAATTTTTTCTATAAATCTAAAACTTCTGTAAAAAACCCAACACTTGGATAAACCAGTGAGACCAATGGAGAGAAGATGCAAAGGCCCAAAGTGCCAAGGGCCAAAGGGGACTCTATGAACTCAGAGTGAAGACACGCACACACATGCACACACACGTGCAAATATCTGGAAGGGTGGACACCAAACAGAAAACTATGGAACACACAGAAAGCAAACACACACCACCTACAAGGCCAGCACGCTCCTGCTCTGTGTCCAGAGGAGCATGTGCCCCAGGGACGCTCGGAGGACACCTGGCTGGAGAGGACAGAGCAGCTGAGGGAGACCGATACCTGCTTCGATGAGCTGGGGAAACTGAGGCTGGGAGAGACGTGGCGTGGGACAACATAGGTCCTAATCTTTTAGTCACTAGGTGACTTTGCTGGAATGACCTCCCTTCTCCAGGCTCCATGTTGTCCATCTGTAAAACAGGCCTGCTCAATTCCTGCTTCAGCACAGAACTGTGAGGGGGCTGGACAGATAGATAACGGATCTGCTCAACCACCTTCGACAATCCCTGCTCCCCACAACTCAGTGTTCCCGTCCCTGCAGGACGCACAGTCACACAGCACGGGGACAACGGGACGCCCTGCTCCACTTCTGACAGGACAACTGGCCGGACCACCTCTTTGGGCAGCGCAGCCCATCCCGCACCATCCTCTCCGCCTAATTAGGCACTGGGTTTCTCCTGCTGGCCAGTGGGGGGCACTGATGATCTGGACAGGGGGGTCCCTCGATGGCTCGATGGCTGAGCCTGGGAACCACAGCCTTAGGAGCATCTGACCCGCAGAAACACCTGTGTGAAGTCATAAGCATCACCGTCATCGTCGTCAACATATCCCTGTTCAATATTTTCCCACACTGACCTCTCCTCACAATAATAGCCTGGAAGCAAGGAAGAAAGAGTCCAGTTACCCCCAGTTCACGGATGAGGAAAGCCAGGCTGGAGAGGGCTATGGTGTGGGCCAGCTGAGCTCTAATGCCCCCACCACGTGCACCAGCCCCCTCACAGCGGAGCCGAAAGCTCTGCTGTCCCGCTCCAGAACTGTCTGCCTCCTCACCTTGACGCAGCTTGGCCTCACCTGAGGCGGAACTGAGTATTCTCTGCTCACCCCAAAGCCCCAGGCACAGGGGTTAGGTACCCCCCAAAGCCCCAGGCACAGGATTAAGTCCCCCCAAAGTCCCAGGCACAGGGTTAGGTTCCCCCCAAAGCCCCAGGCACAGGGCTAGGTCCCCCTCAAGCCCCAGACACAGGGCTAGGTCCCCTCAAGCCCCAGGCACAGGGGTTAGGTACCCCCTCAAGCCCCAGGCACAGGGTTAGGTCCCCCTCAAGCCCCAGGCACAGGGTTAGGTTCCCCCCCACCAAAGCCCCAGGCACAGGGCTACATCCCCCTCAAGCCCCAGGCACAGGGTTAGGTCCCCCCCAAAGCCCCAGGCACAGGGCTAGGTCTCCCCCAAAGCCCCAGGCACAGGGCTAGGTCTCCCCCAGGCACAGGGCTAGGTCTCCCCAAAGCCCCAGGCACAGGGCTAGGTACCCCCCCAAGCCCCAGGCACAGGGCTACATACCCCCCAAAATGCCAGCACAAGGCTAGGGGCAGAGCTGGCCCTCAACTTTTGGTTGACTGACTCACAGGCAAACAGAAGCTTCCACAAATGCAAACCCTCCCACGCCATCTCAGAGGCTGGGTCTGGATGGTAAGCCTGGAAACATGAGCAACAGAGCTGGACCAGCCTCTAGCCCAAGCCAGGGAAGTATAGGGGTGCCCTCATGCACACAGGAGTTGGTAGAGTGGACTGTGGACAGCACTGGCTGGGAGTCAGGGAGCCCAGGTCCTGTCCTTGCTCAGGCAGGCACTGTGATCCTGGAAAGTCTCTCCCCATCTCTATGCCTCCGTTCCCTTATCTGAAAAATGGGGTCAGAGTGTCTGCTGTGCCCCTACAGGTGGACACGAGCATCCTTTCTAAAGATGAGAGGTTGCAACTGATGGGTGCTTTGTCCCTAGACAGGCGGAGACACTCTCTCCTCATCTCAAATGCCCCCTCCTCAGGGTGGCCTGAACAGAGCCAGGCAGAGCGACCAGTCCCCACACCCCACCGATGACCCCACCCGACCCTCCGAGGCGCACAGAGAAGTCTAGACATGGGTGCTGCCGGCACAACTCATGGCCAGCACCCACACGAATCCTGACCCTGGAGGTGCCAATCCCCACCACAGGCTGAGTCAGGAGAGGCTTCGCTCCTCAACCCGCAGGGAGGCAAACCAAAACAAAGATGACACAGACCCAAGTGAGCAGCTCCCCCACGCTCCACCAGGGCCCAAGGTATATAAACCACCTATGTCATACGGAGCTGGTTTTGTGCAAAACTCATCAGTTAATCAATCAACTGGAATTTTTTATGTCCCCCTCACCCCAACAGAAACCAGAGTAAAAAGGGTCAAGTGCCCAGGCTAGTCTATCGAAGCCGAGGGGAGGCACGGTATGGCTAAAGCCTAGCTCTATGGCCCAGGTCTGGGTTCCAGGGCCCAGGGACAAGAACAGGGGGTCTAGGAGAAAAAGAGAGTTTCTGTGACCCTTCCAGGGTTCAGACCTCACCAAGGCCTGAATCGGGTAGTTAGCCTCCCTCCTCCCAACTTCCTTCTGCCTGGACTCAGGGGTTTGTCAACATAAGCCTGAGCCTATCTCCAAAAGGCTGAGGAGTGCACTAGGCTCCAAAATACCCTTTTTTCTTTCCTTCCACCCTTGCCTCAACCTTATTTATTTATCCAACAAATCTATTTTTCATCTCATTCCACTGGAGCATCTATCTCAATTCAGTGTTCAGAGTAAAGCAATTAGATGGCGCTAATTCACACTAAAGTGCAAAGGACTACCAGTCAAGTGGTACTGTGACAGGAATATCTGCATGATTTTGCAGGAGTTTACAACCTCCTAACTGGAGGTCCAAATGGAAGACTGTCTGTTCCTCCTACTCTCATAATACTACTTCCTCTTGTTCTGGACCCACTGAGCTGCTAAAAGCTGCAAGTTAGGTCCTAACTGTCCTAACAGCAGCCAGTGCAATGCCAGTGACAACCTCTGTGGCCCCTGGGCTCTCGTGCAAAGGCTGGGGATGCCTGTCAGGGCTCAGCTTCCGCATGTGTACATATGCTTGGTACACACAGGTACACGTGCACACACACACCTACATGGGTGCACTCCAGACTAGCTGCTGCTTGAGGCTGGGGAGTCCGCCCGTGGGTCTCTTACAGCCCACCCATAACGCCCAGCCCAGCCAACACTCAGTAAGGGTAGGCAGCTGGACCCCACTATCTCCCACAGTGATCCACTCCCATCTCAGACACATCAGCCTTCCAAAAGCACAAGTCTGGTCAGGTTCCTCCATGTCAGAAATGCCCACAGAAGTTCTGTCTCCTGTGGACACGGGCCAGCCCCTCAGCCTGGGATCCAAGCCTCCATGGCACATGCCAACCTCCTTCGCCCATCTTCTTTCCCACTACTTTCCAAAGTGGGCTCTGATATGGTCATCAAAACAGGCAGTGTGTCCTTTCCCAAATACACACCGTAACTTCCCAACTGCCTCAACTGCTCACTACCCATTTCAAATAATGACCCTTCGCCCACCCTTCAAAGCCTACCTCAAGTACCACCTCCTCCATGAATGCCCTCGTCCTTTGTGCCAAATGCCTGGAGTCATCCTCTTGTGAGACTCTCAGCATTGTGGTGGCTCTCCATTGTGGTTTTCTTTCTTTTTTTCAAAGATTTTATTTATTTGAGAGAAAGAGAAAATGAGCAGTGGGGAGGGGTAGAGGGGGGGAGGGGGGGAGGAGGGGGAGAGAGAGAGGGAGGGGGAGGGAGGGAGGGAGGGAGGGAGAGAGAGAGAGAGAGAGAATGAGCGGTGGGGACGGGCAGAGGGAGAGGGAGAAGCAGACTCGCTGCTGAGCAGGGAGCCCGATGCGGGGCTCGATCCCAGGACCTGGGATCATCACCTGAGCCGAAAGCAGACACTTAAACTATCTGAGCCACCCAGGCGCCCCTCTCCCCTTGCGGTTTTCTTGATGTCCCACCCTGACTGCTGGACCTTGCCACCCACGCCTCTGCCATGAGCCCGCAAAGCAGCAAGGTGACAAACATCTCTGAGACGGAGGAGTGGCCAGGCCCCACACCATGCACACACTAGACCCTTGGCAAAGGGTTGACCCCAGGACAGGAGAACCTTCCAAGAGAGACTCGTGGGGCGTCTGGGGCAGCCTTACCACTGCTGACTGTCTGGGCAACCGTCCTCCCTGTGCAGGGGAGAATGCCACAACCACGGACCGGGCATCATGGCTCAGCCTCAGTGACACCTGTTTTTATGGCCCTGTTGCTAAGCTGGAGCCAACAGCTCCTTGGAGCCGCGTGACACAGAAGAGGGAAGTCGGCAGTCCCTGAGGGGCTGCTCTTCACTCCCTCCAACTCCAGTGGGGCAAAAATGTTTTCTTTTCCATTGCATAAAGATGCTTCCAAAGGTGACAAACCTAACACCACTTGGAGGAGGAGATAAAAGCCCTATGAGTGTGAGTGGGGAGCACAGTGGCTGCATGTCAGTGGCAGGACAGGCCAGCCAGCCACACCTGACCCCGCCAGCATGCAACCGGAAGGAAAACAGGCTCTGACCAAATCAGAGCCAGCACGTTTTGCGGGCAGGGCCCCTCAGTCCTCACTCTGCCAAGACGGTCTAGGTGGTACTGCTCCAAGGGGGACAATCAGAGTAAAAACACACGAGGTTGACCATCCCCCACCAAGCCCCGCCGGGCCCTCTCCACAGGGCTGCAGTGAGGAGCCAAGACAAGGAGAAGAGGAAACCAGGTTTTGCAAGCTTTGAGGGGCTACATGGGTGTGAGAGGCTGGCGCGGCAGGTCTGGCCATCCGGATGAGCATGGGACAGGTCACCAGAACCCAGGGCCGGGAGGCCCAGCATGCCCTATGACTCAGAGCAGTGCCCTGACCTCAGCTCCTTGCTTTCTGTCCTGTCGAGGGAGACAGGAACCGTGCAGACCCTCGTATGGGGCTGGCTGCCTGAGGTCCCCCTGAGAGGTCAGACAGCAGTGAGCAGAGAAAATTGTGCAGACCCTCGCATGTGCACGCTGGTGACACTGGGGGCAGGGGGTGGCGACACAGGATGGCTTTTGTAAGGGTCACCTCTGGCCCAGTGACTCCAGCCATGGGGAGTTATCATAAGGAAATAATCCTAATTAGAGAAAATTATCTTTATGTATGTGGATATTAATCACAGTATAATTTATGATTGTAAACACACACACACACAACACACACACACACACACACACACACAAAGTGCCAGGTAGCTGAGAAACAGGGAAATGATAAGTGAACTGAGGTTCATCTGCTCAATGGAACCATTCAAAAATTTTTTCAAAGACGAGGATCACACAGAAAATGGTGATGAGTCCCATTAATGGAATATGTCATGACACAGCTTTACTTGCACCATTTCTTTCAACCTTTGAGCTTAAATGTTCAAGCTCATATTCTGATATGCACAGAAAGACCGAGGATGTTTTAAATCTATGACATAACTCCGACTTCGCCTAAGTTTTTAAAAAGCTGCATGCTGGGAAAATATTAGAAGATAATGAAGGAATTCGTGTTTATGTAGTAGTAGAAGGGTAACTTTTTTCTATTTTAATGTAGTTTTCAGATATTCTTTTATTCTTATATATACTTTTAAAATAGAATAAGTAAATAGAGTGTCAGGGTGGCTCAGTCGGTTAAGCGTCTGCCTTCGGCTCAGGTCATGATCCCAGGGTCCTGGGATCGAGCCCCACATCAGGCTCCCTGCTCAGCGGAGAGCCTGCTTCTCCCTCTTCCTCTGCCCCTGCCTGTGTTCTCTCTCGCTCTTGCGCACGCTTGCTCTCCCTCTCACTCTCAAATAAATAAAATCTTAAAATAAAATAAGATAGAATAAGTAAACATATTTTCAGGGTAGTTCAGGTACGGAAGGGTGGCCCCGCTGCTCCGGGAGGGAGGGCGAGCACAGGCGGCCACACAGAGAACTAACTGGGATGCCTGGGGCAAGCACCAGACAGGACCTCCCGGGGCGTAGCTCAGCAGAACCTGAGCTGTTCTGACCCAGCCTTCCTGGGTGGGACCAAGGACTTGTGACCCACCCCACTCCCTTCTCCACTTTCCCAGAGGAAGTAGAACTCTGTGAAAGAAACAAATAACCAAAATAGCAAAAATATACCAATTACACAAGAACAAAACCATCAACAAAGCACAAAACAACAGTAGTTTCTATGATTAAAAAAAAAAAAAAAAGGAATACCAAAAAAGCCAGCAATAAAGAGCCAGGACAAACTCAAGGCAGCACTAAGCGTGCTTGAAAACAAAGCATCCTTCCAAAAATCGCAGGATGTGCCGAAGGCTCTGGCCAAGTGCCGGGCGGCAGCTAGACTGCTCAGCAGAGACGCCCAGACTCCGCAGGAACTCCAGGACTGCTCGTTTCGTTTTAGGACTATTAGATTTTAGTAACTCCTAGTAACTCTCTTCATAGGAAGTGGACTTTGGGCTGACGTAAAAGTGAATCTCCGGCTAACACTATCGTTTGCCTGAAGAACCCAAGAAAGGGATTCGGTGTTTGGGCACCTCCGCTCCTTCCCCACCGATCACGGGCCCCTCGGGGGCATGAACCCACACTTGGAGGGACACCGACATCTGATCTACTGCAAACACAGCAAAAGCCTCGTCCCTGCAGACGCTGCCCCCAGACAAGGCCCAGGCTTCGGGGGCAGGGCAAAAGTCAGAGAGCAGAGGGGCGGCAGTCTGGGGGCTCCCTAAGTCCCGTCATCTGCTGGCCCTCCCCGGCACTGTGAGGCACAGCTAGCTTCTGTGCCTTCACCATCCCCAAGGAGCTGTACTGCCCCTCGCTCTGGGCACCCCGAAGCCTGGCCTGGCCCAGAGTTTAGCACATGCTGGGTGGTGACCTACCAGCTGCTGAGGGAGGGGCGAGGAAAGGGAGGGGAGGAAAGGGAAAGTCGGCCATGCCTCCTCCCAGATCTCCTGCTGGCCCTCGCCAGTCCTTCCCTCACAGCATTTTGCCGAGCCAATCACGCATGCAGGACCACAGCACCGACCAGGCCCTGGAGGCCCCCTCTCGTCAAGATGTTTCAAATTAGTTTAATCATGGCATCCTCTGAGCAGACAGAATCCTGCTCCCAAGCTTCATCTATGCAGCAATCAGGATGGACTGCTGGGCAGGGGGCAGGGGTAGGAGAGAGGAGCAGGATAAGGTAGAACCCCTCGTCCCTCAGCTCCCCGGGACCGCAGAAACCCACAGGGGGATTCCTGTAGGCCTGGACTCTTCCAAATACAAGCCAAAATAGCTCACTAGATGGGCTCCTTTCATTTTCTAGGTGGGGAAACTGAGGCCTAGAGAGGCAAAGTGGCTCAGCAAAGGCACGCAAGTGGCTGGTGGCAGGGCTGGGTCTAGCACCATGTCTGTCTCCCCTCTAGAATTCAGAACAGCGGGAACACCTTCCTTACATCTGCATCCCCCACAGCACCAGCATCGGTCGTACCCAGAGGAACCACTCACGGCACACTGGGAGGCGACAGAGGAGATGCCGTTTAGAGAAGCAGGCCTCCAAGTCAGACCGACTGGGCCCAAATCCCAGCCCTGACACTTAAATGGCTGTCTAACCCTGGCCAAGTCCACTCCTCAGTTCCCCAGCTATGGTGGTGCAGGGCTGGGGGGAGGACTCGGTGAGCTCACAGAGCTGCACTGGCTACTGGGGAAGAATCACAAATGCTAGCTCTTCCCCGACACCCTCCTCTCTCCTTCTGATCCCTCCCTGCTCAGCAAATCTCCCTGGGCCTTGCCTTCCAGCAAGAGAACATTCAGACGCCTCTGTGGTACAGGGACTTGCCTTGTGGAGACAGTCACAGCCACGGTGGGCAGGTTCAAATTTCCTGGGGCGTCCCAGGGACACCACACTGCCAAGGGGAACCCAGCTTCAATTCCCGGCTTACAGGCCCCTTCCGACACCAGTGGCTCCTGACCCCTCCTTCACCTCTGCTCCGCTGGGCTGGAACAGCAGGTACCACCACAAAAAGGCCTAGCTGTCCCCTGGGCGATCAGGTTCTGCCCGGTCTGGCTGTTGAAACCCCAACAGTCACAGTTCAAGTCGTAGCTACCCCAAGACCCCGGAACTCCCCCCTGCACCCCTAAGAGGCTCAGGTCATGGTTCACCATGGCCAGAAAACTGGCGGGCATATCCAGAGCTCCAGAATCAATCAAGGACCACCGGGAGGAAGAGAAGCCAGCAGCCTGGCACACCCCACTAACAAGAACCCTCCAAGGGCTCTAACCCAAGGGTGACCAGACCTGCTGGCACTGCCGCACGAGCCCAACCTACCACAGACGAGACAATCAATCTCTTCTGCCCCGGAGGGGCCAAAGCCCAGAAAAGCCTCTGATTGATTGTGTGTCAAAGTTTCAGAAAACTGAGTTAGAATTTTCACTTCTCATATGTGGACTGGATATTTTAAAGTCAGATAAGTACAGGAACAAACTAGAGAGAAGAGGGTCACAGATTTGGATGGAGGATCCTCTAGCCCAACCTGCCACTTTACAGATGAGCAAACTGAGTCCCGCGGCGGGTAGGGAACGTGTGCAGGCGCTGAGTCAGGCCCAGAGCCCAGATGCCTTGCTTGAGTCTGGAGATACCACACTGCACAACTTCCACTGTCCTCGTGAGTGGGGCCCAGCAGCTGTGCACCCCAGGGCCCTGCCCTTGAGTCTCTGTGCAGAAAGCTGTGACACAAAGGGCATGGCTGGCCCCCTCACCCTCTCCCTCGTGTCTCAGTGGAGCTCTTCTCTCTGATTCAGGGCACTGGCAGCTTTGAACCAGGGCTACTGGCGCGCGTCCAGGTTACCTTTGGGCATAATCTGATGCATGGCGACCGAGAGGAAGAAGATGGAGTCGCTGTAGTAGGTCCCTGAGCCAGCACTGAAGTGCTTCTGCATGGCCTCCACCACCGGGAAGAGCTTGTCCGTCAGCACGCCAACATCATGGAAGACAACCTGCACAGGACACGAGGAAACCGCAGGAATGAGCAGACCCGCTCGAGACAGCCAGCACACACGCTGCCCTTCCAGGGGCCACGAGCAGGGCGGCCCAGGTGAGAGTTACGAAAATGAGGAACCACAGGGAGCCAGCAAAGGCTTGGCCGTGAGGACAGGGACACCACGTGTGAGAGTTGTGTAGGCATGCATGTCGGGGGAGCGCAGTGGAAGAGGAATGGGAGCCCTCCCCAGTCTGCTTTCTGCTTCCGAACCCCAAGCTGGGCCACTCGGAAACGGGAAGCCACGTGAAAACGTCTGGTCCTGAGATTTGGGACCCTCCTCGAGTCTGGGCAGCTGGTGGCAGCCCTGGCATCGCCATGCCCAGCAACCGCTCCATGTGTCTGATGCCCCACCTCCCCGT
Source organism: Zalophus californianus (assembly GCF_009762305.2). Lineage (NCBI taxonomy): Eukaryota > Metazoa > Chordata > Mammalia > Carnivora > Otariidae > Zalophus > Zalophus californianus. The sequence goes on from NC_045595.1 coordinate 144,490,355, forward strand.
CCAACAGCGTGGACAGGGAGGGGACCCCCAGAAGACAGCCCCGGAAAATGCCGAGTGCCACAGTCAACTTGTCCATCAATTCAACCAGCATTTCCTAAGGGCCCCAGACACTCTGGAGGTGCGGTGAGAGCTAGACGGAATAATCAGGCACCACTTCCTGCAAAACACTTGGGATCTAGAAAGGTCAGCAGCTACTGAACAGAGCTCTGCAAGTTATGAAACACTTTCACGCACCCCGATGCCCGTGACAACCTAGGACTTAGTGAGGCAGACGTCACTATTATAGCTCTATTATGATTACAGATTTATTATCATTACAAATGAGAACGCAGATGCTCAAAGAGGTTACGCCTGCCCAAGGTCACAAAGCTACTAAGTGGCAGGGCCAGCACTTGAACTCTGGTCTCTGGATTCCAAGTCCCTCGCTCTTCCAGCTATAAATGCATCCTCTTTCTTAACAGCAACCACATCGGCATAAGCAGCAAACAGAATAGATAAGAGTACTAACAGGACCCTAAAGAGTTGGTTTTCCTTGGCTGACGTTATTCCAGATTATAAATTCATCCCACATGCAGCTACCAAATTACCATGCACTCTGCTCACATAAGTCTTGCATGTTTTCTCTGTTGCTCCGTGTGCCCCCCCCGCCCCCAACATCTAGAACACTCCACTGCACACCAGAGGCACTCAGTAAATACAGCCCAGGCCAGAAGCCTGATGTTCCTCCGCCTCCAGCCTCAGCCCTCGCTAGAGGTCTGCTGATGACCCCTCCGACCTCCCTTTTACCCTGGCAGCTCACAGGGAAAACCTCACCCTGCCAGGCTGCCACATATTGCTCAGCCACCACCATATGGACTCCAGGACACCAAGAGTGAGGGGAGAGGCCCCGCGACTCCCCTGACTGGCTTGTTTACCTGGTCAGGGGCTCTGCCAGGGGAGAAAAGACTGGTGAGGGCAGGGCCCCGAGGTTCTCAAGCAGGCGGGTGCCACCCCCGTCATCTACGATTGCCCTTCCTCGACCCGTCTCAGCTCATTCCCCGCCCGGCCTGCACCTCCAGAACCTTCAGGCATCAGGTCATTAGAAGAACCACCTTTCCCGGCCCAGCAGTGGGGGTCCACCGCCCTGTCCGCTTCTCCCGACTTTAGGTTCTACTTTTGGCAGAAACCTGTTTTTGTCTTCACTCACTTAAGCGTTTGCTTTTCTCTTTACTTGTGTTTCCGAAACACCATTACACTTAGATAAACTTTTATACTGTGTTAGCGTCATTGTTCTTGTAACTCTTTGTCTTCTTCAAATGTATTCACATTTCTCTCCTAATGAGCTATTTTCCTTTATCCTTTTCCTGACTCATTTTTTGATGTTTTCTTTTTCATGACTTCTCAACCAGTTCTGCTATTCCCCAGTCCAGATGCCCAATTATGCCTTTTACCTCCTACACCTCCCTTGCTCCCCTCACCCCACCCTGGTGACTTCCTTCCTGGCTGCGTGAGCACCACAAACCCTAGGTCTCCCACCTCCTGCCCTGTCCCCTCCAAACCAGCCCCTGTTGTGCCTCTCGAATAACCAAATACCCAACTTCCCTTCTCCCTCTCCTTGACTTCTAAACCTCCAATGGCTCACTGCACCGGTCACAGTCCAAACTCCCCAGCAAGGCTCCAGACACCCGGCCCTAGTGACTGCCTATCCCTCGCGCCCTCCCTCCTCTGGGGAGTGAGCAGAACTGAACCAGGCTGCCCCCACCCTGTCCTAGATCCTCGTATATTTGTACCTGCTCTTTGCACCATGGGGAACCCCTCCCAGCCCCCATGTGTCTGGTAAACTCCTATCCAGTCTCCCAACCTGGCTCAGACACCGGCGGCCCTGGCCTTGGCTCAGCGTCCCACAATTCATCACATCCTCCTCGGCACCCTCCATCACCCGGATGGAGGCTCCGCTTCCCTGTCTGACTTCTCTACAAGCCTCTGGCGTTCACTGAGGCCAGACGCCATGGCTTCTCTGTGCCCCGTGCCCAGCCCCCGGCCACAGGACAGGCCACCACAGAGGTTTGTGGTACCAAATGAACTTACTAGCTTAGTAACGAAGTTACTAAACCAACCAGAGCCTAAAATACAGAAATGATAACACCTACCTCCTATGGTGGCTTTTAGGACCACCTGGGACAAGTAGAGAAAGCACCTAGTTCAGGGGCTGCCACGCTGCGATTATTCCTAAGTATTAGCATTCTGCCCCCAGCCCCATCCTCAGTCCCCTGAATGCCCTCACAAGCCAGCTTTTCCCTCTGAGCCTCATTACCCCTCCAAACCATGGCTGGAAGTAGGAATTTGACAAGAAGCTAGAAGCTGACAGGAGGGTTCTCTCAGAAATGGAAGCCTCTGTATTCATTAAAAAGGAAGACAGAGAATGGATACGTGCAACCAAACACACACACGTACACGCTCAGCACAGAGCCTACCGAAGCCGAGCTGAGGGAGACAGCTTTCAGCAGCCAGCTTATTCCCTTACCCGGGCCCCCAGCTCACCCCAAAGCTTCACGGGAGACAATTACACCCTATCAGCATTAATAGATTTATGAGGACAAACTGTACTCAGTACATTGTTTCAAATGCTGCACACTGAAGCACCCGCTCCAATGAATATTTCATTTAATAAATCTACTTAAAGATAAATTAATATGTTCCATGGACACACAGCAAGAAGCAAACCACAGGCACGCCAAGTGTGAAACACAACACCCAGGCCTCCCAATGTCTAAAACCAGTTTGCAAACTGTGACCTTCCAAGGGCAGAGTCGGAGTCAGGCACACTAGGAAGCCCCCAGCCCAGGGTCTGGTGCCCGGCAGGGGGCGGTGAGGCAAGAGAGATGGAAGGTGCAAAGTGAGGGGGAGGGGGTGTGGGTTAGAGAAAAGGTCACCCCTCCCACCATTCCTCCCCCCTTTTAAATCCCCAACCTCAAGGGCTGCGGGAAGAATTACCATATAACCTAGAAAACCAGGAGGAATATAAAGTGACTCCCATATCGATGGCAACTGGCCAATGAGAAGACCTAAAACAATGGTTTGGTTTGCACCAACTTGACTATACAATTTTGGGAGACTTAGATTAAAAAGTCAAATCACTATTTGTAACTTCTATAAATTTATTTATATATAAATACTTAAAATTAAAATCCTATTAAAGTACTATTTTTTCCCACACCGGCTCACAAAATGATTTCTTTTTGAACCTCTCCTGTGCATGCTCCACATTAGTGCCTTTATCAACCTGAGGTGAGACATCCAGAGCCGTTTTCCGGGACACATCATCCTTGCCATCCATTTAAGATACAGCTTCTTGTGAATTTGTGTAGGATGGTGTCATTGGAAATGGTATCCCAACCCATGAGAATCCACATTCATAGCATCAAGCCATTACTTTTTTTGTCAGCCTATAATTACATATTTGTAGCCACTTACTATCTTCCTTTTATTAGTGATCTTTAAAGGCTCACTTATATCAATATTCTACACTTGTAATTATGAAATTAAAACCCCAGGAAGGATGACTAAATCTGTGTTAAATTTCTTCGCCTCCTTTTATTTTTAATTAATTCTGTCAAGTGACTTCTAGAAGCACTTAAATTCAGTAATGACTGAGGTTGTTCCAGGCTAAGGTGTTCTCAAGCTGTACTTTGTGGTTCAAATAAAACATGTAGTTGAGAGAGCACTGAGTACAAGAGACTCAGGAAAGACTCAACTCTTTTGGAGTTGGGCAAATTGGGGAGGCGGGGAGAAGGGAAGCTTGCCTCCCATCCACCATGCACAGCACATTCTGGACACTTCCAATACGAGGAGACCCAAGCAACCAGAACAGCACAGTCTAGTGCCAGGGAGGGGGAGAGGTCTTTGCCAGCCTGGCCCTGGGCTCGCGGGCACAGACAGGCCTGAAGAGCCAGGCCACAGCTCCCCTCAGCACTCACTGAGGACATAAAGCAACGCCAAGTCTTAGCTCAACTTAGTGGAGAAAACTCATTGATCACTTGGCATGCCCCACAGGGAGTCAGGTCACACCATGATCCGGGCGCCAAGAAACCAGGTGACAGGGGCTGGCTCTGCACACAGATGTCAGGTTCCCAGGAAACACCAAGGCAAGGTCTGCTTGAAGAACAGCGACTCCTCCAGCCACGGACACAGTGGCACAGGATGGCAACATCGCGTCCCCATGCTCAGCTGGAGACTGTCCCCAGAACTGCTGCTGGAGAGAAGAACGATAGCACAAAGCTAACATTCCTGGTGCACCTGCCACAGGCTGGAATCTATGTACTGCAGGAATGGCCAACGGGGTGTCCACTTGCCCCAAGGGGCGGCCTGGAGCACCGGGTAGGAAGGCTTCTGCAGCTGCATCTGGACTCAAGCCACCATCAGTACCAGTGTCCACCAGTGGGTGCGCAAACTCGACCCCCAGTGCTGTGGGTGCCCTGTTTCGGTCCCTCCCTAATGTGACTTTCATCACTTCTGCAAGATGTCCTAGATGTAATTCAATCTTGCCAGGCAGAAGCACAAACAGCTGAAGAGGAAAAAGGAAGCCTGCCCGTCTAATTCCCAAAGAATTTCCAACATCCAAGCTCATGACCCACTTTACTAACAGCTCAAAAGCTAAAGGCGTCCTCACTACAAGGTGTCCAGTTGCTACAATACATCTTGTCTGGTTCCCTCCCCACTCTCCTCTCCACCTCACACTTACTGCACTATCAGAAGTTTCCAGATAACCAGATCTGCAGTTAACGTTCTGGGACTCCTACAAGATTCCCAATGTTTCGGCAGATTCCATTTCTCCCACACCTCGATCTGGCCCGGGTAGGGAGGACAGGTAAGACAGACCCAGCAGCTATGGAGAGGGCCCGCCGCTCGGGGGGTGCCTGAGGGCCGAACCACGTCAACCAGCAAGCTGCAGCCTCGCTGTCAGGAGGGGAGCCGGGATCTGAGCCCTCCAACTCCAGAGCGCAGAGGCTGTCGCTGGGGGGGTCCTACAAAAATGCAGACTCCTAGGTCCTCGCCCCAGACATCATGAGCCAGTTTGCAGGCAGGCTCAGGAATCTTCGTTCAGAAACCAGCCGTAGGTGAGTCTACTGCAGGTGGTCCTCAGACCCTCAGAGAAGTGCCCTCCCGGACTTGGTGCCAGTCAGACGGCCTCAGGGTGCTGGCTGGGCTCAGCTCTGGCAATCACACTGCAGGAAAGCTGTGGGCAAGCTCCCACAGCATGTCCAAAGGAGAAGACCAAGGTGGCAAAAGGTCCAGAGCCCTTCCCCTGAGAAGCAGCTGGAGGGTCTGTGGGTACGTACCCCGGTGGGGATGTGCCAGATCTTTCTCTCCCGTTCCTCCATCTCTCCCCATGCATGTTTTCACATTTTATTTTCTTGCCTGTAATGGAGAGAGGATAAATAGCAAAGGAATACCCCTACCCCCTTTCAAACCTCGATTCTCTGTTGACTAGGAGCCCCTAACAGAGGAATCGAGCAGAGACCCCGAGTTAGAACAGGCCACCATGACGGCAGGAGAGAAGAACCCAGACTGAGGAACTGGACACGGTGCCCTGTGTGCCCAGTGTGCCTGCACCAACGTCTCTTAGCCCTCACCCCGTGTTGCGCTCCCCACCTCCAGCAGGTAAAAAGATGAAGACCTGATGAGCATATAGCAACATAAAGAGGCTGTGTACATGACAAGAGCGGACTTGTCATGTTGTGACCTACAAGACACGCCAAGTGTCTTGTAGGTGCTCTGCTCCGTAGACCTCCAAACACCCGGGCCCTCCCAGGGAATTTCCAGGATGACCCCGAGGAACTACGGCAAACCACCCGGACAGAGCCACATCCTCGAAAGGCAAAGAAGGATCTGAGAAAAGACGAAAACATGGAGAAGAGTGGAGACAGACAGAGGAAGTGGCCCAGATGCTCCTCCGAGGCTGACTACGAATGAACCATAAGGCGACTCCAAGAGAAAATTGGGAGGAGGGGGATGGAAAGGTCAGCGCTCTCTTCTGGACTCTGGAAGTGTTCATGACCAGCTAACAGTGACGTCAGACTGTGGCTGCATGGCCTTCCAGATATCCTTGCCACAGCTGAGCGGCGCATTAAGCAGAAATCCGTAATTTCTACAGCACGGTGCAGCTAACCGCCCAGCTCCGTGGCCCGTTTCACCAGGCCACTCACCCGCCGCCTGCTGCCCTGGTCTCCAGGTCCCAGATCCCTCCTCTCAACCCTGAGCAGTCATTCTTAAAAACAAATGCCTCGGTCACTCCTCACCTTTTCCAGCACTCACTAAAGAACACATTTAGTGAGTTCTTTAAAACAATCCTTACATAGCAGTTACAATCATTCCTTAATTCGCTTCTTTTACAAATGATGAGGTTTGGTTTTTTTACATGTAATGCCAAACTTGCTGACAGTCCAGGCCAATTTTCCACAATATAATGTTTTCCACCTCAAAAGATAAGAGAAGGCATGAGACGGAAGGAGAGCAGTGGAAGGATGGAAGAGCTATTAGGTCAGAGAGAGAACGACAGACTGTCTGGGGAAACCTCAGGAGGAGCTGTCTGGTCTCTCTACTCACCAGGAAGTCCACTGACTATAGATCTGGCAGGTCTTCTTGACCAGGTTCCCTGATCTGTTAAAATCCCCCATGACCTTCATCAAGATAAAAAGCTTTTGCACAGCAAAAGAAACAGTCCACAAAACCAAAAGACAACCGACAGAATGGGAGAAAATATTTGCAAATGACATATCAGATAAAGGGCTAGTATCCAAAATCTATAAAGAACTTATCAAATTCAACAGCCAAAGAACAAATAATCCAATCAAGAAGTGGGCAGAAGACATGAACAGACATTTTTCCAAAGAAGACATCCAAATGGCCAACAGACACATGAAAAAGTAGTCAAGATCACTCGGCATCAGGGAAATCCAAATCACAAAACCTCAATGAGGTACCACCTCACACCCGTCAGAATGGCCAAAATTAACCAGTCAGGAAACGACAGATGTTGGCGGGGATGCGGAGAAAGGGGAACCCTCCTACGCTGTTGGTGGGAATGCAAGCTGGTGCAGCCCCTCTGGAAAACAGTCTGGAGGTTCCTCAAACAGTTGAAAATAGAGCTACCACACGACCCAGCAATTGCACTACTGGGTTTTTAACCCCAGAGATACAAATGTAGGGATCCGAAGGGGTACGTGCACCCCAATGTTTATAGCAGCAACGTCCACAATAGCCAAACTGTGGAAAGAGCCAAGATGTCCATCGACAGATGAATGGATAAAGAAGATGTGGTATATATACACAGTGGAATATTATGCAGCCATCAAAAGGAATGAGATCTTGCCATTTGCAACGACGTGGATGGAACTGGAGGGTGTTATGCTGAGTGAAGTAAGTCAATCAGAGAAAGACATGTATCATATGACCTCACTAATATGAGGAATTCTTAATCTCAGGAAACAAACCGAGGGCTGCTGGAGTGGTGGGGGGTGGGAGGGATGGGGTGGCTGGGTGACAGACATTGGGGAGGGTACGTGCTATGGTGAGCACTGTGAATTGTGCAAGACTGTTGAATCACAGATCTGTACCTCTGAAACAAATAATGCAATATATGTTGAGAAAAAAAAAAAGAAGAAGAAGATAGCAGGAGGGGGAAGAATGAAGGGGAGTAAATTGGAGGGGGAGACGAACCATTAGAGACGATGGACTCTGAAAAACAAACTGAGGGTTCTAGAGGGGAGGGGGGTGGGGGGATGGGTTAGCCTGGGGATGGGTATTAGGGAGGGCACGTTCTGCGTGAAGCACTGGGTGTTATGCACAAACAATGAATCATGGAACACTACATCAAAAACTAATGATGTAATGTATGGTAATTAACATAACAAAAAATTTAAAGGAAAAAAAAAAATCCCCCATGACCTCCCAAAGAACACTGCAGTTTCACCAGGAGTGACACCCAAAGGAATGCAGTTGGCAGATTCCAGCTTCAACCTGGCAGGCAGGAAGTGGCCCCAGGTGGGGGGCCTGCCCCACGCTCCCTACCCCCTCTACCCCTCCCCCCCCAGGTCCCCACTCCCCTGCTGGCTCTCTGGGACTGGACACAGCTAGAACCCAAGCAGGGATCCAGGGTACCCTCCGAGCTCAGACCAGACTCCAGGACGGCCTCCACCATTTGCCGGCTCTCCTAAGTTCCATGAAACCCCTCGTCCAGTGCTCCCCAAGATGTGGCACACACCCACGGCGGGGCGGGGTGGGGGAGGGCAGAGTACAGAAGAAAATTCTAAGAGGCACACAAACCAGCCACTTTAATACTTATGGACTGATTTTGATATGTAAAATACGAGAAAATTAGCAAAACCACTTCAGAACTATGATTGCGCAGGCAGTACCTAAGGAGAGGCTAAGGAAAAAGATTTAAAGAAGAGTCGGTTTAAAATACACATTAAGTAGATAATGCCACAGGCAGTTATGGGATTTGCGCAAAAACCGTGAAGGAAACATTCAAATGACCTGACTCGGGAGACACCGTTCATGTCCATCACCGCTTTTGGGGGGTGAGATGATGTGTTTAAAATGCCAAGCACAGCACTGACAGCCAGGCGGTGTCCGCGGCGTGAGGGCTGGCCTCCCCCGAGGTCAGCCCCAGCAGGCGTCAGGACCGGATCTCCAGCAAGCCCTCCCGTAACCTCAAGCCACGAGTCCCCCTGGCACGGCAGGACACCACACCGCTTTACCCCACCAGCCAGGCGCGGGCATCTGCGCATCATAAGCACCACAGGGAAGTGAGACGTGTGGTGGGCAGCCACGTGGACAAACATGAGCTCATTTAACCCTCGCCATGACTGTGCCCTTCATAAAGGGGACGTCGCCTGTCCAAGGTGGCCCGCTGGATGGCCAAGGCCCAGATCTGAGCCCAGGCCCTTCTGATTCTAGAATGCAAGCAACCTGCCAGTCCCTAGGGACTGCCCCCCCGCCCCACCTTTCTTCCTCTTTTATTCCCTCACCGAAGGCAGAGCCCCACTGTCTGGGGACTGACATGTTTCCAGCCCTCCGGAGGCCACAAGTCTGGGTGTGAATGAAGTCTGGTGTAGAAAGCCTCGTCATGCTCTTAACCCAATAAGCACCCTTCTCCTGCAGGGTCCCGAATCCCGCACTCCTCCCCAGCCCACAGCTTCCTCTCTCCCCTTGGCCAGGACGCTGGCCTCCTAAACAGGCCTCCCCCCTTCATTCTGTCCTCCACACAGCGGCCAGAGTGGCCCTTCTCCACTCAAAACCCAGCCACAGCCCCTCCCGTCATCAGTCAAAGCCAGAGTCCTCACGGGCACTGGGGCTGTGCCGGGGTCTGCGGTCCTCCTGTAGGGCCTCCCCCGCCACGCCCCCACCGCCACATGCAAGGCCTTGCTGCTCCCCGCACACGCCAGGCAACCTCCCACACAGGCCTGCACTGTTCCCCATGGTTGCACGGCCAACTCCACTCCTCAGGCCTCTGCTCAAAAGCCACCTCCTTAGTGACAGGGTCCCGGCCCTCTCAACTAGCAATCACAACTGCCCCACACTCCCGAGGCCTCTTACCCTGCTAACATACTGTGTAACTTACTCACCTCCTAGGACGCTGCACAACTTCCTCATTTGCTTGTCATGGAACAACAAAGAGATGAAATGAAACCTAGCCTTTTTGAGCCCCTACTTCACGGTGTCCCAGGAAGCAAAGCAAACAAATGTTATTAGCTCATTTAATCCTCTTCCTGCCAGAACATAAGCTCCAAAAAGGCAAGATACTTGACCTGTTCTGCCCCCTTTGTTCATTGATACACCCAGCACGTATCAATGTCCTGGGGTACTGCTGAAACCTATTAGACACACAGGTAAGTATGGCTCAGTCTACACGGACCTTAAAAATGCTCATTGCAAAGAAAGTAGTGCTCCTTTGTTCTGGCTTTCCTAAGTGTCCCCCAAGGACTAGCCACAGCCTTTGGCTTCCCCTCTGTTGGCATTACTCTGCTTTGGCCCTAAGCCCCTGGGATCTGAGGATCTTCCCTCAAACTGTGAGAACACAGACCACTTCACCGAGGAGATGGATTCATAGCACAGGGAAGAAACTGGTCATCAGGGAGCACCAGACCACTGTCACCCTGCAAGGCAGCCAGCCCCCCCAAGCCCCACTCAGACCTAAGAGCTGCCCAAGGCTCAGGCCTAGCAGCCCGTGGCTAGGAACGTGGATTTTGCTAATTGTACAAATGGATAGGAGAGACAATGTGGAGCTAAGAGCTCACACAGGTCACTGATCCAACCCTCTCATTTCAGACGGGGGAAACTGAGGCCCCAGTGAGGGGGAAGGGGCTCTCCCCAGGTTACACGGCAAATCACTGCCCCAAAAAGCCAGGCCTTGTGCCTTCTCAGACAGCTCTGCAGCGGTGGAGGTGAGACTCAGGGAAAGGCCAGTCCACCTCTACCTGGAGGCACCCTCCTCTCTGCTCTCAGCTACAGATATTCTGAAATGCTGGGGAAGGCTGGTCCAAGTCTCCACATGACCAGAAAGCTTGGGGTGGTGCAAAGGAACCCTCAGGTTTGCCCTGAAAGTTTCCCTCCTATCCTATTTATTCCCCAAGCGGGCCTCAGGTTTCCACCTCCTGATGCAAAGGCAAAAGGACCCGCCCCAAGAAAAGGGAGCCTGCACACCAAGTGCTTGGGAGGACGGAGAGTGGGCGGCAGGAGCACCGCACCGGACAAGAGCTCACAGTGCCTCAGAAGGACGCACAGGCTCCTGGGCCAGGAAATGCCTGTTCAGGTGTGCACTCTGGAGGAACCCAAGCACATATGTGTACCCAGACACACACCGGATGCTCACTGCGGCAACGTCTGGGTGACAGAAAGGGAACAACCCAGCCACCTCTATTGGGAAAATGGATAAACAGGTGTACACTTAATGAATCCTACACAGCAATTAAAATGAGCAAATAAGACCCACATATATCATCTTGGATACGTCCCAAAACCATATGCTGAATGAAAAAAAGAAGTATCAAAAGACTATATATTTAAGGACAGTATTTTTATGACTGTTTAAAGGGCACACGGGTGGCCTCAGTGGGTTAAGTGTCTGACTCTTGGTTTCAGCTCAGGGGCGTGGGATTAAGCCCCACGTCGGGCTCCATGCTCAGCGCAGAGTCTGCTTGAGATTCTCTCTCTCCCTCTCCCTCTGCCGCTCCCCCTGCTCATGAGCAGATGCTCTGTCTCTCTAAAATAAATAAAATCTTTACTATAACTGATTAAAATATAGAAAGCAATAAAAATACACATATCCATTTTTGTGGGCACATATGTATGTGATAAAAGTACAAAAACACAAATTCCACAAAGCTCACCCCCTTCTGATGTGTGATAACGAACACCTCGGGAGGGGTAGGATGGAGAAGAAGTAGGAGTGGGCTTGAAGCTAGATCCATAGTATCTTGTTTCTTTAAAAAAAGAATCTGAAGCAAATACAGCAAAACGTTAGCACCTATTGAACCTATATAATAATAGCATAATCTATTACGTTTTCTCTGGATTTTTCCATATTTAGGTGTGTCCTAACTTAAATTTTTAACATATAAGAAATAAAATACTGGGGCACCTGGGTGGCTCAGTCGGTTAAGCGTCCGCCTTCAGCTCAGGTCAGGATCCCAGGGTCCTGGGATCCAGCCGGCCTCGGGCTCCCTGCTCAGCGGGGAGTCTGCTTCTCCTTTTGCCTCCGCCCCTCCCCCCTGCTTGTGCTCTCCCTCTCAAATAAATAACTCTCTTAAAAAATAAATACAGTAAAATACCAAAAAAATAGAATACTAAGAAGAGACAAAGCTGGGTTGTACAATGTAAATTAGCTATAAAACTCTGTAACAGAAAGCCAAGAGGGCAGGCACTGAGGAGTGTTACTGCTGGGTCGTGATTTTCAGATATAATTTATGGGCATAGGCCCACTTCCAACTGTGACATGTTCCTTCTGAAGAGTCAAGGAAGAGCTCAGAGAACGATTCAAAAGAAGGAAAACACACACACACAGATGTTCTCTGTGGCTTATTTAGAGGGTGAAAAATCAGAAACTCCCAGGACAGCTTACAAAAGAAAAATGATAGTAACTGACAATACAACCGTACAAACAATAAGCACGAGACAAGACAGAAAGATGGGGAAACGTCCTCGAGCTGCAACCCCACATACGGGTCTCGCAGGAAGCACGCAACCAAGTGCCCTGGCTACACCCAAAACATGCCTGCGGTGGGCAAGACTCAAAGGCAACATGCAAGAGTGCGGACGGCTCCTTAGGACTGGACGCACAGCTCCACCCTACCCCAGCGGCAGGGGTGGGTGGGCTCTCCGGGGCTCCGCTCCCTGCTCCCCCCACTGCCCAGGGACTAGGCGGATTCCTCCGAATGCGATGCGTTCACGGGGCACTGAGAATCCCCTTCCATATTTCCAGGCGAGAACAAACCCCTCAAAGATTTCCAGAAATCCATTCCAGATGTGGCACATGTCACAGAAAAGGGCTCGGGGGTCAGCAGCTCCAGAAACCAAGAGGTTAAGTGCAGGGTCCTATTTCATCTCCCAGAGCTAGCTGCTTGAGACAGAGCTTTTGCTTTAAGTAAAGAGAAATGCTCTCGTTCTGCGTTTGTTCTCACAGTCTAGCAGCCCTCTGAGCAAGCCGGATTAGTACATAACTTCCGTTGCGCACATTTCCGATCAAAGCAAAAGCCGCTCCGTGAGTCTGAAGAACAGACAAGTAAGTGGAATCAACCTCCATAAACATCTTACGTCCTCTGCAAATCCTGCTCACCAACCTCAATTAACTCTCTAGCTGTTTGCTCTGCACCGATGAAGGGAGTCACTAGCTGAGTTGAGTCTTAAACTGGAACACTTAGAAATGATGCTCTCAGCCAAGTCCCAGCGGTGCCTGCCATCAGCGCACACCACACAGACTCCATGGGGGACGGCGAGGTGACCAGTGGACCCTGAGGACCCTGAGGCTGGGCACTGTGTGGCTGTGCTCCCAGAGGGCAGCCACCTGCCCCAGCCATCGGCCGGCCCCCGAGTGGGCAATCAGGGACCCGAGATTCTGGCTATGACGCAGACGTCAGCAGTGGCTGACCGAGGCTTGCCAGTTGGCCAGTGCCCTGTCCCCAGGGACCCAGGACCAACGGTTACTCTGACCTTATCTGGGTTAAACTCTACTACTCTGACCACAGGTTAAATTTACCTTAGAGCAGGTAGTCAGCAGCTAAAATAATGACCAGAGGGCACAGGCCCACTTCCCTACTGGGGTATTTCCAAGTCACTGCCTCCTTCCCAGGAGCCATTCTCCTGAGCTGAAAGCTTGTTCCTTTTCCGCTGGGAGGAAAAAGGGGACCACAGGGCCTAACCCCACTGGGCTCAGCCACCATCTCGCAGTTACCTGGCATGCACACGGGATATAATAAAGTGTGGGGGCCAGGGGATCTCTGTGCCAAACTTGCCCTTTTATAAGACGAACCTGAGCATCCATACAGCCAACCTGAGGCTGGCTACCTGTAGCAGGATCTGACCTGTGACATTGGATGAGCAGGTGCAGACCAGCAGGGCAGGCCCGTGAGATGGTATTGAGATGGTATTCTAGGGGAGGACCCGGGCAGGGTCCGGCTGCTGGAGGGCAGGACACACACCTGGACAGCATTCATGAGGAATAGGGTAGCCATGCCCAAGGTCCAGAGCAAACATCTGGTATGTGTTGGGCACAAGCAGGACTTTTAGGAACATTAATTCATTTAATTTCATCCCCACAACAATGTTTTGAGGCGGGGTGATATTACCGTGCCCCTTCCACAGATAAGGAAGGAGTTCGGAGAAGGCAAACAACTACCACTGCCTCCTCAAGGGATGAGGCAGAGTTGCCTCCTGACCCAGACCCATCCATAGTCAGTACCATACTCGCTCAAGAAACACATGCCCACCCCTACACTAGGCTGCACCAGGAGGGAGATCACACATAGACTGTACCCTTGAGCCCCCCATCCCGTTTGGCAGCTTCGCCAACACTGCAGACAGAGCTGGGGATCACAGAGGCTTCAGAAAACCGATAAAGGCACCAGGTCTTCAGAGAGAGGGGGCTCTCCAGCTAGGGTGGAGCCCCCCCACCCCCCGCCAATCTCCTATCCTGCCATTCAGTAAAGGTCTAGAAAGGTAGGGTGCTTGAGCGGCCCCTTCAAGGTAAGCTGGGCGGCAAAGCAGCAGAAATTGAAGTATCCTGAGCACCTACTGTGTGTGTGTGTGTCGTGGAGCTCAGCTCACATAATGGAGAGCCCTGCCACCCTGAGATCCTTTTACTAGATCCCGCTGGACTGCGGTTGATGGGGTGCAGACCCAGGCAGGGGACAGCAGTGGGATTCCTTCTACCACCACCGGGACGCTGGGGCCTGCCCCGGAGGAGGCCGGGTCCCCTCCACTGTGGAGAAGCTGCTCAGCGGGTGTGATGCAAAGCCATTCAGGGTAAACAAAACGAAGGCGTGTGCAGGGCAGTCACAGGTGGATGAGGCTGAGAACAAAGCCAGAAGACAAACAAGCATACGAGACCAACACAATCCAGAACTGGCTTCGGAAACACACAAAAGGGAAAGCAGGCAGGGAGACAGCAGGGGCAGGAGACACGGCTCCCAGACCCCTTTGTCCACTGCCCAGCTGAGTGGCTTTGAGCAAGTCGCTTGGCCTCTCTAGGCCCCAGTTTCCTCACAGGTAAGATGAAGGGACAGGACTACACAACCTCCCCGGTTCTCTCCGGCGCTGACCTCCTCTGGCTTGCTGCCAAACCGGGAAGGCGGAGTTCCGAACAGCACAGGCCGCAGAGACCCACACACCAACAGAGGCTCCCAGCTGGTTCTACGGAGCAGAACCTGGAGGAGTGAGACCTGCCCCATGCCGGCTCTGAGGTTCCCCTGCTCTTCGCAAGCCGCCTAGCAGGTCCTTGACCTGTTGACAAGGGAAACAGATATGCGTGTAAGGCCCCAGCGAGCAGCAAGCATGGGGGGCACCGTGCTCTCGGGGATCCCAGCGCTCACAGAGCCCTCCCCATGTGCAGAGACTAGAATGACCCAGACCTCACAGGCATGAGGGCAGAGTGCTTAGGAGTCAGAAAGACTGCTCTGTCACTTTGTGGCCGGATGACTCTGAGCAAGCTACTAACCCTGCTCTGGGCTCAGAATCCTCATCTGTGAAACCTCTTCCCAGGAGAGATTATGCCCTGCCTCACAGGGCTGGTCACTCTGAGGATTAAATCAGAGAGCGGGGACAGAATGTAGCATGGTGCCTGTCACTTACATGGTGGCAACGGCTGCTATCACCAATGACAAGGTCAATGGTAAACGTCTGAGAGAACTCGCGTGACTCCACGTCCCAAGCCAGGGGCAGAGGTCGCAGTTGAATCAATATCTCCCAGAAAGGGAGGGGCGAGTCAGCAAGGAGGACCTGGCCAGAGCCATTCCAGGAACTACCCCAGGAAGAGGTGAACCATGGCTTCAAGCCCCCCCCACACGCCCCTGCCAATCTCCTATCCTGCCATTCAGTAAAGGTCTAGAAAGGACTTGTCCTCTACACTTCCTAGCACCCAGTTTCCACATGCCAGTAAGAGAGTCGTGCAATATTTATTCAGGGCTGAAATGTCCCTACCCATCTTACAGATGAGAAACTGAGGCTCAAGACACTGAAAGGCCTTGTCAGTGGAAGCCAGGGTCAGAGAGAGCCCCAGAACCTAGGAACATGATACCTGGGCAGGACTCTGCCCACCATACCTCAGCTCAAATTGAGTGCCAGCCCCAGGCACTGCCTACCAGCTGGGGGCTCTGGGCAGATCAAGTGGCCACAGCAGCCCTATCCGTATAAGACAGAAAACACAGGCCAAGCCCCTTCCACCTCCCCTAGACCAACATCAGTAGCTTTTCTTAGTAATACAAGGGGGAGAGCTCTGAAACCCAAAAGGATTCTCCAAAACACACCTGAATCTTCCCAGCTGGTCTCAGGTGGGATGACTTCCTGTCTGGAGAACCTACATTAAAAAGCACAAGAAAGTCTTCTCTAAATCGAGAGGCCCTGGGGCGCCTGGGGTGGCTCAGTCGTTGGGCGTCTGCCTTCGGCTCAGATCATGATCTCAGGGTCCTGGAATCGAGCCCCACATCGGGCTCCCTGCTCAGCAGGAAGCCTGCTTCTCCCTCTCCCTCTGCTACTCCCCCTGCTTGTGTTCCTGCTCTCAATATCTCTAACAAATAAATAAAATCTTTAAAAAAAAAAAAAAAGAAGCCTCCATCAAGGGGCCGAGGACTCCACATGGCGGCCAGCCACATCCTACGTGTCAGAGCATGCTCCCGGCATGTCGGAGAGGAACACGGAGGCCCGGCAGCCCGCTCACTTCCCGAAGGCCCCGGGAGACAGCCTCATGGCGGGCATGTATAGTGCACGGCCCACGTGCACTCAGAACACCTCCTCCAGTTCAACAAACTTGTGCCAAGTCTTGCTCTACCCAGGGCGCTGGGCTACATTATGTCCTGGAAACAGAGTGAAAGACGACACAGCCCAGCCCTCCAGGAGCTGGCAGAGGGGCCAACTGCAGCACAGCGGCAGCTCAGAGGAGAAGGGCTAACCCGGAGATGGGCAGGCGATGGACAGGGATAGCATCCTCCGGAACTTGAAGAGTAAAAAGTGATGCCAACAAAGAAGGGAGGGACGGGTGTTCCAGGAGAGGAAGCGACAGAGCAAAGTCCCAGGGGCATGAATGGCTGGGAGCGCACCCAAAGTCCAGGCAGCGCAGTAAGGCAGAGTGCTGACACAGTCTGGCCAGCGCGGGCTCCGAGCCTCCCTCCGACTCTTCTGGAGTCCTGACTGCCCAGGCTATGTCTGACTGCTGCCAACCAGCCAGAGAGCCATGCACTCACTCAGCCAGATGGTGCCCTCTCCTTCTGGTCATGACTCTCCTGCCACGTACAGGAGACAAAGCCAGTCTGTTGCCCCAGCTGCCTCAGTTCCCCCCTCTGTAAGATTGGGAAGGTCACCTCCCCACCAATTTACAACGCCTGCACCTCCCCAAAGCTCTCTGAGTGCCACAGACAGACCCGCCATCCTCACAAAGCCGGGCTCAGGCACACCTGGAATCCCCTGCCCTGGGTCTTCCTGCCCCCACCGCCCCCCACAGCAGGTGGCCTGGGACACCCTGAGCAAAGCTTGCACGACGTCTCATCTTGTACAGGTTTTTCGAACAATGACTAATCCACTCGTCCATCTGCCAAAGCCTATGAAGCCCCTCAGACTCCCACACTGACCAGGATTCAAGGAACCTGACCATGGGGGGCAGGTTTCACAGAACCTGCATCCAGGACAGCCATGATAATCTGGCAACAGCAAGGCCCCTCACAGCGCTCAGTGATGTATGAGCCATAGGGGGTGAGGCCCAAGACCCTGCGAAGAGGGATGGGTGGGAACAAGGGATATGAGCAAGCTCTGGGGATATGTGGGTCTCCCCAGTAGCCTGGCTTTTAAAAATCATTTACAGTTTATACTTCACAGAATTCTCAAAAACTTTATGAACAATTACTGTGTGCAATCATACCAAGAAAACAAATCAAACACCACTAAAAGATAAACCTGAAAAATAAACAAGTTTGAACTGGAATCTCCTAGAAATTTCTAGAATTGGAACTTTGAGAAAGGAGCCTTCAGAGAGAAGACTCCATTCCCCAGAAGACACAGCAGGATCATCCATGTTGCCTACATGAAGACTATAAAGCACAGACTCCAGCTTCACCACCCTAATGGGAAACAACAGCACCCACTCCAAAACAAAGGCCAAATCAAGTGGCATTCGCTGAGCCTCTGCCCAAAACCAGATATGTGCTCGGCACACTGGGGAAGGGAGAGATGAAGACTGGGGCCTCACCCTCCTCGTGCATTGTTAAGAGGGGTTAGGGAGTTGGAAGGGAGGGTCAGAGGAGAGAACATTGTAGTTTGGGGAACCGAGGAAGACTCAAAATAACATGAGGACACCCTGTGCTACAGTCTAAATGTTTAGCTACACCCCCAACACCCCCCAAATTCAGATGTTGAAATCCTAATGCCCAGTGTGGGGGTATTTAGAGGTGATGCCTATGGGAGGTGAATAGGTCACCGGGGGGGGAGCCCTCATGAATGGGATTAGTGTTCTTATAAAAGAGACACCAGGTGAGGGCACAGCAGGAAGTTGGCAGTCCACAAGCCAGAAAAGGGCCTTTGTTGGCACCCTGGTCTTGGACTTCCAGCCTCCACAGCTGTGGGAAATCAGTATCTATTGTTCACAAGCCACCCCGTCTGTGGTAGTTTGTTACAGCAGCCCCAACAGAAGAAGGCATCATGAAATAAACCTGGGCAGAACGCAGTTTTGCAAGCTCGTTGCACTGCCGGCCAATTCAATCAGTAAGCACTGTGCTTTCTCAAATGCTGAGGAAAGAGTCCCTCCTCCCAACACACTACTCAGGTACCATTAGGAGAAGCCACCATTTATTAGCCAGTCACCTGCCACAGGTCAGGCCCCAAGCTGCCTCATTGTATCTCCTAGCCACCCGTGAGGTCACGGGTGAGGGGAAGGAGGCCAGGGGATTATCTCCAGGGTCACGCGGCTCCCAAATGCCCCAGACGGCATCTGCGCCTGGGGCTCCGGCTCCAAGCCCGGTGCTCCCACCCTGCCGGCCGGTACAGACGCCACTGGCGGCAGAAGGGGGTGGTGAGCTCCAGTGAGGAGAGGGAGGGGGCCACAGGGGGGCAGTGTGCCCCGGGCCGGCCCTCCCAGAGCAGGGCAACAAAGACCAGCCTCCGGGACACTTGGTCCCACCAGTGGGAGGATCACTTCCTTGGAGCTGCTCAACAGGCATCACCCCCGATTAATAAAACAAATGGTTTTAATTTAAAGCACATTAAGTTAACAGCAGGCTCTGTGCCCTTGACAGGGCCTGGCTCCGCTCCTCAGAATAGGCACCTACAACAGGGGTGGGTGCGCAGCGTTGCCAACAGTTAAAAAGCCCTGCTCCACGCAGTCCAGCAACACGGCCACAGTGACGGGCCGGCCAGGAGGGGGGCACTGCACCCCTACCCACCAAGCCTGCCTCACGGAGACACGGGCCACTCCCCCGAATTTCCACCTCGCGCGGGGAGACCTACGGCTCTGTCCCTACAGGACCTCCTGGCGGGGGACAGGGGCCGCTCTGCCTTCACGCAGCTCTAGTCACATTTCCCCCTTTTTAAGCGGCAGGCCGCCTCCCTTCTCCCGGAGGCCCGCACGTGCTGGGTGTGATGCGGGTTCCCGGTGGATGCACCCTGGGAAGCTGGGGGGCTGTGGGCAGGGCCCGACTGGGGGTCCCTTGGCGGGAACAAGGGCGGGCCAGAGGCTCGGGATACAGGATGAGCAGACACCCCCTCTCCCCCATCCACAGGTCCCTCGGACTGTGCGGCCAGGAAGCACTGATGTCTTCTCCATCCGGATGCAACCGTCCAGCTTCTGTTTTATCCACCTTTTCAAAGGGCCTCATCAAAGCCGGTTTACACCCGGCACAGGAAGGAAATGACCGCCCACAATCGCCACGCAGACTCCCTTTCATTTCAATCTTCCTCTCTAAAACCCGGGAAGGGGGAGGGGCGGGGAACGCTCGTGGAGAACGAACAAAAACAGCTCGGCTGGAGCCCCAGGCTTCGGTGGTGGGAGAGCGGCGCGGGCGGGCTCTGGCGCCCGGCTCCAGCTGAGCAAACGCGGGGCGGCGGCGCCCTCCAGTGGCCGCGCGGAGCGCCGCACTCCTCGGCCCCGGGAGGAGACCCCGCCCAGGGAGCAGGAGAGCAGCCCTCCCCCTCACTGGGTCTCAGGGACAAGGCGGTGACAGGCTGGAGAGGCTGGTTGGCCCAGTGTGGGCTGCACTCCTAAGCTACTCCACCTGCGGAACCCCTGGCCTGGAGACCGGCGCACTGATTCCAGCCCCGGGGCGCCCCCCAGCGCAAACCCCCAAGCAGTGGACACACCACATGTGTTCCCTCCAGTACTGACGCCCTGGTCCCACTCTGGCACAAGGCTGCTGGAAAGCGAGCCCCCCAACAACCAGCAGGGCTTCAGGCTTCCCTGCTCAGCCAGAAAGATCAGTGGGGACACAGTGCCCTGAGGCCCAGTTGGGATGGGTGAACACAGGCCCAAACATAGGCCCTGCAGGGGGGGTTAAGGTGAGCTGGCCCTCAATTCACTCTCCCAAAAGGGAGTACAGACTGCTGATAACACTGACGCCCAAAACGAAGAGCCTGGGCTGATTCTAACCCCAGCTCTGTGTGGCACTAAGTAAGTCACTGCCCCCTCCACCCAGGTCTGTCAGCTCACTGGGAGGATGCTGCACCCATAGGTTCAGAATTTCCTTCCAGCTCCAAAGCTTGGTGATTCTGCAGTGTTCTGGGAAGGCGAGGGAGACAGACGCTGCCCTTGCAGCACGCACAGTCTTTGTTCAGAATGATGTAATTAATTATTTGGGGCCACTGGGCAGGGGGATGATATAGATTGCGAGGTG
This sequence comes from Zalophus californianus, assembly GCF_009762305.2. Classification (NCBI taxonomy): domain Eukaryota; kingdom Metazoa; phylum Chordata; class Mammalia; order Carnivora; family Otariidae; genus Zalophus; species Zalophus californianus. The sequence continues at coordinate 144,510,919 of NC_045595.1, forward strand.
GGCTACAGCCCAGCCCTCACTGGCTCCCACTCTCATGGGTGTCCCCTCCTCCCTAAAGCATGATACAGCCCAGCCCCATGACTTAGTCTGGGAGCTCAAGTAAGTCTCCTGATCTGTCAGCCTTGGGGGCTCCTTCACCCGTCACAGTGATGCTCAAATGAGATGTTAGTAAAAGCCCTTTTATAAACTCTATAAAGTGCTGAACAAATGTTACTATTATTCTCCTAATCAATTCTTCATATGAGTAACATCGCCTCATTGATTTTAGAAATAACATTACTATATACATCCGAAATTTCTAAACTATATTCTTCAGAATACAAGTGTTTCCAGAGATGCTATATAACATCTTTCTGGGTGGGGCAGGGAGTGTCAAGGTACCTGGGTTTTCTTGTAAAATGCATTTTGGTAAACACATAAGAAAAATATCAAAAACATGTGTACAGTTGTCCTTATCAATATGTAATCATCTTGCCATTAGTCACTGGGGAAATGCTCATCAAAACCACAATGAGATGCTACTTCACACCCACAAGAATGGTTATGATCAAAAAGACAACAGCAAGTGCTGGTGGGGATGTGGAGACCCTGGAACCCTCATACGCTGCTGGTGGGAATGCACGATGGCGCAGCCGCTTTGCAAAACAGTCTAGCATTTCCTCAAAGGTTCACATATGGCCTAGCCATTCCGTGCCTGGGTATATACCCACGAGATGTGAACACATATACCCACACCCACACAGAAACTCATAAACAAATGTTCACAGCAGAATTATTCACAATAGCCAACAAGTGGAAACCACCCAAATGTCCATCAAATAATGAATGGATAAATGTGGCAGGTCCATACAACAGAATATCATGCAGCCATTAAAAAGGATGAAGTAGGATCCATGCCAAGCAAAGGAAGCCAGATACAAAAGGTCACATACTGAATGAGGCCACTTTTATGAAATGTTCAGAACAGGCAAATTTATGGAGATAGAAAGCAGTTTGTGGTTGCCAGGGCTAGGGAAAAGGGGAGTGGGGAGTGACTGCTAACGTGTATGGGATTTCTTTTGGGGGTGATGAAAATGTTTTGGAATTAGTGGTCATGGCTAAACAATCTTGTGACTTTTAAAAACCACTGAGCTGTTTATTTTAAAGGGTTGTATTTTATGGCATGTAAATTCTAGTTCAGTTTTTTTAATTGCAAAAAAAGAAAAATGTGATTATCTTTTTAAAATAATCAATGGGAACAGAAAACAGAAAACTGTGAGGAATTCCCGATGTCCAGCTTGAACATTACATCTGCGCCCTGAGGCCCTCACAGCATTTACCAACCACCCATATATCAGTGTGATTCAGCTCTAGGATGGTCCCCGACCTATGTTATGGGCTTTGCCTTATAGTTATAACACATTATCTGTGGTATTATCTATGGAATTATCCAGAGTGTATCATATGGGATACAATAACCATATAAAGCTATTCCCTACAGATCAATGACTCAAGTTTTTCCTGAGAAACACACAACAGCTGTTTCACGAACATACTATAATTTAAAAGAGCTCCACTGGCAAATGGGTTTAGTAACGCAGCACTGTTCTCTAAATTCTTAGCAAGAAATGTCAGCCTATCTTTCCAAAGAGCCTCTCATTGCAGGAGGCATTTCTCAGATCCCCTCTTCCGGATTTATATGCAAGGTACCTGCTGCTCTGACGGGCTGGAGAAGCTGCCTTTGAGAGAGAGAGAGAGAGAGAGAGAGAGAGAGAGAGTGTGTGTCTCCCTCCCTACCCCCCCCCCCCGCCCCCCGCTTGCCATGAGCGTCATCGGTGCTACAGCCCGCATGGCGCTCTTTGCACTTCTGCCAAGCCCCAACCATGAGCTGAGGTTCTCATCTTTTCAAAGCCACTCAGTTTTGCTCGTGCCGAAGCTCTGGAAACGTCCCGGTGTGCCCAGAGCTTCCACATCCGTCAGCCACCTCCGTCCTCAGCACACGCTCCTCCTGGAATCCAACAACTGCCTTACGTGTGGCAAGCACGCGGCTTCCTTCTCATTCCTAACCTGTCATCTGGGGACTGAGCAACCCAGCCTCAGGCTCTGAGGAAGATGGGGTTCGACGGAAAAGGGGCAGATCACTGAGAACTGCAGGATTTCCTGGGTTTAGCTAACACAGCCCCCCATCAGTCAGTCAACTGTGAACACTGAGAGCCTCGAATGTGCCCGGAACTGTACTAAGAATAGGATGGTGGGGGGGGGGGAAGAGGGAGCACCTCTGTTTCCACTGCCTTCTACATGGGGGGCTCTCCCCTAGACCGGCATTCCTGGCCTCTTGCTCCCCACCATGCACCCTAACACCTCCCTTAGGGTAGGAGGAGAAACTGAGCTGATGGGTGAGTTTGGAAGGCATGCCTGCCCTCGCCCCTTCCTCTACTTCTACTTCGCCCTTCATCCTCTCCTCTCCCTTCCCCTTCTCTCTCCCCTCCTCCCCTCTCCTCTGCCCCCTTCTGGAATTACCTGGGGAGAGCCTGCCCACCCCTGCAGGGAGGCCAGTGGCTGTCCAGGGCTGTCTGTCCCTCCAGAAGTCTGTCTGATTCCTGTGTTTCAGGTTAGCAGGCTGCCTGTCCCTAGTCTATCATTTCCAACTTAGGCCAGAAACAGGAATGGCATTTATGGGGTTCCTGCCGACCTCAGCAGATGAAGAAGGGAAATGATGTCCTGCCCTCATGGAGATAATGTTCTAGCAGGGAGAGGAAGACTGCAAATAAATAAAAGGATGGTTATTTTCTCAAGCATGCCGAGCACACTCCCACCTGCAGCCTTCCCACACGCAGCTCTAGCTAGAGCTCTCTCTCTTCTAGATGTCCAAAACTCCATACGCTCTCTTCCCTCCATCCCTGCTCAAATGTCACCTCATCAGTGGGGCCTTCACCGACCACCTCGACCCACCAACGGCCCCTCCCTGGACACATACACTTCTTATGTCCTTACCCTGCTTTGCCTGCTCTAAACTTCTCACAATCTGACTTGCTCTCTCTGTACTTGTTTATCTGTTTAAAGTCTCTCTCATCCCCCACAACCCTAGACTGTAAGCTCCGCGAGAGCAGAAAACTGGTTCCGTTCCCGCTATTCACGGGCACAGAGTAAGCGCTCGTCTGTTGAACAAATGAAGGAAGAAACAAATGAATATGTGCTACAAATAGGCTGATGGGAGAGAGGATGAGGGCCCAGGTGGGGGCTGCTTTAGAAAAGGGTTTCAGGGAAGGCCTTTCGAAGTGGCTACCATTTGAGTGATCACACAACGAGAGCATGAGAAACACACACACCGGGCACCCCTGGGGTGGGGGAACCCCGCCAGGCCTCTGCGGGGAGGGCTGGCCACCCCAAATAGGAGGGAGGAGAGAACCACACATAGGTCATGTCAGTTGAGCGATGCCAGGTGCTCCGGGGCCTGCTCACTGTGTTGATTTCCCCAGAAGTCAGTGCGGTGGGGTCATGCTGTGAGCCTGGATCCATGAGCCACTCGGCAGCACTGAGCTGAGCATGCTACAGAACGGTAGCATCAAATCCTCACTGCTACATGGGGGGGGGGGGGGAGGGGTCTGATTCTCATTTACAGACGAGGCTTCAGAGGCCCTGAACGGCGAGGTGGAGGACCCATGGTTACCCAGCTAGTAACTGGCCAACCGCACTCGAAACTCAGAGCTGTCTCACTCCCTCAGGCCATCTCATGCCCAACCCACCCACCACATTTTTGCAGCAAGACAGGATGAACATGAGTGTGACGCTCAGCAGTGTGGGTCTCTGGATGGCAGGGGCTGTGCCTGACCCACGTCTGTGTCCCCTGTAGCTGCGAATCCAGGGCCCCACATACAGCAGGTGCTTGGTCAGGCCCGGGGTGGCCTCCTAAGGGGTGGGGCAGGGCTAGCTGGTCGTCTACCCCAAAACTTGCTCTCCTCTCCTTCCTGATTAACAGAACTCCTATTTTTAGCAGAGGACTCCTTTTTTTGATTCTTCCTCCACCCCGCTACAACACAGACATGATGGCTAAAGCTGTACCAGCCAGCCCGGCCCACGAGGACAAGGGCTGCTCCCTAGGGAGGGCGACACGGGCCACTGCAAGGAGCCTAGCAACCTCATGACTTCGGGAAGCCCCCATGCCACCAGGAATGCCTACCTCTGGACTTCCATTTGGATGAGAAATAAAGCTCAGTCTTGCATAAGCCACCACAATTTGGGGTTTCCATGGCATATTCTATCAAACCTGATAGAGCAAGGAAGGCTGGTGAAAAAGCTAAGTCTCGACGTAAGTTTTAGAAGTGTAGGATTCCTCTTGACAAACAGAATGAGGCAACAGATGGCTCAGAAGCAGAGCAAGCAAAACCCCTTAGAGGGGACAGCTTGGGATGACAAGTGAGCTGGAGTCAGGAGGTCCTGAGTGGAAGTGGTATCATAAAAACAGCATTTCTGCAAGACGAATGTAGCAGCCTTTCCCAGGCCAGCAGAACCAGGAAAGCCTGGAGGACAGAGAGCAGTGCAGCCAAATGCTTCCTGAATGCCCACTGTTTGCCAGGCACTGCACTCCCAGCGAAGGCTACACAGACAGGATGGCTGAACTGGGTCTGAAAGGTCGGCAGGAGAGCCCCCGGCGCTCCTGTGTCCCCTTAGGGCAGTGAACTCCCCCGCCTGCCTCTGCAGCTCCATACAAATTCAGTTTCCCAGGTCCCACAGGCGGGGGCGGGGCCCAAGATTCTGAACTTTTAATAAGCGTACCCGCATGATTCTGATGCAGTCAGACCATGGACCTATTTATACAGGCTGGCAGCTAACCTGATGCATGGAACACAGCAGGTTTGAATGCTTATTAAATACGTGAAGAAATAGACTTCCATACTGTTAAGAGACAAACCAGTATCAAAAGATTTTCAATAATAATGGAAACAAGATTTTTCTGGTGAAGTGAATGGTTTTTTAGCTAATATTTAAATAGCCAAAATATAATCTGAGGTCACTAATAATGTTCTGTGATCTACTTCTGCAACCCGTTCAGCTAAAAGGTATTTCAGTTTCACTTGAAAATGGCCTTACAAGAGACCTCTGGGTGTGAGCACAGTTCCCACGCCGGCTCACCGGAGCTCTGCTCTGCAGCTTACAGACGTGGTGGAGCCCAAGGACCCACACTGAGGGAGGAGGCTGTCTCCAGACAGGTGGCTGGGCAAGGAGCTGCCTTCCTCGCCCCAAGCTGTCCTCACACACTTCAAGGCAACTCTTCTCCTGGGAGTCAACTGTCCTTATTACCTGACCTTCCAAGACAGAAGTGCTCTTTAAAGAAGAAACATGGTATATGATGATTTCACTCATATGTGGAATTTAAGAAACAAAACAGATGAACATAGGAGAAGGGAAAGAACAGTAAAATAAGATAAAAATAGAAGGGGAGGCAAATCATAGGAGACTTAACTATAGAGAACAAACTGAGGGTTGCTGGAGGGGAGGTGGGTGGGGCATGGGGTAATTGGGGAATGAGCAACACTGGGTGTTATATGTAATGAATCCCCAAATCCTACTCCTGAAACCAATACTACACTATATGTTAACTAACTTGAATTTAAATAAAATATCAGAAGAAAAACAAAGAAGAAACAGGGTAGAAAGGGAAAAACACTGACCTAGGACATGGGTCTAGTCCTAGCCAGGTCAGTAACTCCCCAAGTGGCCTTGGGCAAGTCTCTTCACCCATTGTGCTATATGCTCTTGAAGGTCCCTTCCAGCCCTGATGCAACCAGGATGAGAATTTCTACAGTTTCCTTCTTCCTAATTAATACTGAAAGATTAATTTTTCGTATATAAAATGCACTCCCGTATGAAAGGCATGATGTTCAGTGCTGGGGATACAACATTTAAGAGAAGACAGGGTCCATGCCCTTTGTCTACCTTGTCTTGAAAGGTAGACAAATATTTCATTCAATAATTATATAATTACAACAGTGATAAATGTTACTTGGTGCTATGGGAGTGTGTAATGGGCTCTCAGGAAAGGTTTGCCAAGGAAACAACACTGACACTGAGACCTGAGAGCAGAGCTAAGGATGGGGGTTGGGGTAAGGAGCCACTCCAGGCAGAGGGAGAAGCATGTGTGAAGTGATGCCAGAAGAAGCATTCCTTTCAGGAATATTCCAAACCTGAGGGAGAATCAAATGACCAATAAAATGAAGCCAACCTTTTAGGGCCATATATTTAAAGAAAAAAAGAGCACCTTTTATTCAAAAACAGAGAACAGACTCAAAATCTGACCTCGAAACGAACAGGAACGATTTTATGCCGAAACTGATAAACTCTTCTCTGACCACAGCCATCCAGCTCCAAAGCCCCCAGACCCTCATTTGCCACGCCTCAGCACAGATGCTGTCAATGTCCTCAGGTCGTCCACAGCTGCTTCCGGGCCTGGGTGACCTCTGGCTATCCGACCGAGCACAGCAGAGGGAGGGAGCATGAAACACAGACACCACGATGGGGACCTGGCCCTGAGGCCAAGATAGCTGGTGCTGACTATGTGCCGGGCATCACGCACCGGCATGAGAGGTAAGACCCGCTATGTTCGTAGCACCAGGGGGCACCAGGGAGGAGGAGGGAGAGGAAGACGTGCCTTTCAGATGGGGTTTCCCTGGAAGGCTCCAAAGAGGGGACGGAATCTGCAGATGGCCAAGACCTGGAGATGGAGAGAGAAAGAGTATCCTGACAGCAGCTAGAAAGCCCTGAGCACACAAGAAGTTGTGGCTGAAGCTTGAGAGAAAGGGATGGGTAGAGATCTGGCCCAAGTTGCTACCTCTGACTCCATGAAGGGAAAAAACGACAATGCTGGTCTTCAGGGTAGAGATCCAGTCAAATCCCAGCTCTGCCCAGAATGGCCCTTTGATCAAGGGCCCTTGGTTTTCTCCCTTGGACCAGTACAGTTTCTCAAGCATTAGAGTCCTAGGGATCACCCAGGACAGGCTGCCAGGTCTCACCCTGAGATTCCAGTTAGGTAAACTGGGATGGGCCCCAGGCTGAAAAACCCCAGGTCAGACAGTGGGTCAAGGACCTGGATTCTTGGCCTCCTATAGCATGAAGTCCAGGCCCCGGGGCCCTTCCCTGACTATGGTGTGTGCTCCAGACAGGCTTACTTGTTCTGGGCAGGGGACAGATCTTGTGTGCTATGGGGAGAAGCGGGAATGGAAAGCGGTGGAAGGCTGGGCATGGACTATCCCCAAGTCTAGGGACATTCCAGGGAAGGTGAAAGCTAAGTAAAGAGTGGCCAAGGGCCCAGGAGGGAAGGAAGGACATCCTAGGCAGAGAGTACATCTTGTGTAAAGGCACATTCAGCACAATCAAGATCTAAGGTGCACATAGGAGGACAAGAAGCAAGGCTGGAGAGGAGGGCCAGGCCCACAACACAGCCCTCCTAGAAGTTGGGACTTGAGCTGACACAGATCCCTGAACTCTGCAGGATCCTGGCAGCAGCTCCCCTTGTCACTCACTGGGCACAAACACATGGGACATTACTCTTATCTCACTACCCCTTCCCCCACCATCAGTCTCCATCCTTTAAGATCACCTACTAATCCTATCCAAAAATCAGACCTTGGATCCCCTCTGTGCAACTATTAGGTCAAAATGAGGCTAGCAACTTGACTGAAACAATTAACACTAAGCCAGGAACCTAACCTCTGACAAGCAGAGCCAAGAGATCACGGGAGATGATGGAGAGAGATAGGAGCTGAGCTGCCACGGAGGCAGGTTGGTCCAGCCTGGGACAAGGTGTCTAGCTCTGCTGTGCTCTCCCCAGATCTTATCTGTACCTCTTAGAGCTTTCCCTTCCTCCCTCGGAGGAACCGGTGGCTTCTCTAAATGGGTTCATGACCCTTGAGAGTGGGGAAGAAGTCACAGAAAGGGGATGAGGTGGTTCACACTGTCTGGGTTTGGGCTTAGCCAGTTCTGACTGAAATATGAGAGATGTCACTGCAACTTCGATTCACGCGACCTAAGACCCTGTCCAGCAGACCCTGAACAGAACGACTACTGCCCTCAAACGATCTGTTCCAACCTCAAAAGTCAAAGACTGGGGAGTATAAAAAGCACGGACTGCGAAGGCAGTGCTGGATCCTGCAAGGCCAGCAGAGAGGGGGCGAGCCAATTCTCGGGGGAGAGGGGTGGGCAACGGGTCAGGGTAGTCAGTCGACACCCGGCAGCACTCCTGCACCCGCTGAGTGCTTCTGCCTCCTGGACACGCCCCCCCCCACCCCCCACCCCGGACGCTGCCTCCAGCATAGGGCGAAGGCAGGTTTCGGGCAAAGCTGGGGCAATGTTGGAGGGAGGGGGGCGGGGAGCGACAAACGTATGGGGTGGGCCATCCGCCGGGAACCCCCAGCCGCAGTCCCGCTCACCTTGCACTTGAAGCCGGCGGCTGGCGGCAAAAGCTCTCGCAGCAGGGCCTTGGCCACCTCGCGGCTGGCCTCCTCGCTCACGAAGTGCAGGTTAAGCACCTCGTGCGCCTCGAACTTAGCGAGGCGCAGCAGGGAGCTGAGCGCGACGCGGGCCTTGGCCTGCAGCGCGGCGTTGTGTTCCGCCTTGGTGAACATCATCAGCAGGTGATAGTCCACCGGCCCGGGCCCGCCGCCCTCCAGGCTCTTGGCCTTTGCGCCCGGGGCCGGCGCCACGGAACCCCGCGCCACCTCTGGCACTGGCGGCGAGGGCACGGCGGGGACCCCGGCGCGGGCCTCCTTCAGCCTCTTGGTGGCGCTGGAGAAGGTCTCCCGGCCCGAGCCGAGGTAGTAGAAAGCACAGACGGCCAGCGCCGCGGCCAGCAGCAGCGCGCAGTAGTGGGAGCGCACAGCGCCCAGGCGCGCCATGGCCCGAGCACATGAGGGCCCGCCTCGCCGACCCATGCACCACGGACCCGCGGACAGAGTAGCCGAGGAGCGGCAGCGGAGACCAGCGCCCTGGCAGCCACTTAGTAGCCCAGGCGGCGGGCAGCGGCCATGGCGGGGGCGGGGCCGCGCTGCCCGGAGCCAATCCGCGGGCGCTGATGCGCGGAGAGGCTGGGCCAGGGCTGCCCGGCAGCCGCTGGGTCCTAGATTTAGAGGGATTCGAGACGGGAAGTAGCCAGCGGCGGGTGAGGAGGACTCAGACTTCGAGAAAGCCAGCGCGGCCGTAAGGTCTGTCAAAACTGGCCGTCCTAAATGCCCAGCCCCAGACGCTAGAAATCGAAGCTGAGCCTTGAAAGGTATAGAGGCGCCCCAACGCAGGATCTTCGGTTAGCAAAAACACTAAACTGGACGCACAAAACGGGAAAAATGTTATCTCTATACCTTTCTCCCCCAAATGTTTGGAAGCTTGAAGTCCTCTCCCCGCCGACTCCCTTCACACCTGGGAGAACTAGCTGAGGCTAGGGAATTTAAACTAACAAGCTCCTTCCTCATTAACGGTAAATGAAGGTGGAAATGGCCTTGCCCAGCCCACTGGCACCTGAGGCCACGTAAAGGATGTGGCCAGCAGGGGGACCCCGCTGCCCACGACTTTGGGATAGTTTCCAGAGCCCCAGGGGAGTAACGCCCGGAGATTCTTTTCTTTTTTTTAACAGACTAAAACTTTAAAAGAGCCTTAACATGTACCAAGTCGTTTTCAAAATTTTAACTGAGGCACACTGAGGTAACTTGCCCAAGGTCACACAGTTGCGGTTTTGACTTTAGACAGCTGGACACTTGACAACTACATAAAAACTCATTAACTTCAGTCTACGGACTGATGATAATACTATAGCTTTTAAATATGATCTGCATACATGTACAAATGATCTGCATGCTTGAAGGACGCGGAGGTGAAAATGCATGGGCAAATGCACATACGAGTTATCACTCAGCAGTTTATTGTGCCATGCCCTTATTGGTCAAAGTGACTGGTACCCAGAACCACAATTCATCTCATTTTTAACTCTTTTCAATTGGACTAACAAGTTTTCTGAAAAAACATTGGACCTCTGAAGTGGGCTGAGCAACAAGATCAATACATACTAATTACCTTGGGGGGATGAGGGTAACCCAATAGCTCAATTAACTCACTTGACAGGCTCTTACTTTAATTCACTTAATCCTCACAACCCTAAGAAGTAGAGTTATTATTTGCACTTAACAATTGAGGAAACAGATTTAGAGCAGTATATTGCCCAAACCTAGTTGGCTAGTAATACAGCGAGATCTCAACCCAAGTCTTCCTGCTTCCAATGCCCAAGCTTTTAGCCAAGATTCGCATTGAAAGCAGTATTTTGAGCCCTGAGTTGTGTGTATTTAACCACAACCTTCAGCAGACACTGGTTACAAGAGCAAGCTCTCCCAAGTTAATCTAGCACTACAAATTATTAGACTTCAGACAGGTTCCTTAATCTGAGCTGCAATTACACCCATTTGGAAAACAGGGCTAATCCTAGTACATAAGCCTCATAGGATTATACGACAATACATAAAAAGCAGTTAGAACTGTGCCTAACACTTAGCAAATAATATAAACTATGCTAGAAACACCAAATTCTATAAGGCTAAATATCCAACAAGTACCAAATTATAGCAACCATAGCTTTTCTAGGGTAATTACAAATATCAAACTACAAATCTCCATTAAGACTTTATTATATGCTCCACAGAATCCCCACCGCAGTGTGCTACAGCTATATTATTACATTCTAATTGTTGTTCACTAATAAGAGAAAAATAATTCTGGAATTGTGCCCTTCATCTTCACCATCAATAAGGTGGTTTTTCCTTCTACCACTTATTCTAGAATTTATTCCATTATTTTATTTTTCAGACCTTTACAAGATCACTACTCCTGGCATTTATGGATAAAAAATGAATTAACAAGATAATTTTAAATTTTACATAGAAAGGAAAATACTCGAGACTCTCTCCATGTTTTCTTCATTCCCAATTCTTTGACCATTAAGATAAATTAATGTCGCAGCTTCCTGAAATATACCGCTCGCTGGAAACTGAAATAGGAGTTGAATGAAGGTGGCTAGTCATTTACTCAATAGATAACATAGTGACAACTGCATATCAAGCACAGTAGGTGCCTGAGGATTACAGCAGTGGAAAAAAAAAAAAAACAAATCTCTGCCCTCATACAGCTTATATTCTAGCAGGGGAAATAGACAAGAAAAGGTATGTAGTATGTCAGATGGTGACAGGTTTCCTCAGCTCAAAATAGAGATAGCTGGGTGTATAATAACATGGCTAAATAGACAAAGAACTTTGGTAAGCACAATAACTCTTTCAGTTCTAACTTTGGTCAATTTCTCAGACTTCTGACCAGGGATTAGAGGTAATTGGCTTTTCCATCTGTAATGTTGGATAATCAGATTTTTATCATATTGACTAATACCCAATATTGTCAAGGACAGAGAGAGACACTTTCCTCTACAGCAGATGGAGGGAGGATACTTTTCTGGAGGGCATTCTGGCAATACTAAAATCTTTCTGGCCCCTCAGAGAACTCTCAATTCTCTCCTATCCTGATGAATGTTCTCCCCAAGGCAGTGGTTCTCAGATTTTGGTTGGCATTGGAAGCACCTGGGGAGCTTGGTAAAAACAGAGAATCAGGTTCATCTTCAATGAGCCTGGGCCTCAATAGTGAATCTTTTACAGACCAAAGTTCCTAAAGCACTGCCTTAGATCTTCACACAGCCAATCTCTCCTTCTGCGTCAAACCTTGACTTAGATGTCACTGCCCTGATGAGTGGCCTCTGAACACCAAGCCATCCAGTGTCCAGGCACTATCCTCCAACAATCCCATGAGGGCCACCTATAAACTATTCAGTCCCATCTTTCTCCACTGCAAGAAGGCAAGATCTCACGAAAAATAGGAAGTACATCTTTTTTCTTTTTTACCATAATATCCCCAATACCTGACTCATTGAAATGAGCCTCAAACATATATCCACCCATTGTGCATCAGTATTTTTACTTCTAGGAATTCATCCTGAGGAAATAATTAAGAATGTATGCAACTGTTTAGCCATAAGGATAAAGCAGAGCTAGTTTTACGATGGCAAGAATTTCGAATCAAACGTTCACCAATAAAGTGGTTAAACAAAAATAATGATGCTGTCATTAAAAGTGATGTATTCACAAACTGCAAGTGGAAACATTTCCAAATAAATGGAGGAAGAACTTAGAGCGACTCAAGAGACCTATTAGCCAACTGCAATGAATGGAACTTCTATGAATTCTAATTTGAAGAATCTATTTTTAAAAAGCACATTTGATATAATCAGGACAATCTGAATACTGAATAGTTTCTCCTTCTTGCAATGGAGAAAGATGGGAAATGAGATATTGTGATTGTTTTTCTTTTAGGGATACATACTGAAAGATTTGTTAGTGAAATGTCTGAGATTTGATACAAAATAAAATCTGGGAAAGAGAAAAAAATGGGTGGGAGTATTGACAAAACAATGTTAGCCATGAGCTACCAGCTATTGAAATTATTCTATTTTATGTTTGAAATTTTCCATAATAAAGACTTTTTAAAATCCTCCCCAAAGTGATGTACACTGAAGGACTTAGAAATCTGTTCCCCATTTATTAAGTGAAAGAAACAGATAACAAAACAGTATGATCCCATTGTATATCAACCAAAATACACACACCCAAAGTTCTAGAAAGATATATACCAAGAGTAAGTTTCCCCCTCAATACTATTCGACAAAATTTCCTACAATGATGGACATGTTCTTCAATCTGTCCTGTTCAAATAGTAGTCACTAGGCACATGTGGCTGAGCTCTTAAAATGTAGCAGTGTGACAGAATTCAACTTTTAATTTTGTCTAATTTTAATTAATTTCAATAGCTACATGTGGCTAGTAGAGACCATATTGGGAGCACAGGCAGATGATGGAATTATGGATGATTATCTTTTTTACTTGTTGTTAAACATTTTTCTACAATGAAAAAGCATTGTTTTGCAATAGGAAAAAGTTGGTTGTCGTTTTCATTTAAAGAATTTACTATTGGTGTGAGTTCTCTTCTTCACAGAACTATTCCGAAAATGAAATGAAGTGGAATAAAGCAAGTCACATAGAAAAGTTTTATGTGTCTGCTTTTAATTAACTTAAAAGGCAAAAAAAAAGCTGGTGATTCACTTCCAGGTCTGTTCTTTCAACCCTCCATTCCTTAGATCTCAATTCACATAGAAACATGTTTTTGTTTATTTACTAAAAGGACTGAGTGTGAACGTGTTGCCTAGATGGGGAACTTCAACAGATGTCAATTATGGAAAATAATTAGGGCTAGCCCCCATTCCCACAAAAAAAGAATAAAAAAAGCCTTAGTAATTTTTAGCTAATAAATGCATACAGCTCTGTGATCAGGAAGAAAATACTTAAAAGATGAAAATGGATTTCCTGATTGAAGCAATCAGCAAAGAGGATCAACTGGATCAATGTGACAGAGCTGGAAAGGAATAGAAGACCTTAAACATGACAGTTCTTAACAGACATGTCTGCAGTTGTAGTTCACAATAAAGTGCAAGTCTGAGCATAAGAGAACTATGCCAGAGGTGAGATTTTTATTGACTTATCATAATTTTTCAGCATACAAAGTATTTAATCAAGTATATTTACAATTCTTACATAATGTACATTTTAGAATAACTATAATGATAATGTACTTTTCTCCATTTACAATGACAAACTACAGTAAAACTACATTCATGAATTAGATACAAATCCTCTACATACTAATAAAAAGTAAATGGAGTGTTGGTTATACATTCTTTAAAATATGCCTTTTCACAGGTAGCAAGAAATATTACATGTAATAAGTCTTTATGACTGGAATGATCCAGAAATATCACAAAGCACAAGTAAACACATATAGAAAAGTAGCTCATCATTTCCAAAAGTTAACCTTTAGCCTTTCTGTAAAATAAATGGTGCCAGCAATCTTTATAATGTAAGCAAGCTTTCCCTGTTTAAAATTAACACCCAAGGCAGGGGATTGTTGAGGAAAAATAAGAAAATCTTAAAACATAAGATAGTGAAAAGACCAATGCAGAGAAAAGATTATTTAATCAAACCTTAAATCCCTCCCCTTATTATTTCATTTTAAGTGGATAAGTTTATGTAATTGGGAAAGGATGTCTACAAAACCATGTTTATAGATGTCAGGATTCAGCCAAACTGAATCCAAGCCCCTTTTAAAGTTACCTTTCATTTGGAAGCATCAAGAATTTGATAATTATATGGTAAATTAAAATCACCTTACCATGTTTTCCTTTAATATTTGTTATTACAAAAATGTAATATTTCCCACAATTTAATGTCTTCAAATCCTAATCTATTCCTTCAAGGTAATTTTATATCCAGGTTCTCCAGAATATTTGGGGTCTTCGTTATGAAAACACAAGGAAAGCTGGCAGTCATTATCAGATTTTGCTACTTTACAATGATTTCAAAACATTTCATGATACAAGTAAAGTGCCTCTAACTAGTAGTCAGTCAGACAGGGGTTCTGGTGTCAGCTGCCCTACCAACCAGCACATCAATGACTCCCCTCTATAAACCAAGAGGAGCAGCCCAGGATCAAAGAAAAGAAATGCTGGCATTCTCAGATTAATATCGCAGAAGTCCTACTGTCAGAATCAGGTGAGATAAAGTAATGTCAAAGTACACTGTGACATTACTTTATCTCACCTGATTCTGACAGTAGGAAAAAGTACACTGTACACAAAAGCATGTTGTTACAGTTTCACCATGTTTTACCCACTCATTTTATTTGTGAGGAGCTCTGAATCCAAAAAGGGCAGTAACTACTAGTCAGTGCTCTTTCCACTATATCATGAAGGTGGAAGTCATTTTGGACATAATAATTCTATAAAAATACATTTTTCCTGCTCCTGTCCATGATCAAAAGTGCTATCAAACAGAAAAGTTAATATGACAATATAAGAGTGCTATGGGAATGTCTTCTTATTCAAAATGAGTAGTAAATTTAGTCTTAAATACAATTTAGTTTATTAGTCACCATACTTTACATGTGTAAAACTGTATTTTTTAAAACACTGCCCAACACATCACAAACTTAAGTTGTCCAGACTGTGAAGGTGTAGTGTTTTTTTCAAAATTATAGTATATATTCCAAATTAAATGTTTCAGAAAGTAAACATCAAAGCTCATTAAAATATACAGTGAAGACCAGTAAAAATTAGGTAAACACTGTAATGTACTGAATCCCTGGAAATTTCTGAATTTCTAAGGATTGTACCAAAGGTAATTTTTAAAAACCTTAGAAATCTTAAACATAAAAGTGTTACCAGGAAACACCGCAAATAACTACTCAATTATCTTTAGTTCTAGTGTGAGACTGCATTTTATGAGCTCTTCCTAGTACTACTGTTCTTATTTTGATGTTAATCTAGCTCTTAAGTTACTGTGCTAGTGACAATAAGCTAAAAGAATACTGATAAGGAATCAGAAACTAATATAAGCAGATCAGTTAGGGAAAGAAAACAAAGGGCCATTACATTGACTTACAAAGCCCAAAAGTATGATTAACATTGTTCACACTATAATTTCTCATAATGCATTGAGAATAATTCACAGCATAATAAAACTCAGATTTGTTACATACTATATAAAAGCTATTAGTTGACACAGCTAAATTCACCTTGGTAAGAGCCAATCTACTTTGTAACTACTAGTAACTATTAATTTACTTTAACGCCTTGCTATATTTACTGCATCACTTCTGCCAAATTTCATCCAAATTGGGTCACGGCATATGCAAGAAATCAAGCCACAGGAATGTATTTTTGTATTGCCAGGCTCCCTATACTGTTAAAGATTTCGTTTCTCTGAAGATATTCAGAACCATGATAATTTTCAAATACATCTCTAACCATTAAATTTAAGTAGACACTAACTACTACCACATTAATAAAACTCATGACTCAAGCCAACAGGAGGTAAGAGTGTCATAAGGAATTGTCTTCACAACCAGAGACCCCAGAGATGATCTGAAGCACCAATGGCTGGATCCCAAAGCAAAACTGTTCAGGCTTCCTCAGATAAAGGTTAGGAGCTTTAGATGTGAAGCCTATGATTAACAGGAATACGCACTACAAAGGAAAAGTGAGCTTCTCTTTTTCTTTCTGTTCATTTTTAACATATTTCCTTATCCTTGAACTTTTTGGACAACTTCAAAGTACACTCTAATAAAAATGTTACAAACTAGACTTGTGCAAAGCCAGATGATCTGTGACTCTGAGGTGAGAAACAGAGAAGATTTAATGTTCCTGTTACTGTTGCAATTAAAATACAGGCTTTGGAAGTTAATATTTTCTTAGAAATAACTATTAAATATATTTTATACTGATCTAACATACACTGTTACTAAATAAGCATTATATACACACAATTTGGCCAAATATGGAAATTTTTCTGTGACATGAATTTACTTCAGTCTAATTCCTGTTTAGACAAATCCTGATTTGACATGCAATCAGCTTATAAAACTCTAGTTACTGGAGGGAGGGATGTTAGAAAATTTTATTATCTACCAAATTAAATATAATTTTTCTACTTATTTGGTAATGCAAATTTTAAAAACTCTTATTTAGAAACTGAGTATCAATATCACTTTGACATAACTTGTAAAAGAAGATTAAACTTAATTATTGACAATATTAGAAACCGTAAGGCAAATTACTTAATTATTTTGTACTCCTGACAAGATATGTCAATCAAAGATGGAATCAGACAAATTTATAGCATTTACGTGTAAATTAGTAGATCCATGTTTTGGAATTCAAGGGTGTTTCATGTAACCAACTACTAAAGATATATAGATAGTATAATTAAAAATACTGTACACTGTGTACAAAGTACACAGATGTTGAAAAAATTTAAAAGCAATTTATCGTTACATAATTTAGTATAAACTAAGAAAAACATGAGGTTTTTCTTTTACAGAAATTTTTCTTTCACTCAATGCAATAGCAAAATTATCTTGAAAAGGAGAAATTTCAAATATAAAAATGCTCTACATTATTTTATAAATCAACTTATCCTTTGAAAGTTTTACAATCTGATAAAAGCATAATTTTTCAACATTCAAGTAACCTTTGAAACACAGTTTTATTACATCAATAAATTTGTCAAGGTTTTAGGAAACCAACCCAACAATGAAGGACTACAACTTCTATAAGTAAGGATTCTTTTGGTTATTTAAAAAAAAAAATTGTTAAGGGCTTCTTTTTGCTTCATAAAATGGAATAAATCTAAAAGACTGAGTTATGTCTACTTGTACAGCCATTACGCGTATGTTAACATACATGACAATAAACAGACATCTAAGGAGTATCACTACATTTATGAGCAAATGGAGGAAACCTATTCTCTAGCTCTGATAATTAAATTACATATCGTGTTTATGATAGTTAGGATACTAGAAAACCAAACAAAACAACAAAAAAAATATTTTTGAACCACCAAAAATCATTAGGGAAGCTAAAAAAAAAAGACATATTCTTCAGGCAGGCAGAACATCTGGCTCTCACTTTGATGCAGACATGCTTGACTGAATGATCCTGGGCATGATGCATAGAAAAAAAAAAACAATGCTACCACCCATTGGCAAAAACAGAGATTTTGTCTAAACTCTTAGCATCTTATAACCTAGAGATGACCTAAGTCTAGATTTAACTTTATCTATAAAAAATAGCCCTTTAAACACTTTTTTTTTATATAAAAGAGGTCCTAAAATAGGTTCCTCTCCCAACTACTAGAGCTCTATGTTTTAATTTATAAAAATATCAATGAATGGGTACCTTTTTTCCAAACCACTCAATACCTACTAAAATTAAGTAGAATTAAAGCAGTAAAAATTTGTGAGATTTCAGATGTACACATTAGGGGATCATTCAATTTAATATTTTCCCCTTCTTAAAATAACTCAGAATTTCTGTGAATCTTGCTGGAAACGATTTAGTTTCTCTGGATTATTGGATGCCATTTGGGAAAAATCACGAAAAATATCCTGGTAGGTTTCATCACCTGCATGAAAGTAAAACAAAGACGCTTTTAAAATGTATACAATGAAAGTATAAATAAACAACATTCATTTTTATGGCTAGTAACTATAATTAATCATATTCAAATTTTGCTCAGATGAGCTTTTTGGAAGAAAAAAGACTAACATATATAAATGCTGGAAAAGCATACAGTGAAAGAAAAAAAAGCTATACCTGAAAAAAGCACCTCAGATGCAGCCACAGAGGAAAGCTCAGAGTTAGAAAAGAGCAAAGATGCAAGTGTTTTAAAAGCAATGTAAAGAAATACATTTATTTACACAGAAATAAAAGTCATTCTAAATGAGGTATAGTAAACAAGGCATTCTTGAAATAAATATTTCCCTTGATCAAAGCCAAAAGAAAAGACCAATAGCAAATAGTAATGCTTCTGATGGATGCAAGTTATTAATAAGACAAACTGATAACCAGTTGAGAAAAAAAGCCTATTTTAATATCATCTTTTAGTTAAAAGGCATTTTAATTTAAATAGCATGTGAAAAAGAAATTCTTTATTCAAACTTTAATGCTTAACTAAAATTAATGCACCTAATCCACTGCTTACTAAGCTTATAAAATAATAAAGCCTAGAAAATGACTAAACTAAAGTCAGTTTCACATTTAGTCAGAGGTTTTTTGTTTACTGTAGGTCATATGAGCAAGAGTGTTATTACAAAAGGGGGACAGATACCAAAGATGTCTGTTAAATTAGAGTAATACATGTATGTATATACATACAAATACGCTTATAGAGAAGCAGATTATAGAACTGATACTACAGCAAACTGAATACTGTTTTTCTTGGTAGGAGAAACTAAATATATGCATACATAAAGATGAATTCCTCAGATGAAGGATTTATATAAAGTAAAATCTTATTTTCAAGATGAATCTTTCATCATGACTACTTCCTGTTAAACATTAGCTTTACACAGAAGCTTAGCATAGTTGTTTTCAAAATTTAAACCATCAAATACTGTTTTAAATGATTACTGCTGCAACATGGTTTTATAATTATTTCCCATATCTTGCATCCATCTTATTACAAACTCATTGCTACAGCTGTTAATAGTGCAGTAAGTTTTGTCAGCTTTTAATAAGCAAGATCTTTGAGGCAGTAGGTATCATACCAAAAGCTAGAGAATCGGAAAAAAGTTGGGGGAAGGGGATAAAGATCTAGTAAAAAGGTCTAACAGCATAACCCAAGATTTTCAATAAAAATTTTTTAATACTTTTAACATTTAGTTACTTTTAGTATTTAGTCTATGTAAAAAGCAAGTTATTAAAATCTCTATATAGTTTTCATTTAGTCCTGGAAATTTTCTCACGACCTGAATCAATCAGTCTACTTTAAAAAGAAAAAATACAGTTAAGAAGAAAATCTTAATAAGTTGGCTAAGAGTAGTATCTAACTCATATTATGTTATTAAAACAATAAAAATAAAATTTGATATACTGGAACAACTGTTAGGACAATCCAATTACACCCACGATTTCTTTAAAAGTTAAACTCTCACATTAAAAGACAAACTACAAATCTATTCCCATTTTTAGCCATTCTAGAAGATATAAAATAAACTGAAAAGAGACCAACATTAAATATCAATTAACAAACCATACAAAATATTTAAAAATTCTTATCCTTAGATGTTGAATTAAAATATTTAAAATATTTATTGTAAACATTAGAAATATTTTTAAAATACTATTTAAACTTGAGAGTCTGGAATTTTACTTTCCAAGGAAGTGTAAAGTGCAGATTATAATACAAAAATAACACAGATTTTACCATTCAACACCAGAAGTAACTTAAAAGGCACACATTATACATTCAAGGAGAAATAGGAAGAAGAATCTAGCAGACACTAATGCCAAATAGTTTACAGATAGCACCAGATGAGCATTCTTAAGTATTACAACAGTACAATGGCAATATATGGCTTCTACTATTAGCAATGCATATTCTGTATAACAAACTGTAGGGGTTTTTTTCTTTTTATGGTTTTCCAGCTTTTGTTCTTAAATCATCTAGTACCTATTACACAAGTACGTTTTAGTAGAACCATTGTACCATGCAAAACAAGTTATAAGATCTTTTATTCACTGAATTAAATGCTTCCTTGAAGGAAAGTGTTGGTGCTACACTAATCATTGGTTTCACGAATACATTTTAAGAGTTAATACAATACAAAAGGAAGTCTCACCTTCACACACACAAACTTCCTGTTAACGTTCAGTTTCTAACAAACATTAATTAATGGACTATCAATAAAATACCTTTCTTAGGGCTCAAAATGTATTATCAAAAAGCAAACATTACAATAACAATAGTGACTAAGATACTTAATATAGTTAACATAAATTGAACTTCAATGTGATTCTTTAAAATTTAAGTATAATTTTCATCATTTAGAATTTTTCCCAAGGCAAATATAACTTGTCTACACTAGAATACATAAACAATAACCCAGAATATGCTGCCCTGGGAGGTCACAGAAGTACATTTAACAGTTTATTACAAATGGTAAGCAACTAATCACCCAGTATTTGTAATGCTAAGTTATATACTTTAAATTACTTAATCACATTCTATTTCTCTTCCAATAGTTAACTATTCTATGCGCCCAGACAGTTCTGAATTTTTAAAATATGAACTGCTGTATGTCCACTGATAGTTTAAAATAGTTTTTGGTTTTTGGTATTCAGAATATCCATTGCAACAGCAATGATGATGATCCAAGATTTTGTTGATTTTGCTCTTGAAATGCACTCCCCTCAAAGAGATGGCAGCACGTGAGACCCCACCCCAAGGTGATCAAGTATATGATCCCACCCTTTCTGGGCTGATTACAGCTTTCTTTTGAAAACTGATCAGTGATCAACCTTTGCCAGCAACATATTCCCATAACCAGCAGTGGTTCACTAAAGCAATAATTTTCAACTGGCTAAGAAACTCTGCCAACAATCAAGAGGAGTCATAGAGCCAGAGACTGTGGGAACCACCAAAGTGGTTTCCAGCAACTGAGAGCAGGGCGTGATATTTCACTCACTCACCCAGTCCTCTTAAGAGTTGTAGGACCTGATAAAGAGGGATACATCTTCCCTTCAGGAAATGTGTGCTCTTATAGCGCCTTGCAAAAAACAGGGAGTTTCAGGTCCTTAGGGTTGTAGATAGAAGTTTCAGAAGCGGGGTTTCTCAGAAATAAGTCCATGATTCCCAAAGGTTATATCTGAGACTTTTAAATGATAGGGCCCTTCATTATCAAAAGGTTGAAGATACCTGCATTTTAAAATTACCCACAATTCTGAGTTATTGCTAGGCCACCAAAAAAAAAAAAAAATCTAGATAAAACAATCAACCACAATTAATGAGAGAAAAAGAACAGTGACAAGTGGAGGGAAAGAAAGACCTACTGCCTGAGCAAACATTTGCTCTCCAAAGACTCATGAAGGGAAAGTAGCCAGAGAGCAATTGCTGTGCCATTTCACCAGGTCACCTGGATAAGTATATAAAATTGTTCTGCTTTACATATGAGACCCCCTAAATGCATTAAAAATCTAACTATTATCAAGATTATCCTCTCATTTTATTCTGCTGATACACCATTTCCAGAATTCTGATCTATTTTTAACCTCTAAAATTTGAGAGTGATAGAAAAAATATTTCCATTTTTTTTTTAAGTGAGGCTTTTTTTGTTCAAATTTTCAGTCAAATACATTGGAAAAATTCATTTTTCTACTGAGGAAAGGAAGGTGTATGCTCATAAACTTATATATAAAACAACAGTGAAAGAGACATTTGAACACTCCTCAACGGTGGCAGCAGAAGTCCAAGCAATTTGAGTGGAACTAGAAGTCACAAGAACATGGAGGCCCTGTCCATTCAAGCTTCCCAACTCCAAAGGAAAGTGACCACTGACCTTAAGACTAATCAGTTGGGTATAACTTCATTAGCAAATAGCTTAAGGAAAGAACAGCTGACCAAACATTTAAGTTTAAAATTTCAGGAATAAGAATTTTTTAACTTAAAATCTTGAAGTTCACTCCTACCTCACAAATATCAGGTTATATCCTTTGAATAATTTTATTTTTAAAGTGCTTAAACACAAAGGCCTCAAAAATGGCCTAGTAATACTCTCACTTAAGTATATCTGTTACAAAATTATAACTTATTTAAAATCTAACATTCAAGTTTAAAACAAATGGGTGAAATTCAGAATTAACGCTGACACTTCACCCTTAATCAGCACTCTTACATCTTGGTATACCATAAGTCAGTAGTATTGTTTGATCCATAGGATTAAAGTGGGACACCCTAGATTAGAAATATCTAGCTGAAGTGCCTCTATTCTCAAAGTTCTTACTTGTTCCCTATTAAACTAGACCAACAATAAGTAGTAGATACAGTCCTCTGAGACAAGAATGGCCCCACATTTATACTAACTATATATTAATCCATTTAAAATAAAAGTTAATGGCTGAAGCTAGCATAAAATACCAAAATTTCAAAACATATTTAAACAGGAAGAATAGATGATATTACCAAGCCACTTTAAAAATAACACATTAATATTCATTTTAAAAAATCAAATATACTTCAAACTAATATTCTCAATTATTTTGGTCATGAATTCCTGAAATTTTTTACTAATACATACACGAATATAAAACAAATTAGTAATTCATATACTCAAATTCATGAAACTGGAGATCCAATTATTACTTTTTTTGTGAAGAATGTCTAAGTAGGATGTGTTCATCAAAGAAAGGAATCTGATTAGCAACATTTCTTCCTTTTCCTGACATCTTGACTCAAAGGTGAAAATTACTCAAAATGAGACGTGAACTGATCCTGAGTTGAGGTTTCTCTAACAAGTCTACTCTGTCATCAGGTTCATGAAATACTGTTCTAAATACTTACATTTATCCAACAAATATCGTAAGATTGCTGGGGGCAAAGCTCAAGATAAAGTGAGACCCTTTCTCTATACCTTTTAAACTAACCCCACTCCCATTATGGACTTCTTAAACTACTAGTAAATTTTATTTTTAAACCTACAACTTAATTTTAGATCAGAGTACAGAACTCTCCATTCAATAAACGTTTTCTAGGTATTTTCCATACTGACTTTTTATATGCCAAACACATGGTGATTTTTTTTTCCCTGAACACAATTCATAGAAATTCCCTGAATAACAAAAAGAAAAGAACTCTGTTATATTCACTTGACAGCTAAAGAGAATTCCAAAATGAAAATGACTATTTTGCTGCTGTAAGGTATAAAGATAGGTTATCATTCCATTCGCGTCACTGGAATGTATATGGAAGACATCTGTACAGCAGATAAAGAAGTCAGCAGCCAAAGTTGAACACAGCAAGTAAATGTGTACTGTAGTAGGAATAGTTATGGAGTTTTAAAGGCTCAGGAGTTAGCCACTCCCAAGAATTCAGTAGGTACAATATATAACAACTCACAATTTACACATTATAAAATCTCTAGAGTATTAAGTCAGTTCTCTAAAGAACTATGAATCTTCCAATTGTAAACTAATAAATTCCTGAATGCATTTCTTATACTGCATTTCAGTATGGTTATTAGTAGAATATTGACCTGGCTGTCCATAAAGTCCTTCTGATTCCCGCATCTCTTCATTCATTCTTGCTAAACGCAACCTAAAATTAAAGGAAAGGATTATTAAAGTTATGTAATATATTCATAAATTAGTGAATTATATAAGCAGGTAAAAACATACACTGATATAATCTTTTCCTTTTCCCAGTATTTACCAATAAAATAGACGAATTTTTAGTTTTAGTTTTCTTTACACAATTCTCATGAGAGAAGGCAATAAAAGATTTATTTTTTTCTCTTTAAAGATTTTATTTTTAAGTAAATCTCTAAGCCCAACAATGGACCTGAGCTCACAACCCCGAGACCAAGAGTCACATGCTCTACCGACTGAGCCAGCCAGGTGCCCTGACAATAAAGGATTTCTAACAAGTACATTTCAGCTGTTTAAGCTGGACCCTTGCAGCATATCCAGTAGCTTACTTGCCTCCAGACTGGCTTCTACAGCAACCTGCCCCACTTTAACTGCCAACTGTTGAAAGTGTTGCTTCTACAGTGTGGGATGTCATATTGTATCGTATAAATTCATTCTGGTTCACCACGAGGTGAGGTCGTTCCAGGTATGTAAATAGTATGTGTTATGTCATAATAGTGGAATTACATTTTGATGTATTAAATGACCATAGGTTACCAAGATTTTCCCAAGGTTACCATTTAATTATACATTCTTTTTTGGGTTATTCATCCTGGCAGCTGGAAGACATGTAGCACTGGATTAAGAAGACAAGAATTTCCTCCCACTGTCTTACTAACTTTAAGCAACTTTAAGCAACGTTTTGAAAGAGGCAAATGTTGCCTTTGGTGCACCTCTCCCACCTTGTACTATTTGTACTATTCGCCTGTGCTTCAGGCCACCAAAACCTCACTGCCCAATGAAAGCTCTGTCACCCTCTACTGATATGCACTCTCTGACATCTGCAGCATGTGACATGAGCTTTCCCTCTCTTCAGAATATCACCATTCCAGGGTTTCTGGGTGGCTCAGTTGGCTGGGCTCAGGTCGTGATCCTGAAGTCCCAGGATTGAGTCCCGCATCGGGCTCCCTGCTCAGCGGGGAGTCTGCTTCTCCCTCTGAAACTCCCCCGTCTCATGTGCTCTCTCTCTCTCATCCTCTCTCTTTCAAATAAATAAATAAAATCTTTAAAAAAAAAAAAAGAAGAAGAGGAAGACCACCATTCCATTCCCTTCCATCTCTTCACAACCACTGCATGAGTTAATAGTGCCTTAAATCCTCTTTGATATTTGGACTTTTCAGAGAGGACACTTATTTTCAAAAATTATTAAGTGAAACTGAAGTCCTCAAAGTAAAATGAGAAAATTTAGATAATTTGGGAATAGATATTTTTGAGGAAAAGGGGCCATTATTTTTTTTTAAGATTTATTAATTTATTAGAGAAAGACAGCAAGCATGGGGAGGGGGAGGAAGAGGGAGAAACTTTATCAGACTCCCCACTGTGCTTGGAGCCCAACATGGGGCTTGATCTCATGACCCTGAGATCATGACCTGAGCCAAAACCAAGAGTCAGACACTCAACCGACTGCGCCACCCAGGGGTCCCCAAAGGGGCCGTTATTATAAGAGTTTCTTTCTCTATAGTATCCCTATCTTTTCTTTAATAACTTATCTTTATCCAATGGTGAATCTATAATGATTTAAAAGTTCTAAATTTTCCTACAATAGCCCCCAAAATTACACTAACCTCTCCAGTGGGGAAAGGACATTGAGTACAGAGAAAGCATGTTTTACTGTTTTACTGTGTGTCTTAATTCAGCAGGGGCCAGGGAGGAGGGATACACGACAAGTCAAGAATTCCCAGCAGCAGCTCGGGTGCTTAAGGCAGCCGGGAGAGTTTCTCTTTGTAAGCGACTGAGATTCAGTAGTGTGAAGGAAACTACCTCTACCCGTATCGCAGGCGATCAACAATTCTGGCCTTCATTCAACCCAGAATAGAATGAGTAAGTGACTTCATACAGCATATTTCCTATATAACAATAAAGTGTAGGTGACAAGCACATTTCTAGGTTCCAGTGTAAACAAACACCTTTGATCTAAGATGAAAATCAAACTAAGTTCTCAAAACTCTTTAACTGATCATATTCGGTCATATTCAAACATTAAAAAACAAGTATTTTTATCTTAAAATAGAATGTTCATGTGAATAATTCCTTAAAAAAATAAGCACAAACAGATCCTAAGTATCACTGCCCAAAGGCAATGCTACTGCAAAAGTGACTGACATCAATGCAGCTGTCCCCCCTACTTATAATCCTTTAACTTTTGAGGTAGAAAAAATGTAGATTCTTGAATAGAGTAACAGCCTGTTACTGTACCACTCCAACCCCTGCCCTAGCACTGCAGTGAGAATTAAAGATCCATTTTAGAGAAGCCACTGGTTTTGTGTCCTTACTGGTCAGGTGGTATAAAGGAAGTGGCTAAGAACATGGGTTTTAGAGACAAAATTCTTAGTTTCAAATACCCATTCCACCAGTCACCAGTTTCTCAAATTATCTGTGGCATGGCTTCCTTATAAAATGAGGCTAATAACAATAATCTCTTCCTCATAGGGTTGTTGTGAGAACCAAGTAAGTTCATGTGTGTAAAGCACTTACTATGTTTAATGTGTCTAGAGAGGTTCGTGGCACACAGTAAACAATCAAGTTTATAGTTCACACCTATGCATGAAACTATGCTAAAACCCTATATAATAATACATTGAGAAATAATCAGGTAAAAGGAAAACACTCACAAGGTCACTATATCCGCATTGGCTGCTTCCACAGCAATGGTCAAAGGGTCTTTCCCTTCTTCATCAGTGGCGTGTTGATTGGCACCTCGTTTTAGAAATAAACATACCTGCCTGTTTCAGAAAACAGCATTTTTGAGACATTGCCAATGAGAAAAAAAAATAGTATTCACCTTAAAAAATAAAAAGCACTACCTAAAGAAATAACATTTTCACTAGGAAATTCTTGACTCATTCTCCAGCTATTTATTGAACACTGGCTCTAATAATAAAAATTTACCATGATCACCATTTTACAAATCTCCAGATGTTTTTACATTTAACTTGGTGCTCTGCAGCAAGATGGAATGTATAATTATGGTCCCTACCCTCAAATAATATCAGAAAAAGATGTACATATATATCCATAAACTTAAAACAGAAATCACTCAAGGTCATTATTTGCAAAAGAAGGAAGCCAAGGCAATGTTAACATATCAACGATAATTCAACAGCAAAGAGTGGAAGGTAATCCTCCCTCTGGACTCCACAAATATTCAAAACTGGAAGAAACTGACAAAAATGAAAAAATATGATAGGATGAATAAATGGAGTCTATGAAGTAAAATGGGAAGAGTGGCTGTTTAAGAATACAAAAATAAAATATGAACATTTTTAAGTATACAGAAGTTTTTATGATGAAGTTATTGAACTCAGTCTCTTTGCTCACAGACAAAAGTAAGCTATGATAAAAGTAGAAAATCCTTAAAAAAAATAGAAGATGCTTTAAATACACTTAAAAAGGGACAGCGTCTTGCTTGTTGGGATAATAAGAATTGGATATCCGGAGATATTTTATTTAAGAACAATCACCTATGACACAAACTTTTCATTTAAGGTCAACATTTTTACTTCATTTGCACCTTTTATTAGAAAATCCATTTTCATGACTTTATTGTTCTGTGAGTCTAAATATCGCTTCAGACACCTCTACAGCAATAGCACAGACTAAGAATTTACTTTAAAATTGGACTTTAGCTACCCTGTGGGAAAACTCAAATGTCCAAAATTACAAAACTCTCCCCAAATGTGTGTGCTATGCATGTAATGTATGTGAACATGCATAAATACAAACACAGATTTAGTTGCTGAAAAAAAAACCATAATTTCAGTAAAAGTTTTAAAGACTAAAACTGATCTATATAAATGGCAAGTAAAGTTCAAAATAGGCTTTGCAACTTTCTTATCTGAAAAGTAACAATAGTTCTTTTCTGCATGAGATTTTTAAAATTTCAAATTCTATCATGACAATAGAAGTCATAGGAAAGTATCATTTTATAAACTCTACCCAATGGGCCTTCACCTGAGAAAAAGCAAAACATTATTCCAAAATAATTTTTCAAATAAAATCTACTTAAATATGTAAGCACAACAGTTTACC
The DNA here is from genome assembly GCF_009762305.2 of Zalophus californianus. Classification (NCBI taxonomy): domain Eukaryota; kingdom Metazoa; phylum Chordata; class Mammalia; order Carnivora; family Otariidae; genus Zalophus; species Zalophus californianus. The sequence continues at coordinate 144,538,790 of NC_045595.1, forward strand.
CTGTATGTCCCAAGACAGTGGCATGGTGCAGAGGGCCCCGCCCCTGCACATCTCTCTGGTTCACGTTAGCACCATTCTGTAGAAGAAACTCGCAGGTCACCAAAGAACCCTTAAAGGAAAACAGAAGGATAACAATGTACGAAGAGCAAACAATAATATATTCCTATTAAAAACAGGTATTTACTCTGATAGCCTGTTTCCTTTTTCCCAAAAGAGAAAATACTCCCCAGTAAAAGCAGAAAAATGATGTTACATTATTTTCTTCCCAAGAATGACGTCAATAGGGATTCAATTTGCAGTCTGTGATGTAGCAAAAGACACTACACATTCATCACCAGAATTCTCTTCCACTGAGGAAAAAAAAACTGAACTTACACAATCAAAGTGGTGCTCAGAACTCACTACCAGCTTTTTCTTCTACTTTCCAACCCATCTCTTAAAGCAAAAAATAATGCTAAAGCTATGTTCACAATGAATTATAATTTTTCATGTTTTACAATGTATGGATTCATACCCCTAATACAGCCTGAATAAGTGGTGTTGCTTTATTTTCCTCTGAATTAGCCCAGTTCACATCTGCACCATGAGCCAAAGCCTCAGCCATTTTAGGAAGATTTTTTTCATATGAAGCCCTATAAAGCTGGAGTCCTGGGTTAAGATGTTTAGAGTCGAGAAACACAGAAGAATCTTGCCTTTCTCCCTCTGAAAAGCAAACACAAATACGTCAATAAAAACGAGCAGGGCGGGCGAGAATGGGAAGTCCTCGTTTCTCCGGTACAGGGTTTCAGTCGTGTAAGACGAAGAGAGCTCTGTGGCTGGACAGTGGTGACAGCAGCATGAGGGCCACTGCCACGCAACTCTCCATTTAAAAATGGGGAGGATGGTAAATTTTCTGTTATGTACATCTTACCACAATCTAAAAAATAAAACTGAATTCCTACAATGTACCACAATGTAAAAGATGTAAAAGAAACCGCTAATTTAACAAAACGAGCGAATGGGAGATTTTCACAAAAATATGTTATTTCCAACAGACTGATCACTTCCCAGTCAAACTTCTTCTCTCATAAAGACGTTGATTGGTATGCTAGACTTTTGTGGTCCTGCCAGGATTCAACGGGAAGTTAATTACTCTGTACTAGATTAAAATTAGGTATATTCCTATAAAAGCCTGGATTTAAGGACTCACAAAGGCTGGTAAAAAAATTCCTAAAGAATTTTACTACTAGACCAAGCCTTACTTTATTCCTAGGATGGTTTAATACCACCACAATTTACAGTACAAGCAATTCAAGTAATTCAAAAAAATGCTCACTACCCTGGGTATTCTGCAAGATCGAAATCATGGAACTCAAGAAGGAGAGAATGTAGGAAGAAAGCACAGGTCAGAAAAAAATACAATGGAGAGGGAGTGGCTAATCTCTTTCTCCTGATAAAACAGCCATAAAAAAAAGATAAAGAGTAATAAAACGTAGTTCATGTGGATGAGAAAGCGTCCTTAGTGACTGACTAGGCACTTCCAGCACGTATCACGAGGCCTAGAAGAATGTACAGCTACAAGAGAACTTCTAAATATGGAAAGAAATAGCTGCTTTCTCATTTGACAACACCTTCTAAAAGGCTAACCACTTTCTTCAGAAATTATTTAATCAAGACTAAGCACAAAGCACATGTATTTTTCAGCAAACAATACCAATTCACATTGAATTTCACCAAAACTCACCAGGCTCATATAAACTATTGGCAGACACCGTGGAGGGTAAAGATTCTCTTCCATCATCAGAGCTCTGCTGGATTCCACTATCATTACTTTTGACTGTTTTAAAGAAAAATCAGCTAGTGATTAAAGTTCATGCCATTCAGAAAACAATCTACCACAAACAAGAAGGTTTTAAAATGAGCTCTGATATGTCAACATGAACTTGGCCACTACCACAATACATTTAATAAACTTTAATCCTTTCGAACATTTAGCTTATCAAAATATCAATCAATCACAAAGCCTGAAAATAAACTTATCTTCAGAGTCGCAAAACATCTCTTTACCCCATAATATGTCAGGCGTGGTGAAGAGCTTAATTTATTGTATGACTGCCAGTAATGTGTAATTCTGAGACAATGGGTAACATCTAGAGAAATGGCCACACCGCACAATGACCACTGGCACAGACTTGGAATGCTGCACAAGAGTAGTACTTACTACTACGTAGTTTTGAAGAAGTATCAAAGTAGGAGAAGAGTGAATCTAGCTCATCAGGACAGAACAGAGACTCCCGCCTGGCCTCGTCGCTATTTACAGCAACCACTGGGGACATGCAAGTTAGCAAAGCACAAAGCAGGCCATAAGAAGGGAAAAGGGCAGGAAAAAAACGTTACTGGGAAAAATTTAGGAGGAAAAAAATAGGAAGGATATTAGGTGGTTAATCAGATATTTAGGGCTTGTTGCCATGATAGATTTATAATTCCCATCTCCCCCTGCACCTTAAGCAGTTTTATTCCTTAGAATATACGCATTACCTAGAACTGTGAATTACCAAGATGCTATTGCATTTTAACTTTTTTAAAGCCATAGAAATCCAATTTTTCCTTAGAATATGTAGAAGGAAACAGGTTTTTAGCATTTAAATAATCTACAATGGCTACTAATTCAGAGATTAAGAAAGTGACTTCAGCTTAAGAAAATATTTCTATATACAACAAGTAAGCTATAATACCTGAACTTTGGGGAGGTACTTTGACTTGGTCACTGGGCCCAAGTTTAGAAATGCTCAGCCTCTTTTCTTCACAACTTTTGGAGATCATCCTTTTTTCCTGCTCAGAAGGTGATGATGATATAGAATATTTATCCACAAATTTCCTCTCCACATATTTTGCTTTGATATATGCCTCTTTCTCCTGTCTGGTATACATAAAAATGTCATGATGTTCTGCTTAATCTCTTAGTATGGCTAATACTGAAAAGAAGCCATTACATACCAAATATTTCCTAAAAAGTCACTAAATGTATTACTAGTTAAAACTAAATTTGTGATATTATGCAACATATTTCCCTTCCAAATATTTAATAAACTATGATCTCATGTTCAAATAAAATACAAGTAATAAACTAACTGAAAAATCACAAGTATTAACATGGCACTCTCTTCTTCTCTTAATTTCTGGGCTCATTCATTTCTCTACATATTCCCTTGTGTTTGTTTTTTTTTTCCCCTTGTGCTTTTTACAAAATGGAAAACATTACCAAGGAAACTATAAAAATTTACAGAAATTAACTTTAATTTCATTTTACTCCAATAGATAACATCAATAGATGAACTATCACTGTTGTCAGTCATTCCTAAGACAACTACTTTAAAACAACATAGCACTCCTAATTAAAGCGGATGGAAAAATGTCACATTTTAAACTTTTCTGATACAATCATAAAATGCCAAGTCTGTTCTATGCTTTTTCTTACTTATATCCTTTTAAAATAGTTAAATCTTTGGCTAAAATAGAAAGATATTTCAAGGTCTGAAATAACTTGGCCATGCTTTAGCAAATAATCTCACTTAAGTGATACTAGTTCAGACAGCAATAACTTTAAAATAATATTGATTATACATAGGGGCACCTGGGTAGCTCAGTCAAACATCTGCCTTTGGCTCAGGTCATGATCCTGGGGTCTGGTGTCAGGCTTCCTGCTCAGAGGGGAGCCTGCTTCTCCCTCTCCCTCTGCCCCACCCCTTACTTGTGCTTGCTCGCTCGCTCTCTTTCTCTCTCAAATAAAATATTTTAAAAAAATATTGATTATACATAAAGATTTAGTCGAACATAAAATCCCAACACAGGATTATGGCAAATAAAATTTTAATGCTAAAAATAATCATAAAGACTAAAAGCAACATCAACAATAAAAACTAATTTTGTACCTTGAGGGCACTCCTAGCCACTTCATTCAATAAGCCTCTATATATAGAATTGGAAGTATAATTTCAAACACAGCAATTAAGTACTCTCCCCTACCAGAAGCTACCCTTTCACCTTTAATTCTTTAATATCATAATGCCATGTATAAAGTACATGATTAACAAATATATATACATATACATATATATATATATATTTTTTTTTTTTTTTTTGAGAGAGAGCGAGCACAAGCATGGGGGGAGAGGGGGGAGAGCGAGAGGAAGAGAATCTTTAGCAGGCTCCATGCCCAGTGCGGAGCCAGAAGCAGGGCTCGATCCCCAATCCCCGAGACCATGACCTGAGCTGAAATCAAGAGTTGGACACTCAACCGACTGAGCCACCCAGGGACCCCTTAACAGATATTTATTGAAGTCAAACAATGTAAAACTATTCATTCATTGTTGATAATAGAAACTTGATCCTTAGAGACATTAATGAACAGATTACCTCTTTATAAAGGCCTGCCAATAACAGAACTGGTCTACTTTAACTGCTAAGAGCTTTTACATTCTATGTAGACTTTTAATATTTAAGATTCTCATCTGGAGCCTAGAGTTGATTATCTAATCAATAAAAAATAATTATCTAATACCTACCCAAGAAAGAGATAGACATATTTTAACAGTATCTTCTAAACAGTCTGTCTCAATATTACATATCAATTATAGTGAAATAAAATCTTAGCTATATTCCTGCTTATGAAAAAAAAAGTAATACATGGAGACAACTGAAATAGTACCTTTGTCCTGGTTGTGGTTTCTTTATTCCCATTTTTTCCACTTTAGCTTCATAAACTCGATTTATAACATCATTTCCCAACTCACACATAAGCTGTTTTGGCAGGAAAATAGAAAAATAAGCTACAAATTCCTAAAAATACTATAAAAGTCCTTAAAGCACACACAATTAACTCATTCCTTTTGCATATTCTGCCAATGCTCGTCCCACAAATACATTTAAAGTTAAAACAAATTAAGAAAAGGAGTAAGAGCAATATCATCATTTTGCCTAGAAGACTACCACTCTTACAAGAAAGGGTTTCTCCTAACTCACCTTCCCTCAACTATGGCTAGCACAATGCTGCATACTATTCACAATGCTTGGTAAATTAAATGAAAAAAGACCAAACTGGTTAAGTTTTAAAACAGAAGTAAACTATTTTCTCCTTATATTTTATATGAGTTTCAAAGTATTTTGTTTAACACTTGTGGTTATATTTTTTAATGTACCAGACAACTGTGTTTCAACCAAATTTTAAAAATTGAATCTATTAAGTTCAGAGCTACAAAACTGATGCCGAAAAATTAGGTTTCTACCTCTCATCCTCCACTTTCTTCTCCTTTGAATTCATAACAATTAATAGGATCTATCTAAATAGTGCTCTACCTTAGGAACCAATTTATCACTTTCATCCAGATGTTTACACAATAATTCCACAAAGCAAATGTTTTACTTTACATAAGTGAGAGGATTACTAGTTTATCTATGGATTGAAATAAAAATACAAGCACATTAACACAATTTCACACAGAAATAAATGCAGAGTAAACTACAATCTTTAAACTAATATATATATATACATATATATATATATTTTTTACAAATATGGTAAACTAAATGGTGGGAATTAAAAGGAATATATTGTTTACCAATATGAGTTTTATAAATCTTACCAGAACCCGAATAGTGGTCTAAAATGATTTATGATATTTTCATAGATATGAATCCTTGCACAACTTACACAAGGCGAAAGGATGTCTTAGTCTGATGACTACTACCTTGAGAAATGTAAATCTGCAAATGGTCCTATGCTAAAATGGCCCAATGATTAACAACACGCTATACCAATCCATTTGGGAGCACACTAATATGTCTGTTATTCTTTTAACAAAAATTTATATAATTATAAAAAACTAAAATTAAGGCACAGAATTGAAGGTTTTTTTGAGAAAACATAAAAATGTAGGAAAGCTGTTTTCCTTAAAAGGTGAAGTGACTTGCAACTAAAAGTGCTGCATAAACTTAGCAATTAAAAAAACCCAATTATGAAAATATCAGATTTGCCAAAATAGCCTCAGATGTGTGCCAGTAAAATTCAGTTTATTGTTAGCATTGAGAAACTCATACATTTTTTAAATCAAGATTCTAAAATCCTGATCTTTTATGTGAAAATCTGAAACATTTTTAAGTATATATTTTACCTTTAAAAGTTCAGGCTCCCAGGTGTCTAAAGTTAAAGATCGTACTTTTGAAAAATGAACTCCAAGACTCCTAGAGGGAAAAAAAAGACTATATTAATATAGAAAGCCATCAAGTCTCTATTTGCATATTATGCAAATTACTTCTCTTTTAATGGAACAAAGTTGCTAATACAGCCCTCAACATGTATGTAAATAAGTAGAGCTCTTCTGGCTAATAATAAATAGTAAAACAAAGTCCTCTAAGGCACTCCACAAAAAAGAATTTTATTCAGTCTACAGAAGTTATAAAGATACAAATGGCAGTCACATTAAGGCAAGTGGAAAAGGCCCTGTAAGCAACGGGACACGATAATTTACTATGTGTATTCACCCCAGAGAAGTGTCCCACCCGGCGCAGGCCTACCCACCGGTGAATCCCAGAACACTCTATACACAGGGTGATGCCCAGGTTGATGCTGGCCCACCGTGGATCCGCCAGACCACAGTCACAGCAGCTAGCATTGCCAGGAATACACTGGACTCGCTGCAGTGCACTTTCTCCTTTCAATAATTTATCTTTTGACTCATTTCCAGAATCCAGGCTTCCTGTGGATGGAGATGATTTCTTATCCAGCTTCTAAAAGAATTAAGAATTACTTGTTTAAAAAAAAAAAAAAGATTGCAATACTATGCTACACATACCTGCTCCAAAACAAAGCTTCCAATCAATAAATTAAAGGCTTATTATAGGCCTAAGCCAGGTAGTGTTCTAGGCATTACAGATTCAAGGATAAAAAGAAATAGGTTCCTCCATCAACTAGCATTTAGTCTTGTCAGAAGAAACATAAACATTGGAAATGATATATTATTTATCTAAATAAATATTTACATTTAATTTATATGTATATATATAAAATAAATGACACACTGAACACATGTACAAGATATGAGGGTGAAGAGAAAGGGAAACACTTAACATGCAAGATCAGAGATAGATGGAATAAACATGAGACTATTAAGACTCAAGAATAAAATTAATATTATTATTTTATATCAAGTTTTTCCAAAGTATCCAATGAACTGCAAGCAAGTTGTTTTGATTACTGCAGTGAATAACTGGAAATGGTATGGCTTTTTACTAAAGAATAAATCAATTACATAATTATAATTATATTCCCAGCAAGGGAAGTGAAAGACTGAGGAGGGAGAAGAAAGCACTAGTGTGAAGTGCTAGAGCCTGATGAGGGGCAACAGGCAGAAAAGAAGGTTGTTGGTTACATACAGGGGGACTGATCATATAAGTAAACATGTTAAAAATAAAAGGGAGCCATTTATTCATATGGAAAGGAGAGAATTAGAACAAACCCTGTTGTGTGTGCTTACAACTGGAGATATAAGAGGCACACTAATGGTTTTCAATATAAACAGATATATAAAGAAATATAGCTGTAAACATGTCTATGTGTATATACATACATATATTCCTTTATCATGGTTTCTAAAAGCCATTCACCAGCAAAAGGAACTAGGGCTCTTCGGAGAAACTGCTGATTTTAGCACTGGTACAGAGAAAGTGCAAGATGAACCTGGAACACCTCATCATGCTAGAAAGTTAGGAGGAACTCAGATTGATGGGAACATGTCAAAAGGATACAGAAGCCAGGGTTCCACTGGCCAAATTTGGATCAATTTTTTAAAGAATTTATTTATTTATTTATTTATTTGAGAGAGAGAGAGAGAGTGAGAGAGAGAACACATGAGCATGGGGGGCGGGGAGAGTCAGAGGGAGAGGGAGAAGCAGACTCCCCACTGAGCAAGGAGCCCAATGTGGGACTCAATCCCAGGACCCTGGGATCGGGACCTGAGCCAGAGGCAGACGCTTAACTGACTGAGCCACCCAGATGCCCAAACTTGGGTCAATTTGAACAGCAAAACAAATAATCATAGTAATGGATTATAACACACTGAAAAAAGTAGTGGCCTATACTGACATAATTAAATAACATTTAAAGCCTGACGAGGAACAGAATATTCACATAGTCTCAAAGTACCTCCCCTACAAAATACTTATTATCTACAAAAGGAATATTACAGTACAGAAGTCTAGCAAACACCACCTTAATCAAGTGATCACAGTGAACATCACCAATAATGGGACAAATCAAAGTTATGTACCACCTGAATATGCACTGAGAAGAACACAGCATCATTCATATAACCTATCTGCCAAAGATGCATAACCTTGCAAGTAAACATCAAACTTACACTGAAGGACATTTTCCAAAATAACTCGTTTGTTTTCTTCAAAACTATCAAGGTCAAGAAGGTCAGAGTAAGACTGAGGGACTATTCCTGAGGGAAGGAAACTGAAGAGCTGTGACATCTAATGTTACCTGTACTTCTGGACTGGATCTTTATGCTATAAAGAACATACTGGGACAGTTGTTAAACTTAAAGATGTTTGGGACTAAACTGTAGCCATATATCAATGCTCATTTCCTGATTATGATGGCAGTACCGTGGTTTTATAAGAGAAATGTCCTAGGGTGTGGGAAGTTAACACTAAAACAATGGGTGATAGGGCATCATGTTAGAAACCTACTCTGAAATAGTTGGGGGGGGGGGTTATTTGTACAATACTGGGAACTTGTCTATAAGTTTGAAATGATTTCAAAATTTTTTAAAAATGTTTTACTAAAACATGTTCAATAATGTGAATTACCTCATAAGCAATTACCAGATAGGAAAAAGATGTCAATACAATACAGAAATCTTGTTGGTTCATTCCCAGTTTATAGAAACTAATGTTTTTGTACCAAATCAGAGAAGCTGAAAGCAAAGTATACTACACAGCAGAACCTGGGTTCAGGAACAAAGGAATCCCCTCCATTCTTTTTGGCTCATTTTGGCCATGTGCTTGTACTCAAAAGTGTGTACTTCATTCATTCTCTCTGATCTTTATATGTTTTGCCTTTGTCATCATAACTGAGTAGCCTCAACCCTTCTGTACCCTTCCATTATGCAATCTTCGTCAATTTTTAAAGTTAATTCCTATCATACTGTAGTATTCATTTATTACAAATTTAACTATTCTAGTATTTTTACTGAGATTCTAAAGTTCCTGCAAGTATTCTAGTTACAAACTTACACAGGTTTTTAGGGCAGCCCTATCCCTATTTTTCCTATAATCTCTATTATTTCTCATGTATGGCTTTTCATAACAGGTATTTCAGCAATGCCACCAGCTTCTTCATCAAGATGATCTGGATACACACCTAATTTTGTTCCCTCACAAAACTTTGCTAAAAAACAGAAAAAAATTATTAAAAGGCATTATCCTGGGCTTTTATTGGACAAAGTTGTGATAATCTGATCAAAAAAAAAAAATACTGATGTTGAGTATCTTCTTTGGAAAAATGTCTATTCAGGTCCTCTGCCCATTTTTAATCAGATCATTTGTGGGGGGTTTTGGTGTTGAGTTGTATAAGTTCTTTATATTTTTTAGATCTTAACCCCTTATTGGATATATCATTTACAAATAGCTTCTCCCATTCAGTAGGCTGCCTTTCTATCTTATTGATGGTTTCCTTCACTGTGCAAAAGCTTTTTATTTTGATGTAGTCCCAGTAGTTTCTGCTTTTCTTTTCCTTGCCTTAGGAGATGAGATATATCTAGAAAAATGCTGCTACGGCCAATGTCAAAGATATTGTTGCTTATGTTCTCTTCTAGAAGTTTTATGATTTCAGGTCTTACATTTAGGTCTCTAATCCATTTTAAGTTTATTTATGTGTATGGTGCTAGAAAGTGGTCCAGAAAAAAATTCTTTCTGCATGTAGCTGTCCAGTTTTCCCAATGCCATTTATTGAAAAGACTGCTTTTTCCCCATTGTATATTCTTACCTCCTTTGTCATAGATTAACTGACCATATAAGTGTAGGGTTATCTCTGGGCTCTGTATTCTGTTCCATTGATGTTTGGTCTATTTTTGTGCCAGTACCATACAGCTTTGTAGTATATCTTAAAATCTGGAATTGTGATACCTCCAGCTGTGTTCTTCTTTCACAAGATTGCTTTGGTTATTTAGGATCTTTTATGGTTCCATACAAATTTTAGCATTATTTGTTTTAGTTCCATGAAAAATGTTGTTGGCATTTTGCCAGGGATTGTACTAAATCTGTAGATTGCTTTGGGTATTATGAACATTTTAACTATATTAATTCTTCCAATCCATGAGCATGAAATATCTTTCCATTTGTTTGTGTTCTCTTCAATTTCTTTCATCAGTATTTTATAGCTTTCAGAGTACAGGTCTTTTACCTTCTTGGTTAAGTTTATTCCTGGGTATTTTATTCTTTTTTGGTACAATTGTAAATGGAACTGTTTTCTTAATTTCTCTTTCTGCTACTTCATTATTACTATATAGAAATGCAACCAATTTCTGGGTATTAGCTTTGTATCCTCCAACTTTACTGAATTCATCTGTTACTTCTAATAGTTTCTTTGTGACATCTTTAGGGTTTTCTATGTATAGTATCACATCATCTGCAAAGAGTGACAGTTTAAATTCTTCCTTACCAATATGGATGCCTCATCAGGGAAATGCAAATCAAAACCACAATGAGGTATCACCTTACACCTGTCAGAATGGCTAAAATAAAAAAGACAAGAAATAACAAGTGTTGGTGAGGATGTGGAGAAAAAAAACGCCTGTGCATGGTTGCTGGGAATGTAAATTAGTGCAGCTACTATGAAAAACAGTATGGAGGTTCCTAAAAAAATTAAAATAGAAATACTATATAATCTAATAATTCCACTACTGGGTATTTACCCCAAAGAAAATGAAAACGTTAATTCAAAAAGATACATGCAGCTCTATGTTTACTGTAGCATTATTTACAACAGCCAAGATATGAAAGCAACCCAAGGATTCATCAACAGATCAACATTCATCAACAGCTTCACACAGAAGCCTGACAGCATTAGCAATGAATGACTGGATAACCAAGTATTCTGTGTCTCCTGTTGCAATGTGAAGTATAACATATCACCTATGATGTAACTGTATCAGCTGAAATTCTATAGAACAATTAACCTTATCTCTTCAGTAAGTTATTGTCATGAAAAAAAGGCCTTGTTCTAGACTGAAAGACTTGAGGGACAACCAGATGCAATGCCCAGTCATAGATAAGATGCTACTTTGTAAATAGGTTGCAGAAGACATTTTTAGGACAACTGAGGTCCTCTGAATATAGACTGGGTAATAGATGATATTAAGAAATTACTATTAGGCATGAAATGAGATAATGGCTGTACTCTAGAAAGCTTTTGTGTTTTTTCTTTTTTTAGTTAAAAAAAAAGACATTTAGGGCGCCTGGGTGGCTCAGTTGGTTAAGCGACTGCCTTCGGCTCAGGTCATGATCCTGGAGTCCCGGGATCGAGTCCCACATCGGGCTCTCTGCTCAGCAGGGAGTCTGCTTCTCCCTCTGACCCTCTTCCCTCTTGTGCTTTCTATCTCTCATTCTCTCTCTCTCTGAAATAAATAAATAAAATCTTTAAAAAAAAAAAAAAAAGACATTTACCCACTAAAATAGGGAGAACAGAAAAGCAAATAACAGCAACAAAATTCTGAAAGCTGGAAGACGGTTGGATGAATAGTAACTGAGCAGACCAAGGCCAAATCTTACAATGGTAGTAAGTAAAAATCTGAGTTCATGAATTCATATTACATGATACTTAAAGGCCTCAAGGATTTATACCAGTTAACCATGAAATGGGAATCAAAGTGGGAGAAATGACTGTGTAAGGAGCAGGTAGATCCCAAGGTGCCTTCCCCAACTCCATGCCATTTTGGGACTGCTCCCACACATTAACACAAAAAACGAGAATTTTATTTCATTCTCTGAGGAAGTAAAACAGAGAGTCTCTGGATGGGATTTACCTGAAAGGTGGAAGGCAGAAGCTTAAATGAACTTATACATATTGAATACTGAGATCCCCAGCAACTAGTTCCCAGCAGCCCCTTACTCCTCTGCAGGAGACTGATGGGACTTCTCTGGGAAATCATACCAGCTGAAAAGATTCCAAAGATCCTAACTCTATGGTTGTTCCTCAACAAATGGCCCAGACTTCAGAGAGGCTCATGGTCAACAAAGTCCTAACTATGTTTGTAGAGTGTCCAAAGAGATTTTTAGTCCTTAATTTGTAATCAGAACAGATTACCAGATAGCCAAGAAAAACCTCTGACACAATAGTTCTCAACATTGCCTGTATATGGAAATCACCTAGGAAGCTTTTCAAACTATTGATGTCTGGATCCCAACTTCATTTAATTACTCTGGGGTGAGACCTACGTATTGGGATTTTTTTTTAAATCCCTGTGTTATCATCACAGGCAGCCAAGTTTAAAAACCATAGCTCTAACACTGTATCCAAGAAGAAAGAAAAGGTTTACATGTATAAACATTCAGCAAACAAAAAGAAACTCCTGGAAATTTAATATGTGCTAACAGAACTAAAGTATTCAATAGAAGGCTTGGGAGATTAACTGAGAAAATCTCCCAGAAAGTAGAGCAAAAACACAAAAAATCAGAAAATCAGAAAATCAGTCAGAAATTCCAGAAAAAGAAAACAGGAAAATTGGAGAGGAGCAATACAAAAAAAGATCAGTAATAAGAAAGATTCCCAACAGCAATGCTGGAAACTAAACAATGCTGTTAAAATTCTTAAGCATAGTTACTTCCAACCTAAAAACTCCACACCCAACCTAACTATCAAACAAAGGTGAGGATAAAATAAAGATATTTTCAAACATGCACAGACTCACAAATGCCTCATTTTGAAGAAGTTACTAGAGGAATTGTTAAGTTCCATTTCTCAAAACTTACTAATGGCCTTGCTCAAAAGTCTGTAAAATCACTCGGAAGCTGAAGCCAGACTATGACTCAACACTCCACATTCAGCTTAACTTATCCAGGGAGACTTCAAACCAGAGACAATTTGAGCTTTCCTTTTTTGATTTTTACTAATTACTAGTCTTTTATGTTTTACTAATTTTTATTAATAAGAATAATAAAATATTTTGGGAAAAATATTTACGTTAGAATACCTTATGTCAATCTAGGACATACATTCAAATACTGAATTAAACATATATTAAAATGATAAAGTAAAAAGAAATAAAGAAATTGAATCTAGGTTTTCACAGTAAAACCTCTTTCAATTATAAAATTCATCATCCATAGAAAATGTTATAATCATATAATGTTACAACTAAAATTAAAAACTTTTGGCAACATATCATTTCATATTACAATACTGTTTACTAACCTCTGATTCATCACCCTTCTCTCTATAAGCAGTAGCAATACTGGTCTGAACAGCCTTAATCCATGCCTGGCGCAGCTTTTCAGAATCTGCCTGAAGCATACAACTTCTAAAAGAAAACAACATTGTTTTCTCAGATACTAAGTTAACACCCCCCCAAATAATAATGTTTCTTTGCTTATTTAATAATTTTCTAACAAAAAGTAATTTCTTTTGAAAGGTTTTATTTCATCTATCTTTAGGACAGAGTATGTTCATGAAGAAATCAATAGAAATGAAATAAATTGCCTATTAGAAAAAAATCACAGATCCCTTAACATTTAAAAAACAAACTTTAAATTTGCCAACTACAACACTAATTTTTTCTATTGGGTAGAAATATGAAATGATAATTATCAAAGGAATTGATCTGATATATGATGTCAGTTCATCATCAAGACAGGTAAAAACTTTCCATATGGCCACAGCAATAATCTTTATAGAATTTAAAGAAAATGATACTGGGTAGAAGTTACTTAAATATCTCACAGTAATACTTGTAATCATTAATTATTAAAATTTACTTTTAAAGCACTTTTTTTCCTTTCTACCATAATCACAAGTAAAACACAAATGTTTCTCTACTCTGAAAAGGTCTTCAAAATAAACAACAGAAACTTAAAAGCAACTCTCATTCTTTAGAACCACTTACTTTGTTGGAGAGACTACCTCAAAGCAGAAACGTCGTTCTATGTCTTCACAGTGTTTCACTGTGCAGAGCCTTAGATCTTCCACTACCACAGTGGGGTTATCCTACAATAAGGAAACACAACCCCCATGTTTATCAACTTAGTTTTTAAATACTACTACCAATACCAATAATAACATACTTTAAAATATTACTTGTAATAAATGGTCTCATTTTAAAGATTTATATTTATCTTATTTAGGATTAGAGATAGGAGTTATCAACTCCTATATAGATATAACTAATAAAGGTAACTGTGTCCTGTTCATAATTTTATGTCTCATAAAATTGCTATACAAGGATTCAGTGGAAGTATATGTAAAGAGCTTAGTCTAACACTTGGTAATTAATTAATAGGTGCTCAGTAAATGTTAGCTTCCTACTAACTTTCATTTTCTTCCATTTTCTTTCATATCCATTACTCTCCTGGTCCCCCCTCAAATATAATAAAAGCTACTTTCCTCTAAAAAAGAAGCTTTAACAGTCAAGTCTTTCAAGTAACTGAAAAAAAAATAAGAAGCTTATACATTCTTCTTAAAATACTTAAGAAAATGAGAAAGCTTCTATCATTTTTCTAGTACTTAACAAAAATATAAACTCAAAACCAAGTTTATCAGAGCAGAAGAAACCATGAACTTCTGTGGAATAAGCCTGCTAGCACAGAACCAAACAAATAAAACTTCAGATTGTGTATCTCAAGAGTAAAGTGAGTATTTAAAATGGACAGCTGAGGGACGCCTGGGTGGCTGAGTGGGTTAAGCGTCTGCCTTCGGCTGGGCTCAGGTCCTGATCGGGCTCCCTGCTCAGCAGAGAGCCTGCTTCTCCCTTTCCTCCTAGTTCCTGCTCTCTCGTTATCTCTATCGCCATCTTTGTCTCTCTCTCTCAAATAAATAAAAAAAATCTTTAAAAAAAATAATAAAATAAAAAATAATTAAATGTACAGTTGAATACATCATTCACAAAGACTGACTAGGTAAAAATTAATTCATCTATTAACTAAAGGTTTTTTTTCCCTAATTATTTTTAACACTCTCAAGTGCCATGTAATCGCAGTATGCCTTTCTGATAAATAAAAATTCCTCAACCTTAAAATAAGGTTCAGGAAAAGAAATGTATAAAAACAGCATTAACAAATTTAGAGGTTTCTATTTAAATTACTTCAAGCTTACATTTTAATTTCATATTTCACATTTCCATATTATCACCTTTGGCCTGAAGGTGATGTTTCTTAAAAGGCACCCCTTCCTACAGCCTCAAAACAGTACTATGGAATGGTGGTATTGTTCCTTCAACCACAGCGGGTCGAAGAAATGAAAGTAATAATCCTGGGACACAGAAACACCTGTCTCAAAACTAGGAGTCAGGAATTCAGGATTCAAAATCACTCTGCTTCAATTTTAAGGATCAAAAGTTAATACTTTCCACTTTTGAGTCCTCTTATACATGCCTAAACATAAAACTAATAAACAATAATTTTGCATATATGACTATTTAAAGACTTCATTGCTTTATCAAGATGAACAGAGAACTGAAATGGGGGACTCACTGGGTTTCCACTTAATTAATAAGACACCTACCTTAAACTTTTTCTGGTAAACCAATTGATTGTTCTGTATTGAAAACCAGCGTCTAAATAAATAAAAACAGATTAAGTTTTCATAAACATAATTTAGGCCTGTTGTTAGAAATAAAATATTTGGGAAAGCACTAGAAAATCAGTTGATAGTAATTATGTTTTGAGAAGTGCATTGTTTTGTTTTGTTTTATATAGACTGATGTCAATGAGATAACTATTGAAAGTAAAGAACAATTTTAAACAGTTTTAAAACCACAGACTAGGAAAATAAAATTACTGTATTTTGATTCATTTTGTCAGAAATTTATATCCTAACAACAGCTGTTACCCTTTATGCTATCCCCAAATAATAACTGTTATAAAAGTAAAAATTTAGTTTTTTGAGGTTACTCAAAAATAACTAAAAATCTTTCCCCAAAATAATTGCTTCTATTATAAAGTAGAAATAAATTTATGTTGTAAAAAAAGACTATCCATTTGTATACAGCAAAACACTGAAATAAATGGTGCTTTGTCTACAACCTTTCTGCAGCTAATTCAGCAAGCCTTTGATGTGTTAAGCAAAACAGGAAATTAAATCATTTTAGAACTGATATCAAACAAGAGATAATCGCCAATTCACTTGACCTTGCTTTAATATAAAATACTTCTAAGCAGAATAATAAAATATATTACTAAAAATGATTCACCTATTTATATTGTTCTGTTTGTTCTTATAAATTATTAGGCAAACAATTTACTTGCAATCTTTTTTAGAAGAAAAAGCTATGTATGGTATATTTACTAATTCTAATTTATTAAAACAGTAAAAGAACCTAAAAATTTATAAAAAAAAAAATCACAGCAAAAGCCATTCATAAAAGGAAGCAAAAATTCTCATCAAGCATGAAAGGTAAAACTATTTGGTCATTATTTTAAAATTAGTTTCATGTGAGATGATTTCTATTGTAAATGTTATTAATCTATTAGCAGATAGAGATTCTACCTTTTCATTGATACTAATACAAAGCACGAGAAAATGTATTTAGACATATTTAGAATTTTTATTTTAAAAAATTAAGTTATTTCTCCAAAGCTGTGAAAATGATTAGATGCTTTTCTATTTTTAAGCTAGACAGACTGTTAGGTTTTCTTGCTACTTAAAAAGGCATCACCTTTTCCATTAAAATAGAGATGTGTTAAATAAGCATCTAGATAAAACCAAGTGACTTGCCTCTAATGCAAATCATCAAGATGCAGGCTAGAAAAGGAAGAACTTCTGGGTTTCTTTGTTTTGGGACACATAGTTAGTTAGAAATGTTAAAGGAAATACCTATAAACAAACAAAATGGTGCAGCCCTGCCACAAGGATGACATGCAATGGAAACAATCTCTGATATTGATTAATGTGGTAACAAAATACTACATAAAAACCTGATTTTTATGTAGTAAAAATCTGATTATTAACTTTATAGATCATATATATTTCTGAAGCCCAGTTCCCCTGCCATCTATCTGCTTCTGGGTGACTCTCGCACATCTTCATTTTTTTGTACACTCAGGGAAGACACTATAAATTCATCTTAACTTTGACATTTCCTAAGAAACAAAATTAAAATGTACCTTACATAGAAAAAAAAAAAAAAACTAAGATCTGTATGTTGTACGACACTGTCTCCCCTCCTCTGCCATTAAAGAAAAAAAAGAAAAAAAGATCCAACTACAGTCATTGACACTGATCAAAACTTTAATCAGGTAAGTAAAATGGAATATAATTTTTAAATTGCTCTTATAGGATAATCCTAGCTATTATTAACATTTCTAATAAAAGGAAAAATGGGAGAGTACTTAATATTTCAAGCTCGTGCTGCCTGCAATTTGGAGCTACTTTAAAAGATAATTAAATAGAGGTGCCTGGCTGGCTCGGGGGAGCCAGAGGAGGAAGAGGAGCATGCAGCTCTTCATCTTGGGGTCATGAATTCAAGTCCCACGTTAGGTGTAGAGAATACTTAAGCTTTAAAAAACAACTTTTTAAGATAATTAAATAATAAAAAAGACAAACTTTAGAAAGCACTGAGCTGACAACTATACTATATTCTACAAAATTCAGAAACTGACCACAAAGCTAAATTATAAGACTGTTCTTTAAAAAACAAAATTTCTTGGCTCATTAAGAAAAATAATACACCACTTTATATCTATCCCAAAGTGAAATAACTCAATAAAGACTTTAGACCAAAATACTAAATTCATAAACAATTAGATATTATTGACACTGAAATACCTATGAGAGCTTCCAGATAACAAAGCATGGAGGTAAAGGAAAAAATATATAAAAAAAAACTTAAGGGTCTTTTACCATGTTTAATCATGAGTCCTAGAACTGCACTTGAAACCAAGAATAAAATGTAAAAGTAAAACTTCTAAATCTGTAGATTTCTCACTAAAACTATAAAAATGATAGATTTACACACATATTCATATATGTGCAAAATAGGTGAACATTTAACAAAATTAAAAGCTTCAGCATGTGGGCGCCTGGGTGGCTCAGTTGGTTAAGCGACTGCCTTCAGCTCAGGTCATGATTGAGTCCCACATCGGGCTCCCTGCTCAGCAGGGGGGTCTGCTTCTCCCTCTGACCCTCTTCCCTCTCATGTTCTCTGTCTCTCATTCTCTCTCTCAAATAAATAAATAAAATCTTTAAAAAAAAAAAGCTTCAGCATGTATGCTACTATCTTTCAAATTCAATTTAATTTTTCCCAAGGAAAAAGACCAAAATGTTAAAACAAAAAAGCTCTAGGAATTGACAATTTTTATTTTCAATAAAACTAATATGATTATTACCAAAGGCGCTAATTCCTAGTTACTGTTTAAAATTTCTGAAAAGTGTTTACTGGCTTATTTTCCTTAAAAAAAAAAAAAAAGATACAAAGGCATTTGTATCTATACAATTCTATATCTCTGGGGAACTATAAATAATATCAAATGTTCTTTTCATTTTCAATTAAAACAAATAGAGGCTATTGGCAATGAAAAGATAATTCCATTCCTGAAATGAAATGTGTGTATTTTATTCCCAATTTAAAACATGAGACATTATATCCATTGCAAGTAATCCAACTGAAATGCAGGTTAATTATGAGCTTTCTCGTGCCAAAGAGGAAATTGGAGTAAGGCAGGAATGAGGGGAAGGAAGCCATTTGGTACCTGATATGATCGGGCTTTTTCCTGTCATGTGAAAAAATGGGGCAGGATTAAAACATAAAGGAAAGGTGGTAAAAGAATGAAAACGCAAATGTGCAAAATAAGCAAAGGACTAGCATGATATGAAAATAAAGCAAGAATTAAAGAAACAAGCTTAAGCTCAAACCTAACAAAATAGTCAAAAATATCTGTTGCATTTTGTTCTCAAATTTATACATGTATGCATTTATACAATTCTAACTCTTAGGAATCTGAAATGCTAGTATTTCAGAAATATTCAAAAATTTTTTTTTATTATGGTATAAAAAGTTCTGGTAGGACTTAGCACACTTGGGCATACCTCTACTATTATTTTTCTGCCTCTATGGTAATAGCTATAAAATATAGTACTTCTCCTCTTAATAAGTTGCTCCTAAAAAATTAAGGGCAATAATCACTAAAGATATATCTTCATAAACCTGAAACAAAGGAAAACTTTCCATAAGGAAAATAGGATCACTAATTAGGAATTTCAAAGATTATAAAATATCATTAGGCAAATAAACCTACCTCCCACCTGCTCTCCCCCTTTTCATCAATGACAGCAGACACTCAAAGGCCACACATAAGTGGCGTATCTTTAATCTATGCATACACGTCTTATTTTAAACAAAAGGCCAATAAAAATAAAATTTGTATCTCTGCTAGCAACATATATAATACTTTAAGAAACTGTATAATACATTTTATGCTTTTAGCTATATTTTCTAGTTCAACAGACTGACCATAGCATGTTAATAATTGTTTCTTAATTCATTTTACCAGCTTACTATTAAATAATCTTAGTATTTAATTATTTTCTTTGTTCATTCATCTTTCTGAATGTATCATAAAAAGCAAAAGAGACATATAGGTACGAATAATCCATCTGGCACTGATTCGAGTCTGAGGTTAAGCTGCCACACTGAAAAATGGCCTGATATGGAAAGATAATTTTGGTAGCTCTCACCTTTTCAGAAAAATACGTATTATAGACATATAAAAATGCTGAGACACTACAAACTAGAAATCTGAAACCGAGAAACAAATCCAACAATTCACATAAGACATAAAGTGTCTCACTCCTTACACTCTTTCAATCACATCACACAACATATAATCTCTTCCGTAAAATTTCAAATTAGAGAATGATGCTTAGATTTTATGAAGCACCGGGACAGGTTTTAAAACTACCTGGGAATTCTTAGTCAAATACACATTTCCCACAGGAAATAAGTCTTTTTTAAAAGTTGGCTTAAATGAGTGATGGGGATTAAGGAGGGCACCTGTGATGAGCCCCAGGTGTTCTATGTAAGTGTTGCATCACTAAATTCTACACCTAAAACTATTATTATGCTGTATGTTAACTGGAATTGAAATAAAAATGAACAAATAAATAAATAAATGTTGGTTTTGAAAATATTACATGCCACTATTCCATAAAACTATAGATAATGGCAAATTTGTCATATGATTGGTACCTTACAGTGACTACAAGGAAAAGTGTTCCCTAAAACTAATCTACAGACAATCTAAAGAAGATACATAAACAGTAAGCAGAAAAATCTTTATGCTTGAAACTGGAATCCTAGATTTAAAGTTGAGGTACAAATATCACAAATACAGTCTTTTATTTGAAGTCTAATCAAATATATGAAATCAAGCTGGATAGAGAACTAATTAGAGAAGGACAGACTCTACAGTCATAACAGGTAAAGGGAAGGTAACTGCCAAGTACTTCCTGAGATTAGATTTTTTATAAACTTCATATAAGAAATTTAAGATACAGTCCAAATTTTTAAATTGAAAAGCAGAAAAAAATTCTAAATAACATTTAATAGATTTTTCTTCTCCCTTTCACCGTTACTGACCTATAACCTAGAAAATATCTAAAACTTTTGTTTTAAGGTTTTGACTTGTTTTCTATGAAGATACTTTTATACAATGCTTATATGCTATGTTCCTTAGAAGTCTGCTTTTTACTGGTATTTTCATGAAAACACTCTTTTTAAAGGCATATGAAAATGAAATAATCACTATCCATAATTTTTCTAGTAATGTAAATAGACTAGGAAATTTGAATAGTTCCTAAGTTATTTTTAAAAGATTTGACATATTCTATTTTATCAAAACACAAATTTATATGGAATTTCCATAGCACGTTAAAAAAAAAATAACAGGTTTTAGGCCTCAGTCTTGTCACAGACCAGCTGTGTGACCTTCAAAGAGCAACCATCTCTCTGCACCTTCATTTCTTTTCTAAAAATTAGGATGTTGAAATATGATCCATGATTCTAATCAATTAACTATCACCCCAGTACAATTAGATGGCATCTCCCTTAAAGAGCAGCCTCATTTCCAAAGGCATTGTCTTTTCCACTTTACAAATGGAAGGTAACATGGGCGCCTGGTTGGCTCAGTTAAGCGTCTGCCTTCAGCTCAGGTCTTGATCCCAGGGTCTTGGGCTTGAGCCCTGCATTGGGCTCCCTGCTCAGCGGAGAGCCTGCTTCTCTCTCTCCCTTTGCTGCTCCCCCTGCTTGTGTTGCTCTCTCTCTCTCCCTGTGTCAAATAAATAAATCTTTAAAAAAAAGGAAGGTAATATGTCTACAACTGAGAATTTAATAGTTATTCCCTACTTGCTTTTAGTTACATTTTATTATCTATGTCAGTTAATAGAATTCATGAAACAAATAATAAAAATGAAAGGTCCATGCTTAAATTAGAATTAAATTTCTCCTATTGCCTTAAACGGCAATGCAATTTTCCACTAACACTTACTGTGCTTCATTTTGAAGTCTGAGATCATTTCTCACTGGAGTAGTCCATGGAAGATCATTTCATTTCTTCTTAACATAATGGTATAGTTTCTACGGATTTATTGTATTTTCACTGTGTTAAACCTTAAGTAGGTTGTTTTGAAATCTGAAGGTTAAAATTCAATTCTAACATTACCTCATGAAACTGTACTGGTTGAGAAATCTTTATTTTTAATTATAAAAATGTGACACACTATTTTTTAATTTCCTATTCTGGCTATGAAAATTTGCCAGGAAAAACTTAAAAGATTATTGTCTTAACTTAAACAGCTTAGAAAACAGAATTTTAATTTTTCATTTTCACTTTACATTAGTTACAAACACTGTTTCTACACAGACCACCTTGGTTGGTCCTTCTGTATTCATACATTATTTTAGAAGTTCTACATAATTCAAAGAGGCTTTAATATTAAATATAATCACTTTCTAGTTTATATTCATCCTCAGGTAAGGAAAAATTATTTCAAATAAAAACACACCTCATAGATTTAAATATCTGGCAATATCAAATGCTACGGAAATGCTCAATAAATCACTGACATTTGAAAATACCAGTGAATATTTTTTCCATATAACCTCATCACCAAGAAATCAAAATAAGTGCACTAGAAATCCATTTTAATAGATTAAATATTCAAGCATTAGTTTCCATTTAAATTAACAAGAATGTATACTAAATTAAATTTACCAAGAAAATTTTATTTATTTTGCTAATGTCCATTTTTTTAAAAAAGAAAACAAGCTTCTCTATCATTAAGTGAATTCATGTCCTGTTCATGTAGCAAATAAAACACATTCAACCAATAATGTAAATCAATTCACCAGAACCCAATGTTACTCTCAATTATTACTAAATTGTTCTACTTTTTTGTTTTTTTTTGCAAAAACAGAGGCATCCTTGAATAAAAGACTAATCATTACTTTTTGGAAGGATGATCCTGAGTCAACACAATTTTTTTTTTTTATGTTTTAATGTCTGAAATTATTTCACTTTATATTAATACAAAGGAAAACAAAATATTTTATATATTTATATAACAGACATTTACATGATTAATATTTTATAAAACCAGTTTAACAACAACAAAAAGTAACATTTTTGTAGCCATCAAGTTTAGAATAAAGGAGCACCAACTGCCACACACACTTCACATATAAAAACAATCTCATTTCCTAAAAGTCCTGGTTAAAGTTATTGCAAAGTTCAAAAGATCAGTAAAAATTTGTAAGCAAACACTAAATTAAAATGTACATAAACATCACACAGAGAAGGAACCCAAAGGAGAAAAAAATTCTTGCTTCCTGGTTTATACTTTGCTTAAATTTTATAGTTTAGAATTAGTGCTATCATTTTTCACTTGCTTCTTAGGATCCCCTTTCCTAGAAGGGCAACTTATCTTCAATGGACTGGGTTCAAGAAAGTTATTATGGATGGTGAATTTAAAGAATTATGAAAGAAAGAAAGAGCTGCCAAATCACAGGGAAGGTCAGAAAACAATGTCCCAAGATCAAGACTAGTATTTGAAATATATTACCTGTTCCAAGTTTTGAAGGCATTGCTGGCTCGTTTGAACAGATATCCTTCCATAACAATGCCATTTGCAGCATCTACATTATATTCTAACTTAGAGTCATCACTGGAGAAATCCTAAACGAAATAAAAAAGTTTGTACGATTTGATTAAGTCCTTTACACAACAAATTTATCATAGAGAAACAGCTCAAACCACAGAAAAGCTTTGTATTAAAACAGTTATATTAACAATAGTCATTAGAAAAGGAGACACCTAAATGTTGAATAATAGAAGAATGCTTCAACATATAAAGGTATTTCAATTCAATGGCCTGTTATGCAATAATTATTATAATGACAATATTAAAACACAGATGATTATATAGAATAATACTCTGAAAAACAATACAAATTACATACACAGTGATTAAAGGCACAAAATATTATGTGTACAAATAGACAAAAGGAACAACTAAATATAATGCATGTTACGTTTAAAATGTTTTCATTTTCTCCTAATATTGTATTATGATGTGTGTGATATCAATTTAAAAAAAAGGAATATAGATATATTTAAACTGAGATTACTTAAATCTACCACTATTCTCTAAGTATATTACTATTATGGTAGTTTTTTAATATGACAGAAGCACTAACTCCACTATTGGGGAGTTCAGAAATAGAATAAAGGCATTTTTTTCCTAAAATAAAATTTTGTTTTGCAAACAATCACATTTTGAAGTGGGCACACTGAGCTCACTTTTTTATACGGATTATGGAATGCCTCATAATCTTCTATCATTCTAGACATTTTAGTCTTCGCATGAATTCAAACTTTCAATTTTCCTCTAAGGATTCATGAAGTTTTGAAATCAGAAAACTTATATTTTAAATACTTCCTGATGGGGCGCTTGGCTGGCTCAGTAGGTAGAGCATGCAACTCTTGACTCAGGGTACTGAGTTCAAGCACCACGTGGGATGTAGAGATCATTTAAAAATAAAAAATCTTGGGGCCCCTGGGTGACTCAGTTGATTAAGCGTCTCCCTTCAGCTCAGGTCATGGTCCCAGGGTCCTGGGATGGAGCCTCACATTGGGCTCCCCACTCAGCAGGGAGTCTGCTTCTGCTTCTCCCTCTCCCTCTGGGCCTCCCCCACAACTCGTACTCTAATAAATAAATAAAATATTTTTTAAAAATTAAAATAAAAATATTTCTTGATGAACTTACAAAGTAATTTGTACAAAAACTGCAAGACCGCTATTATCCCCAATTTTAAAACTCTAAAAATCATTCTCAGAACTTTCAAAATTACTTCTGGACCAATAATCAAAGTTAGAATATTATCCTTTTAGGGAATAGCAAACTCTGTCTTGAGAAAGATTTTGGCAGAAGCTACATGACCCTCTGCCAAGAATGCTGGATGTGAGGGTCCTCCCCTAGAGGGGAGGCAGAGTAAGAATCACCTAGGAACCTTCCAAATATAAGCGTCTACAAAGATGGAAAATGGAAACAATAAATTCAGAAAAACAAAATTTATTAAAAACCTCTGCTGACATCTCTCAAAATTTAACCATAAAAATATGCTAATCCAAAATAATCAAATGAAACAGAATTTATAAACAAATTGCTACACTTTCTCCTTTTTCTTTGAAAAAAAATCAGGAAAACTTTAATTCCCTCATTTAAAATTTATTTGAGGCTGTAATGTATTTAATTATGCACACAGGATTATGTCAGCAATTGACATAATTGAGTTTGGCAACATTCTAAAGGTTTCATTTATAACACTGGCAGTTTTTAATGACGCTGATGCTACTTAAAACATTAAAATATAACCTCCTTGAAGTACAGTACATTATAAGTATTTTTCTAATTTTCAACTATATTTCCTGAGATAGGTTGTCTTCGATTTACTTACTATTAATATCAATTAATATTGTATAATACTTAAAATGTGACAGATTATATGATTTTATAATGAAAGTAATAACACTGTATAAAATATATAATAAAGTATATAATACTATAATTTAAATATATTGATGAGCTGACAAATTAGGAAGAAATACTCAAAGGCAAAAGATTAAGTGAAAGTAGGAGGCTTGAAGAGGTAAGCTGATCAAGGAAGCCAGATTTCACCTTAAGGGCATTTGCCTCATCAGAATTTGAAGCTTTGGTGTGAGGCCCAGAGAAGAGAAGGCAAGACTAACACTGACCAATATTTTTGAAATTGCAACCAAGACAAGAAGGCCCATTATCACTTCAAGATTATGTTAGAAGTCCTAGCCAACAAAATAAAAAAGAAGTGGGGAAAGAATCAGAAAGGAAGAAACTATTATTATTAGCAGATGATATGACTTTGTACAAGAACATCCAAAAGAATCCAGAGATAAATTAGCATTAAAGAGAGCTTAACAAGAAAACAGGTTTCAAAGTCAATAGAAAAATCAATTTTATTCTAATATGTAATAAAAGTAAACAGCGAGAAAAGAAAATTTTAAGACATTTACAATAATATTTGCAATATAAGTATCTAGGAATAAATTTAACAAAAGATGTAGAAGAAAATATCAAGCTTATAAAGGATGCTAAAGAAAACTTACAATATTTCAAGCTCATAGAAGACATTATAAAATAAAAATATCAATCCTTCTCCATATTGATTCATAGATCCAATGAAATCAATCAAAATCCCAAAAGCTATTTTTATGCAACCTCAAAGTCTGCCCCTGAAATTTATATAAGAACACAAAATTTACACAATTCACTTTTGAAGCAGAGAATGTAAGAGACTTTACTTTGTCAGATATCAAGATATACTATAAAGCTAAAATAATTAAAGCAGCATAGTATTGGCACAATTAAGACAAAAAGGCCAATGAAAAGAATTGAAAACCTGAAACAGACTTCACATGTATGCAAACATGATGTAAATCAGAAGATATAATAGAGTAGTAGGGAAAGAACACATTTTTTAGTAACTGATTCTGGATCATCTAGATACCAATATAAGAATACAAGAAAATTGGATCTCTACCTCACGCCATACACAATCACCCAATTACAGATGGTTTTAAGGTCTAAACATAAAAGGCAAATCTATAAACACTTAGAAGATTATACAGGAGATATATCTTTATGATCCTGGGATAAGAAGGACTTACTAAACAAGACACAAAAAGTACCAAACATAAAAACATTAAAAAAAAAAAACTATGTGAAAATTAAAAACACATATATCCCCCCCCAAAAGGCTTATATCCAGATGATATGAAGAATCTGATCAACAGTTAGGCAACCTGTTGGAAAAATGGAAGAAAAACTAACAGACATTTCACAAACAGGATATCCAAAGGACCAATAGGCACAGGGGAAGGTACTTGAGTTCATTAGTAACTAAAGCATAAATTAAAACCACAACAAGATGTCAGTATCTACTCACCAAAATTAGCAAAAATTAAAAATTCTCACAATACCATGGGGTGGCAAGGAGCACTGAGAACTCACACACAGTGCTGCCTGTCAGGAATGGTAACATCATTTTGGAAAAGTAATTTAGCATTTATCTACTAATACTGAACATATATATACCCTCCGAACCAGCAGTTTTACTCCTAGGTATAAATATATCAGGAATATGTACACATAACCAAAAGACATGTACATGAATGTGCATAGCATCATTGTTTCTTTAATTGATCAATTTCAATTCTTGAAAAATGTAAATAATTACATTAGGTACATTAGACATACTTTCCCTTAATTTTTACGTGATTGAATAGTTTTCTTTTCTTTTTTTTTTTTTTTTTTTTTTTTTTTTTTTTTTAAAATTAATGCCGCCTTGTGTCAGCATTTAAGGGCAAAAAAAAAAAAAAGCAAAACAGCATTACTTTCTTTAAAAGTACAGCAGTAACTATTATTTAAAATCAAGTAAATTAATCTTAGATTCAATAATCTACTACTTTTGGCCCTTTAGTACAACACTGAGCTGTGTATACAACAGGGAAAGATATTAAAAGATACATAATATTCATTAAATAATTCAGTTTAAGCCAACAGTCACAAGCATCTACAAATATCATGATCTCTCATTTTAATTAGAAATGACTGGTCCCAATTTTTAACAATCTCTCCATGGTAATGTCATTAACACAAATTACCCAACCAAAAGTGAGTCTAACTTTAAACAAAACAAAACAGGAAGTTAGTCTTACCTAACTATAACTCGAACTAAGTTAAAGATGATCCAGTAGAAAATCTTTCCCTTTATAAATAATGTTTCTCTTTGAATGTTAATAACCCATCACCAATAAAATTTTCCTTACTTATATTACTGACTTCACTTTAATGTTTTTCTACTGACATCTTTTATGTCAGATCTAGTTCCCTGGTATTTTAAATTCTAAATAAACCATAACAAAAGTTGATCTGACTGGTCAATACCAAAGGAACAGATTCCTTAAAGCAATGCTAGAAGGCATCCTTTTTTTTTAAGGTGACACATGAACAGGGTGCCCCACTACCACAAATTATGCAGTCAAGTTTCCCACATTTGGGGAAATTCCAAGGGTCAGCACATTTGGAGTCAATGGATAAGCCTGACCCTGGGAAAAACACTTTTGTGATCATGCTATCTCCCTTGCCAGGTAAGTACAGAAGGCATCTTGTCACATACTTGTATTATTAGATTCAACCTCCAGTTCTCTCCTTTTATTTTCAGATTACCACACAAAAATATCACTGACTATGTAAGACAAAATATTGTTGAGTTCCAAGTTAGCTGTATTCAAAGCTCTCCACACACAAAAATAAAAATGTGTCATATTTAAATTTCCATTTTAAAAATATCTTTTTCAAATAGTTTAGCTAAGCTTAGGCAAATTAACAAGTAATGCACGTAAATTCCAGTATCACATGAGAGAGGGCAAAGGCTGCCTCAGAGTAACTATAGCTGTTAAGTCCACAATACCAAACACACACTGATGCAAAGATGTTCTCCACTACCCTCTCTGCCTACCCCCCACCCCACACGCTACCCCCCCTCACTCACACACTTTACAGGGATTGGTGATATCCTAACCGAAACTGTAAATAGCAGTTTAAATTCTAGGGCCATTTTTTAATTAGTTAAGATCCTATGAGATTGGGGTGCCTCGGTGGCTTAGTTGGTTAAGCATTTGCCTTTGGCTCAGGTCATGATCTCAGAGTCCTGGGATGAAGCCCTGCTCGTGCTCTCTCTCCTCCCAGCTCGTGCTCTCTTTCTCTCTCTCAAATAAATAAATAATCTTAAAAAAAAAAAGATCCTTTGAGTTCTTGCAAAGTGGTTCAAAAACATGGCTTTCAAATACTGCCTGACCATCTAAAAAATATTTTACTTTTCACAAAAAAAAGGAGGAATTTTCTACCCAATTAAATTACTACATCAACTTAAAGGATTTGTTCGAACACAATGATATCTTGCTGAAACCAATAATCAAACAATTGTATAAAATGGGAATTACTCTCCTGTAACTTTTCTTATCAAGTACCTTTTGTTGAATGGTGGAATGTTTTTGCTCCATCTCTCTTTTCTCCTTCGCTGCATCCACAACCAGTCGATCCAGCTATAAAGGGGGAAAAGGGAAAACATTAGGCAGACTTAAAAATTAAAGAAAAAAAGGTATGATCATTTTTTTAAAAACATACTCTCAATAAGTAAGCCAATTTAAGTTTACTTAAAAAGGCATTTGGCTATAACTTTAAAATGGAAGTTCTCTCTGGTATCAAATCCTTTTTAAGAAAGTCTATAACTCCCCCAGGAAAAACATTTCTAAGAACAGTTGTAATACCAAGCAAACATGACAGGAGGCCTTGTCAGAGGCACTACAGTGATAAAACAAACTCCCGGAATAAGCAAGAGAACTCTAGTTTAAGTTGCCTGCTGACCCCTGCAATTCCAGTAGTCAGAATCAAAGACAGAAAGAAGATACCCTGGTGACTTTTTCCCCAAAAAGCAAAAAGTAGCAGCTATGCTAGTGTGGGGCCAGCTCTCCTAAGTTCAAAATAACAGACACTTTCAATCACTCAAAATGCTTCATGTTTTCAAGTTGGCTTCTTAATGTTATCATCAAATCTAAAAGGCAAAAAAACAAACAAACAACAAAAAACAAAAAGTCACCAGATAAGAGAGAAAGCTAAATAATAAAATTTTTTAAAAAGGAATAATAAAATAGTAATCATTCATAAGGCCAGGGTAAAATTGACATTGTTTTTAAGGTTCTGTTTTAAAAGCTCAAAAAACTTAGGAAATCATAAATCTCATTTCTTTCTTATTCCTTTCCATCAGAAAAGATGATTTTCCAGTATTATGATAAATGCCCTGGCTTCCTGAACTACTCTTTGCTGGAATAACAAACAATTGGGTTATAAATTATGTGAGTCTACTCTTCTAGACCGTGATGTATATCATTTCATCTTTGAATCCCCACACCTCTGATTAATGTGGGATAAATAAAAAATAAAAATGTAAACATCAATAGGAATAAGGAGAAAGATAAAGTATTAAATGAACAAATGTTTTCATTGCTATCAAAACAAAATTTTAAAAAGCCTTCATAAACAAACCATTTGGTCCTTTATTCACTATTACAAATGATGTTTTTTTCCCCTATCAGAATAATTTTGGCCACAGAATTTTTCTTTTGTTTTTTTTTAGTTAAAAAAAATTTTTTTTAGGGATGCCTGGGTGGCTCAGTTGGTTAAACATCTGCCTTCAGCTCAGGTCCTGGGATTGAGTCCCCCATCGGGCTCCCTGTTCAGCGGGGAGTCTGCTTCTCCCTCTCCTGCTCCCCCTGCTTGTGCTCTCTCTTTCTCATTCTGTCAAGTAAATAAGTAAAATCTTTTAAAAAAATTTTTTTTAAGTTTTTATTTAAATCCCAGATAGTTTTTTTTTTTAAGATTTTATTTATTTATTTGAGAGAGAGAGAGAATGAGAGATAGAAAGCACAAGAGGGAAGAGGGTCAGAGGGAGAAGCAGACTCCCCGCCGAGCAGGAAGCCCGATGTGGGACTCGATCCCAGGACTCCAGGATCATGACCTGAGCCGAAGGCAGTCACTTAACCAACTGAGCCACCCAGATGCCCCTAAATCCCAGATAGTTAACACATAGTGTAATATTAGTTTCAGGTGTACAACTGGCCATAGAATCTTAATTATCACTGAATATTAATAAAGAACCAAAAGAAAACACACTGAAACAGAATTATCACTACTATAAATAGTTGATTTAGATGGCAACTATACTACTACACTTGAGGATCTAATGCATACATACATTAGTGACATGTAACATTGATTTAATGGGTAATGCTGGTACATGCTGCACTCGGAAAGTGTCCTCAATATTTTCTTATACTGAATGAGTGAAATAACCATTATACCATGATTTTATATCCTTTAATTGAACGGCATATAAATTTTATCCATTCAGATTGAAGTGAGGTATAAGGCAGGCCCTAAGATTCAACTAATATTTATAAACTTGTGTGCATGTACCTTCCACACTAGTACTGCAATGCAAGTGATGGTTTTCTGCCTGTCCCATCAGTAGTAATTCCTCGGCTACATCCAACCTCACTGCTATTACAGCAGAAAGCGGGAAAATTCACCTCTCTCTGCTGGGGCAGAAGTATAAAGAAAAAAATGTCTCAACATGGTAGAGGGTTGGGGAAGGTATGAGTTGAGGAGATGTGAAGACTAACAGTCTTGTCTCCTATAAGCTGGGATGATATCAGGAAGACAGTCTGGAGCACATCAGAATGTGTCCTATGCTTCTATTAGTCTTGGACATGAGGAGTTTTACAGCTACCTATAACCAGTCAGGTGCCCCCAATCCTCTGTGTTTGGAATCCCCTCTACTCCTACCACATCAGACATCAACACTTCTCTTTCAGCGTTCCAACTTCTCCCATTTCCATCTGCTTATATATTTGTGCAAATCCTATTACCTTAAAAAAAAAAACCTTCCTCCAACTCATATCCTCTCCAGCCACCATCTTCCCCCTCTCTTTCCATCATAACACAACTTCTGGAAAAATCTTCCCTCTTCTTCGCTTGTCTATTTCATATTCATCTACCCATTATTAGTTTAGCTTCTACCACTCAGACCCTCTACTCTCACAAAGGTAACATATAATCTTCTTGCTGCTAAACCCAATAGGTAGTTCTCAGTCCTGGGTTTACTGGACCTTCTTTCCAATACTTGTACTGGTAACTACCCTCTCCTTTTTGAGACATTCTTTCTTTGGCCTGCACTAACACTATCGCCCAGTTTTCACCTCCTCTCTCATCTATGCTTTAATGGAGATCCTCATACCTAACCATTTCTTAAAAATATGTCATTCTTATTTTTCATTTTTTGAGGAACCTCCACACTGTTTTCCAAAGTGGCTGTACCAACTTGCATTCCCACCAACAGTGTAAAGGGGTTCCCCCTTCTCCACGACCTCTCCAACATTTGTTGTTTCTTGCCTTGTCGATTTTTGCCATTCTAACTGGTGTAAGGTGGTATCTCAATAGAGCTACCCTATGACCCAGCAATTGCACTACTGGGTATTTACCCCAAAGACACAGATGTAGTGAAAAGAAGGGCCATATGCACCCCAATGTTCATGGCAGCAATGTCCACAATAGCCAAACTTT
Source organism: Zalophus californianus (assembly GCF_009762305.2). Classification (NCBI taxonomy): domain Eukaryota; kingdom Metazoa; phylum Chordata; class Mammalia; order Carnivora; family Otariidae; genus Zalophus; species Zalophus californianus. Next base: position 144,570,750 of record NC_045595.1, read on the forward strand.
GGAAAAAGCCGAAATGCCCTTCAACAGACGAATGGATAAAGAAGATGTGGTCCATATATACAATGGACTATTACTCAGCCATCAGAAAGGATGAACACCCAACTTTTACATCAACATGGATGGGACTGGAGGAGATTATGCTAAGTGAAATAAGTCAAGCAGAGAAAGTCAATTATCATATGGTTTCACTTATTTGTGGAACCTAAGGAATAGCATGGAGGACATTAGGAGAAGGAAGGGAAAAATGAAGGTGGGGAAATCGGAGGGGGTGATGAACCATGAGAGACTATGGACTCTGAGAAACAAACTGAGGGTTTTAGAGGGGAGGGGGTGGGGGGAAGGGTTAGCCCAGTGATGGGAATTACAGAGGGCACGTACTACATGGAGCACGGGGTGTTATTCGAAAACAATGAATCATGGAAAACTACATCAAAAACTAATGATGTACTGTATGGTGACTAACATAATTAAAACAAAATTAAATTTTAAAAAAAATGTCATTCTTAGGGCCCTGTTTGAAGCCAGATTCTCTTTTTACTCTATACTAGTGGCCCTTGACCTTAGTTTACAAAATCAAAATCTTTAAGCATACTGTTCTAGCACTCACATTTTTCAAAATAGCTTTCAAAACACAAAAATGATTTTGGGATCCCTATTAACTCTCCTTGGGTCAATTCACCCACTCTTGTGGTTACAATTAGCAATTATATGTTACTGACTCCTTTAACCTAGTTTTTTTGTTTTTGTTTTTGTTTTGTTTTGTTTTTTGAGCTCCAGATACACCCACTTAGATGTCCTATCATCAAAATTTAACACATTTTTTAAAAGATTTTTTATTTGACAGAGAGAGAGATAGCAAGGGCAGGAACACAAGGAGGGGGAGCGGGAGAGGGAGAAGAAGGCTTCCCGCCGAGCAGGGAGCCCGATGTGGGGCGCAATCCCAGGACCCTGGGTTCACAACCTGAGCTGAAGGCAGACGCTTAACCGACTGAGCCACCCAGGTGCCCCAAAATTTAACACATTTAAACCTCAACTCATCATGTCCCTCTACCTTCAAATTGGCTATGTCTTAAATATCCCTCAAGTCTACTTGTTTCTATCCCTACTGCCATGTTCCTAGTTCCAGATCCAGTTATCTCATAACTGAATTATTCAAAGAATATCTGAACTGGCCGCCTCCAATCAGGCTATGTTTTCCATGAGCTTAGAGGCTTTTCAAGGACCTGAAAAATTATGTGAGAACTGAGAGGGGGAAACTGCAAAACCAAAATTAATAAATGTCTAAAGTATACAATTATTTAAACTATTCAACTGTAATCCAACTCATTTGTTTATAAATTATATTTAATGTAAGATGAGGGTGCAACATAATGCTTGACAGAATGTGGGGAGTGCCTAGAGCCTAGGAAGGTCTTGCCTTCCTCCCAAGTCTGGGTTACAGGTTCTATCTGTATGTTCCTATAACTCTCTGATCCTCTGCTATGTGGTAGAGACAGCCAGCTATTCCCCAATATCCATTCTCTCTTTCTATCTTAACTAAAGAACCCCCAAATTCTAGTAGGTCACATGATTATCTGGCATTAAGTTTTTATCTCCCAGTTTTCCTTGCAGCCTGTATGACACTGGGATGTACACAGAAGTGGCCCTACAATTTCCAGGAGACATCCATAAAGAGAATGCATCTTTCTTTCCTCTTTCCTCTCTCCTGATAGCTAGAATGTGGGTATGGTAACTTTGAACCATGAGGTAGAATTAAAAAATATAAGCCTGCATCCCTGCATACCAGGCCTTTGACTTACATAGGGAAATAAAATTTCATCTTGTTGAAGCTACTATTTTAAGGTTTCTATCTATCCCATGCAAATGAGCAAGTTCTCAATTTATATACCCAGACACAACACTGAGCACAAAGAGTAATTGTCTGGTGACTTGTTGGTTTCCTCCAATAGATTAAATTCTATAGAGCCTGGGAACAGTATCTCTGCAACTCATGGTATATGCCCTGCACACCATCCCAAGACACACACGTACACACATATGTGTATGCACCATATTTACTTTTGGTCAATGAATGCAATTCTTGTTACACTCTTACCTTTTTCCTCATTTCCCTAAACTCTATTTTTCATCCTTAATCCCCTGTCCTCAAAAGGTAATATGAACCTATATGGGGAAAAAAAATCACCTAAAAATTGATACTATTAAATCCAGATGGCTCACCAATCAACAAAAAAAACTGTCCCAGAACAAATCTAATACAAAGTTCTGCTCGGTTATCAAAAATAATTTGAATGTAATGAAATTTCTATATAATACTGTGATATATGTATAATCCACACATGTGCATATGTGTATAAAATAAAAAAGTTCCCAAGACTTCCATAATCTTAAGATTCTAAAATGTTATTAGTCAAAATATAAAGAGTATAGCTCAGATAAAAAATCAGTAGGATTTTTCAATTATCCAAATATAAGAAATGAAAAAATAAATCCAGCTATGTATACTATAAAACAGACACTTTGTTTTTAAGTTTTCCTTTCAACACCCTCACATGCTGTCCATAACATATTTTTAACTTCAATCTTCTTTTTGGTTACACATTTAATCCATACATAAATCTTGTGCAGCATCAAACTTCTTCATTAAATAAATGAAATGTCAAATTTCCCAATATGCTAATTTTTTCCCCAATATGCTAAACTTCTTTAAAAGTACAGACACCAGAGCGAAGGCAACAAAAGCAAAAATAAACAAGTGGGACTACATCAAACCAAAAAGCTCCTGCAAAATATTTTCAAATCATGTATCAGATATAAATGTCCAAGGTATTTAAAGAAGTCATACAACTCAATAGCAAAAAAAAAAAAAAAAACACTTTGTCTTAAAAATGGGCAGAGGATCTGAAGAGACATTTCTCCAAAGAAGACAAACAGATGGCCAAAAGGTATATGAAAAGGTGCTCAACATCACTAATCATCAGGAAAAGGCAAATCAAAACCACAATGAGATATCACCTCACGCCTGTCAAAATGGCTGTCATCAAAAAGAAATCACAAGTGTTGGTGAGGATGTGGAGAAAAGTGCACTAGTGGTAGGAATATAAACTGGTGCATCCACTATGGAAAACAGTATGGAGGCTCCTCAAAAAATTAAAAACAGAACTACCATATGTTCCAGCAATGCCCCTTCTACATATGTTCAATGTACACAAAGATACTAATTTGAAAAAATATCTACATCACCATGTTCACTGCAGCATTATTTATAATAGCCAAGATACAGAAACAACCTAAGTGTCTGTCAAAAGATGAATAGATAAGAAAATGTGGTGTATATATATACACATGGGACTATTATTCAGCCATTAAAAAAAAAAAGGGGAAATCTTGCCATTTGCAACATAGATGGACCTTGAAGGCATTACACTAGGTGAAATAAACAGGCAGAAAAAGACAAATACCATAGGATTTCACTTATATGTGGAATTAAAAAAAACAAAACAAAACAAAACCAAACTCACAGATACAAAGAACAGACTGGAATTTGCCAGAGGTGGGGGATGAGTGGACAAAATGGGTGAAGGGGGTCACAGGTACAAATTTCCAGTTATAAAATAAAGAAGACCTGGGAATGTAATGTACAACATGGTGACTATAGTTAACACTACTGTATCATATATTTGAAAGTTACTAAACAGTAGATCTTAAAAGTTCTGAAGATAAGAAAAAAAATGTTTAAGTCTATGGAGTAATAGTTTACCTTCTGAGGTGGTCATTTGACTATAACTATGTGTGCATTAATACACACATATATCTCAATTATTTTATACACCTAAATTAATGCAATTTATGTCAATCACATCTCAATGAAAAAAATACAGATATCAATGCATAACACAGAATCAAGCAATACAGTACAATATTACCTGTGCACCAAGATCCTTCATGTACGGCCCAAGTTCACTAAATAGATCATACCCTTGATGGAAGAAGGCCAAATGGGCATACATAAAAGATAACATCTAGTAAGAAAAAAAAGTTTAGCATTTTAAAATCAATTCTTAAATATCCTGAAATTTTTAAAAATCTTAATCTTATCTAATGTTTAAAAATTATTCCTTAGAACTGAGTCATTTTTCTTAAAAGAGTATTTCAGAAATATTTGTGAAGTGAGAATAAATTATATTTAAAAGAAATCTCTAAGTGGTTTAAAATTTTAAAAACACCCCAAATTTTAGTTGTTTAGATTATATCCAGACAATCAAAATTCACATGGTAATAATTGAAAGAATCAAGTTTTCAATACTTTCACCATCTTCCCAGGTACATTATAAGATACCATATTATATGCCTTTCAACCAAACTCACTAGCAAAACTTTAAATTGCAAATAAAACATTAGAAAATTAGAAGAGGAAATATGAAGCTCTCAAAATAAAACAATCACACTTTATAACCGACTAGGATCACTAAACACAGTCCAAAGTAGGGGAATGCTTATTTTCTTTCTCAAGATACTGAAATAAAATGAGTCAACAGACTTTGCCAATATGGAGGTTTCTGTATATTCATTCCCAATATCCAAAAATGTTGCTAATAGGTTAAGATTTTTTCCAGGTTTTCCTACATTTTACCTATTCATGAGAGAAAAATCACCCTTATTTTTATTTGTCATTTTTATATGGGAAGAAATTTAATTCAATCATAATAGTGAAAGAATCCTCCAAACATCCATGTTTATTTGTAGCAAGATGAGACATCTGTTTAATTTTCTGAAATTTAAAATAGGTCCTTAATATTCAAGAATGCTTCAAAAGAAAATTTTTTGAAGAGAAAAACCAATTAAAGCACAAACACAAAAGGACAAAGCTCAATAAAAGATTATTTTGTAATTAAATTAACAGTAGTTATGCAACTTTATGAGTGTAATAAAAAAAATTATATAAAAAAGAGGGTGAAAGATGAACAGCTACAACTACATAAAAATGTAAAACATGCCTGCACATCAAAACATATAATAAACATATTAAAAGATAAATGATAAACTAGGAAAACACATGACAAAGGGTTAATAGTCTTAAAATATAAAAGATGTTACAAATCAGTATGAAAAAGATGAATACTTAACAAAAAAACAGGGAACACAGAGGCCAAAAAATATACAGAAAAAAATTCAAACTCATGCATATTTAATACAAACTCATTTGTATTAAAGAAATAAAAAATTGAACAATGACATGACATTTTCTATCTATAAAATTATATGTAGAGTAGGAGAAATTAATACCCAGTGTTGGTAATATAGTTCACTTTCACATACTACTAGTGGAAATGATGTATAACTCTTAAAATTTACCATTATCTTTTAAAAGTTTTAATAAATGCTTAAACCCTTTGACTAAGTAATCTCTTGTCTTAATCTATCCTAAGGAAATAATATTATTTATTAGAATGATCACTATAATGCTATTCTTTAAAGTCAAAAAACATGGAAATTACTTAAAAATCCATTAATGGATAAAACTAATTTATGGCCTAGTCAACTGACCTGCAAACTATATCTAGCCCTATCATCTGTTTTTGGATGGCTTATGAGCTAGGGTTTTTACATTTTTAAATGTTTGAAAGACAATGAAAAGAAGACATGAAATTCATGACATGTGAAAACTATATGAAATTCAAATTTCCATGTCCATAAGAAAAATTCTTATTAACACACAATCATGCTATTCATTTACATATTGTCTATAGCTGCTTTCTCATTACAACATCACAGTTAAGTAATTACAACACAGACCACAAGGCCCACAAAACCTAACATATTCACTACCTGGCCCTTCACAAAAAAAGGTTGCATACCGCTAGTATATTCACATGGTAGAATTCTGTATGGCCAGGAAAGCCATTGTTAAATAAAAAATACTCAATAACATGTGATGATTTTGTAGTTACTATCAAAAGAACAAAGTTATAAAACATATGTAACAATGACTATTTTGTTTAAAAAAATTAAATGCAATTTTAAAACACACATACACATTCACATACATACATGCCCACAGAAAGAGAGGAAAAAAGATGAAGATATATGCCAAGATATTAATAGTAGTTCTCCCTTGGTAGTAAGATTTATAAGTGTTTAAATTTTTTTCTTCATCCATTTTACTTTCCAATTTTCTACAATTAACACATATTACTCTCAATCTGGAAAAGGAAGTAGAGGTAAAGAGCAAGTACAATGTACTTTCCTGATAAGAAATAACATAAATATAGAATTTAGGGAAAAGCTAGGTGGGGACAAGAATCAAAAGCAATTTAGGCATACCGTTTCGGGGGTAAAAAACAAAACACTTCAGTGAACAGAGAGGAAAAATTATTTCTAAGGTTCTCAAAATGTGAAAGATTGCAATGTCATACCAGTACCATCCCATGTCCACTTCTTTGTTAGCTTTAAGGTTTTAAAAAATGGTCAAATGAAAAAGTGGCCATAGAGGCTCAGGGAAAACCATTATCCTCAAATTTCACCCCATTTGTTTTCAAATGGCACTCTAAAGAACAAACCAAAAGGATGAAAAATCATCAATAACCCGGGAGGAAAAATTCTCTAAATGATACTATTTATGCATGCCCTCAATCTCAAATATTTAAATGTCAATTATTAAGGAGCTCACAGTGTGTTAATAGAGGAGATACACATAAATAACTGTAACATGAAGGAGACAAAAAAGTGGTTAAGTGACATAGGAGAAGTATGAAAAGATCTGTAAGATTAATTCTAAGCCTGGAATAAACATATTTACATATATATATACACACACATAAATATACACATATATGATGCTGCTTTAAACACTTATATATGTACACTTAGATGATATTAAAATGTTGAAAACATCATTTCAATAAATATCTTACTGATTTTAGGATTTCTGATCTCCTTTTTGATTGAAGGACATTAATCTGAGGGAAAATACACTTGGTTAATTACCCATGCATTTATTTTAAAAACTAATCTACAATGCAATATTGTAAAATTTGATTTTTCTGATAGTTTGATACTTTTCCAGAAAAGTAAATAAAATCAAAGTTCAAGTTTTTCACCCTTTGACCCACGTTTTGCAAAAACAGTTAAGACAAACATACCAACAAAACTCTCATCTATTTTCAACTCAAAGAAAAACTGGCCATGCATAAGTCATAAATACTGTAGTGATAAAACTATCACTCTGAGAGACATATCAATTTCTTAGAATTCCATCTTTTCCCCATCCTCCTTATGTAATTGCTCAACTAGACCCTTCAACATGTATCCTTAATGCAAATTCTCATCAATTTTTGCCACTACTACCAAACACCATCTTACTTTTCTAGACTGTTGCAATAGCGTATGAACTTGTCTCTCTGTCCTCTTGACTCTCTACAATCCATTCTCCACACAGCAAACAGAGTGATCTTTTCAAAATATAAATAAGATTATACTATGTCCAACTTAAAACCTTCCAACTTCCTCCTGTAGCCTTCATGGCCCTCTGTGATATCACCTCTCTAACCTAGTTTTCTATTACTTTCCCCTTTCTGTGCTCCAACCACAATCCAAAACTACTCCCACCTCAACACTTTCAAACTAGTTGTTCTGTCTTCATGTCATAACTGTCTGCCCAGATAGGCATAAGGCTACCTGTTCCAATCAGGTCCCAGCTAAAATACTATCTCCTCAAAAAGGTCTAAGTAGGCCCTATGTACTCTCTAGTACAACAACCCTATTTATTTCCTTGATAACATTCATAACTACCTTATATTTTCTTATTTACTTATGTCTTTTCCCTGGTTAAAGTGTGAGCTCCGTAAGATCAAGGAAGGTCTTGCCTTATTCCCAGCTGCATTCCGCAAGTGGTACATAGTGAGGACTCAATAAATATTTGTTAACTAAATTAACAGACCTCAAATAATATTTTAATTAAACTAAACTTACTGAAAGATCAGTAAATTATGAAAGTTGCCTTTGTGGTATCTCTCCCAACTCTGGAAATTCTTAACAAATATTTTTTTTTGTCTATTATATATCAGCTTAATGAAATTAATGTTTATACAAAAAAAGAATCATCCACTTTTTGCTAATATTGTCAAAAGATTATAGAATATCTTCCTTTTTGATATGTTCTTCCCAATGAATATTCTGTCTGTTTTATAAGATAATTTTAAAGCACTGATCAGAAAACTAAAAACACACCAAGAAAAGTCCAAATAACTATGCTTAATGAGCACTAATTTCCTTTTTATGTCTGTTTCAAGGCCTATTCAGTTTTGAGAACTAAAATATTAACTTTCAAATGCTCTAAGTAAAAGCAGAGGCTGCAGATAACCTATTATTCAGACTTTGAAAAATGCCAAAAGTGCTTCTGTTTTATGTATTTTTTTATGTTGGGCAATGAAAATAGCATGTACTTGGAAAAAAAAAGTAAATTCAAATATTTAGAGAAGCTAAAGCATGACAAACTTTATAAACTTGGATATTACTTACTACACCCTAAAATAGCCACTTTAGCCATATAATAAAATGACACAAGAGTTCTCATCAGAAAAATCAAATAAGGTAATAGTTACAGGGGACATGGGGATCCTAACTTAAAACTACTGGATGAGCACTAAATGAAATGGATAATTTATTTTCCAACCACTAGAGGGAAAGAATATAACCTAGGAGTAGAAAAGAGATATAAATACATAATTATAATAAATGTGATTAAGTGCTCTAACAGCAATGTGTATGACAATATTATGACAGCACAGAAGAGGCAAAGGCAAGGATGATTCACTTTGCCTGGAGAAACTTGTATAACTGACCCCAGAACAGAGAACAAAGTGGTAACAGGACAGGGAAGAGCAATGCAAGAAGACTAATTTTTTGAGAACATCTTAATACTCCAGATAAGAAACAATAAAGACTGGTGTTAGGGCTGCAGCAGGGGTAAGAAAGAGCAGACTTAAGAGGTACACAGACCTTTTTTCTTTTTTTTTTTAAGAGTGAGAGAGTGTGCACCAGCGGGGCGTAGGGGAGTGGGTCACAGAAGGAGAGGAAGAGAGAGAATCCCAAGCAAGCACCACGCCCAGTGCGGGGCCTGACTCAGGGATTGATCTCACGACACTGAGATCATGACCTCAGCCCAAATCAAGAGTCAGATGCTCAACCAACTGAGCCACCCAGGCGCCCTAATACACAGAACTTTTTAAGGCAGTTTTGATTGTTAGAGCAGCTGAGAATGAGAATATCTGATGTAATTCTCCATGTGACTTTCTAGGATTGAGTAAGAGGGTGTTGGCATTCAGTTAGGTAAGGGTAAAAAGAAGCCATTTGGAAGAAGGCAGTTTTCAGTTGTGAATCAAAAAGAAAGAGGGATGTCTGAGAAAAATAGATTTTGTCATCTATACATGATGGTAATTCAAGCAAGGGGCATGAGCCTTTCAGGGAAATCAAAAGGTCAGAAAAGAATAGGACCAAGAGGGAACCCTGAAAAAGAGGTTGAAAAGACGGACAAAGGAGAGAAGCCCAACATGGACACTGAGAAGAAATACAAATTAACAGAAGTTAAGAAACAGAAGCTAAATAGAAGTTAATGCAACCTAAAAGTGGTTTGAGATAAATCAAGACAAAAGTATATTTCAAGAAAGAGAGTGCGGTCCACCATTTCAGTGAAACACAATAGTCAAGTTGGTTAAGAATTAAACTGTATCTAATGAGTAAGACCTTAGCATGAGCTATGTCAGTGGAATGGGATAGGAAGACAGAATTCATCCTACCGCAGGAAGTGGACTAAATGGAAGAGAGCTAATGGGAGAAAGGAAATACAGAGCATTCCATTCTAGAAGATTCTAGTTAATAAATGGAATGCACTTCATTGAGGTTTATCTGAGGCGCGATTATTGCTAATTGAAAACTTTAACTTCCTACTTACTGAATAGAAACTTAAAAAAAACTTAGTCATTTTCTACTGTTTTGCTAAGTTTTCTAAGTAGTTTTTAATCACTAATTTGTATATGGTTACTTATTATTTTTTTAAAGAAATAATCTGTGATTGCTAGTTAACAATCTCTGGGGACTCCACTGCTGTTTTGTAAAAGGAGATTCAGACAAACTAATTTCCTGAGCTTTAAAGCTTTCAACTCATGATATATAGGAACACATCAAGTACATGTGAAATAATGTACACTTTGCCTTCACTTTTCATGTCTCTCGAATCCCTCTGGAGACCTATCACATTCAAACTGATTTCAATTATACATAGGACCACAAGATCACTAGGCAACTTATCAAATACTGATCTCTAATTTTAAAAAATAGCATGTAATGCAATTATGAGAACACCACTTCTAGAAATATTTTTCATTTGTCAATATGGTATGCCTTAATACCTCTAAGAATCTACTCTAAAGAAATAATCAGAAATGTGGCAAAAGATTTATATACAAAGATGTTATTATCATTTACAATTATTGAAAACTATATTTTCACTATTGCCAGTAAAAACTGGCAACAATGTCTGATAAGCAGTATTAATTAAATTAACCTAGCAACTCCACAGAATAAAATAAAGCGATTAAAATGCTTTTTACAACATTTAAAAATGTTGTAAAAAACATTTTTAATGTTTACATTAAGTATCATGTTAAGTGAAAAGGGGAAGAAATCAGAACCAAAGGTATACACATGTACACACACACATTTATGTGCATACACAGATATACAGACAAGTGAAAAGTCTTCACAAAAGATCATGGCTTAATTTTAGACTCAAAGAAACAGTATTAGTTCTTCTCAGTGTAATCACTCAAAAGTAATGACATATTTAGTAAGCATTTTTTGAAAACATATAATAAATATACCTGAAGTACATAGTCGAGGGCTATATGTCGAAAACATTTTCTTGTTGCTGTCAGAATGTTCGTGGCTTCTTCAACTTCATGCTGTTTGTTTCTTTGTACTTGAGCATTTTTTACTAATGCATTTTCTTTCTCTTCACTGACTTTTTCAAATTGCTTCTTGGCATCTTTGAATTTTCTAAGATCTCTAAAAAATAAAAACAGGAAAACTTCCATAAATCCTACTGTGGGTGATCTACAAACCACACTTTAAGAAATATCACTCATTTCTTGTTGAGGGAAATTACTGGGCCAAAGGGCATGAATATATTCTTAAAACACACATACATACAATCTTTGATAAAAAAAACCGCATACCCATAAAGGGTAATGGTTTCCATTTCAGTATTCTGAAACCCTTGATTCATTAATGATCTTAGATAAGTACTTTTTTCTACCAGAGAACCAGGCAAAATGACTTGAAAACAAATGATTTTAAAATAATAAAGTAGACCCGAGAAAGACTTTAAAGTCTAAGAAGCCATAAATTTTCATGCATACATTCTATAAGGACATTCTGAACGTTAGTCTATTATTTGGAAAGAATCTGTGAGATATCACTACAGGACAATAAATTCTAACCTACTAAACGGCAGTGCACTATGTTCATGAGATGTGCTACTTTTTATAGCTTATAACTTCTATAATAATCCTGAATACTGTATCATAACCAACTTTATCTGTAATTTTATGTATTCTCAGTCAGGAATTAAAAGAGAAAAACTGAATTATTAATGTGGGAAAGGAAAATGTTCCTATCTGGAAAGTTCAGATGTTTTTATTTCTAGTTCAATTTTATTTCACATATAAAATGGGATGAATGTGACACAAAAGGATCACATGTAGCAAAAAAAAACATGCACTTTTATGATTCATTCTCATATATTCCATTATATTCTCTTCAAAGAAAAAACCATATTGAGACAATGGAAAACTTAGTCTCCACTATAATAACTAATAGTATTTCAACCACTTTTGGGATCTGCTTTGATTTTGAAAGGTCATTCAATTATTTTTTAATCTATAACAATCCTAGTTATAAATCCTGAATACAAATTTCATAGTATAAATGATTCACTGAAAGACATGAAGTCTGATTCCCTTATGGAGTAATTCAAGAGGAAATGCAATATACACTTCACAAAGCAACAAAACAAAAACTCCAATATTTTCAATAAATCACAATTCATACAATTCCTCTCAAAAGATAACCAACTCCCAGATGTGATCATGAACTTGTTGCTTTTCTTTTCTCTTCACTGCACTTGACTTACTCTTTAACAAAGTTCTGAAGCTGTGCTTTAATTGATCTCTGAGTTTGGTCAAATAGGATCTAAAAGATAAAATGAAACATTACACAATTAGAAAAGTAAACAAAAAATAATTTTCATGTAGGTTGATAAATAACACATCCTTCCACCAGTACTCCAATTCTAATAACACCTATATTTCTTATTGAAGACTACATAAAAATAAGCATTTAAAAAAGAAACAAACTGATTTTCAAGCGAATTTCATCTGTCTAAAAAATAAAATTATTTCTAATTACAGGGAAAATCAAATTTGCATTACTATTTAAATAGAATGTTAAAACAATAAAGCAATTTATTGCCTTGATTTTAATTCAAGCTTTGAAAAACAACCTGAAAGAGTAACACAAATTCCACTTCATTTACTACAGGAATTTCTTACTTTAACATATCAAAACACTTCAAGTAAAAACGACTCCAGAACTGCCTTATATCTTAGTTAGAGATTACTCATTTGGCAAGACCTAGGTATTTAAATGTTTTACATTCTTAATTTGAGTAAACATTATATAGTCCTTTAGGTTCAATGACTGCTAAGACTAGAGACAAGAATAAAGTTTTATTCCTCGTGACAATAATTTGCCCCACTTAAATAATGCCACATGTTAAACTTTAGTAGCTCTATGTGTGGGAAATTTCACTGGGCTTGTCATGGAAATTCTGAGTATTTTGATAATTTACAGATACTCTACATTCAGAGATGAACAGGCACAAAAATCAATATTCAAAACAAAAAAAAAATCCTGTACCCTTCTCATTAAAAACAGTACCAATTTCACTCTCTCTGAAATCTTGCTACTAGCAAAGTCTCATGTTCTTGCCTAAACACTAAACACCAACACCACACACACATACACACACACACACCACACCTGAACTGAGTACTACAGGATTTAAAAATATGACAATTTACATCCAGACTGAAAGAACTGTTTTCTGTAATATGTTAAACCCAAAGTAGTAAATCCAAATTAAGCAGAAGAGAGGAAATAATAAAGATGATCGGAAGTCAGCTAAACAGTATCAGTAACCCAAACTCAACAAAAACATAAGCCAGTTCTTTCAGAAGGTCTATAAAGTTGATGAACCTCTTGCCAAAGAAAAAATTTTGAAAACACGAACTTCAGGGGCAACTGGGTGGCTCAGTCAGTTAAGCATCCGGCTCTTGATTTTGGCTCAGGACAAGGTCTCAGGGTTGTGAGATCAAGCCTCACATTGGGCTCCACGCTGGGTGTGGAGCCTGCTTGAGATTCTCTCTCTCCCTCTCCCTCTGTCCCTACCCCCAGCTCTAAAAAAACAAAAAAACTTCGAATACCAAGAAGGAGAGAGATGACAACACCACAGACTCTACAAATATTAAAAGGAATAACCAGGGGAACTGGGGAATAATTTTATGCCTATAAATTTAACAGACAAGATGGGTTAATTCTTTGAAAGACAAAAACTACCAAAGCTCACTCAATAAGAATCAATAACCTAAACAGAATTAAAGAAATAGAATCTATTAAAAACCTCCATGTCCTATAAAGTTTAAAGCTATACTTACATAAAACTTAGCAATCCCACTCCTAGGAACTTGCCCAAGAAAAAAGAAAACTTAGATTTACACCAAAATCTGTATGCAAACATTTATAGCAATTCCGTTCCTAATTGCCAAAAACTGGAAACAATCCAAACGTCCTTGAAGAAATAAACTTTGGTACATCCATGCAATGGAATACTACTCAGCAATAAAAAGGAACAACTATTAATACATACAACAACATAGATGAATCTCAATGGATTTAGCTAAGTAAAATAAGTCATATTCAAAAGGTTACAAACTATATGATTCCATTTATATGACATTCGGGAAAAGATAAAACTATAGGGATGAAGAATAAATCAGAAATTTCTAGTGGTCGGAGGTAGAAGGTACTAACAACGGAGTAAAATAAGGGTATTTTTAGGATTATTGGAACTGTCATGCATCTAGATTGTGGTATGGAGATCCAACCATATGTGTTTGTCAAAATTCATAAAGCTAATTAATAGTATTTATCACAGAATTAGAAAAAATAATCCTAAAATTTGTATGGAACTACAAAAGACCACAAAGATTCAAAGCAATCTTGCAAAAAAAACAAAACTGGAGGCATCACAAATCCAGATTTCAAACTCTACTGCAAAGCTATAATAATCAAACAGTATGGTACTAGCACAAAAACATACACAGAGAACAATGGGACAGAATAAAGAGCCCAGAAACAAACTCATATTCAATTAATCTACAATAATGGAGGCAAGAATATACAGCAGAGAAAACACAGTCTCTTCAGTACATACTGTTGGGAAAACTGGACTGGTACATGCAAAAGAATGAAACTGGACCATTTTCTTATATCATACACAAAAATAAACTCAAAATAGATTAAAGACCTAAATGTGACATCCGAAACCATAAATATCATGGCCTTAGTATTTTTCTGAATTATCTCCCCAGGCAAGGGAAATAAAGGAAAAATAAACAATTGTGACTACATCAAATTTAAAAGTTTTACACGGTGAAGGAAACCATCAATAAAATGAGAAGGTAACATACTGAATGGGAGAAGATATTTGCAAATGATATACCTGGTAAGGAGTTAATACCCAAAATACATAAAGAACTCATACACAGGGCACCTGGGTGGCTTACATGGTTAAATACATAAAGAACTCATACACAGGGCACCTGGGTGGCTTACATGGTTAAGCGTCTGCCTTTGGCTCAGGTCATAATCTCGGGGTTCTGGGATCAAACCCTGCATCAGGTTCCTCACTCAGTGGGGAGTCTGCTTCTCCCTTTCTCTCTCCCTCTGTGACCTCCCTTGCTCTTGCTCTCTGTCAAATAAATAAATAAAATCTTGAGGGGCGGAGCAAGATGGCAGAGGAGTAGGAGACCTGGCTTTCGTCTGATCTCAGGAATTCAGCTGGATAGGGATCAAACCATTCTGAACTCAACAGGAGATCGAAGAGAAAAATAGCAACAACTCTCTAAACAGAAATGCGACCACTTTCTGGAAGGTAGGACGTGCGGAGAAGTGAATCCGAGGGGGATATTCAGGATACGCCGGGGGAGGGGGCCTCCGTCGCCGCTTCTGGCAAGTGATAGAGCCACGGAGCACAAAATCTGAACTTTTAGAAGCCGGCTCCGCTAAGGGACGTCGCTCCAGTGGCTAAGCGGGGGGTGGAACCCTCGCGGGACAGTGTGGTCTCAGGACCCTCGGGGTCACAGAAAGACCGGAGGTGCCTGAGTGCGGCAGAGCTCCCAGGTATCAGAGCGGGGAAGCCGGCTGCAGAGAGGGAGCCGAGGCTCGGGCTCTCAGCTCGGGGTTGCCATAAACTGTGATCCGCGGCCCAGTCCGGCCACTGCTCCTCCAGCAGGGACCCAACAAGTGACAGAGCCGGGGAGATTCCCCTTCCTCCCCGGGGAGGAGCAGCGCGGGAGTGCACCGCACGGATCTGCTGGGTTTGGAGACTCCACACGGGGTCGGGTGCCAGAGATAGAAATGCTCGGTCACAGGCCGGGTGAGTACGCAGTGCGGCTGGAGACCGGGGACATGGCAGTGACTGACTGCTTTTCTCTGGGGGCGCACTGAGGAGTGGGACCCCGAGTTCTCGGCTCCTCCGGGGCGGAGATTAGGAGGCCGCCATTTTCACTCTCGTCCCCCAAAGCTGTACCAAGAGCTTGCAGGGAACAAAAGCTCCTGAGAGCAAACCCGTGCTTAGCCCGGACAGACAAGGGAAGGGCAATTCCGCCTCCGGCAAAGACATTTGGGAACCACGGCAACAGGCCCCTCCCCCAAAAGATCAGCACGAACAGCCAGCAAGCAAGACCAAGTTTACCGATCAAGGAGAACGGGAGAACTCCAGCGCTAGGGGAATATTGCACATAGAATTCATGGCTTTTTTTACCATGATTCATTAGTTTCTCAAAGTTAATTTTTTAAGTGTTTCTTATTTTTCTTTTTCCCTTTTTCAACCAACATCTTATCAATCCCTTTTTTAAAAAAACATTTTTTATTTTTCATTTTTAGAGTCATATTTTATCCCTACATAGTAGTTACCCTTATTTTCGTCATATATATATATATATATATAAAGTTCTTCTCTCTTTAAAATTTTAAGATACAGTTTCTTCTAACAGATCAAAATATACCCTAAATCACTAGTGTATGGCTTTGTTCTAGTCTCCTGCCTGATCACATTCTCTCCTTTTTTTTTTAATCTTCTTCTTTCTTTTTTCAAACAACTTCTTATCAATTCCTTTTATAAAATCTTTTATAATTTTCATCTTTACAGTCATCTTCCATCTCTTCATTGTATCAACCCTAATTTTGTACATATATAAGTCTTTCTTCCTTTAAAATTTTAGGAGGCACTTTCTTCTAACAGACCAAAATACGTCCAAAATCTAGTATGTGGCACTGATCTATGCACTAGCCTGATCATATTAGATCATATTCGGTTTTTTTTGTATTGTTCTGTTTTTGTTTTTATCTTTTTCTTTTTGTTTTTTCTCTCTCTCTCTTCTTTCTTTCTTTCTTTCCCTTTCTTTTCCCCTGGTTTCAGGTCTTTTCTGATTTGTATAGAGTATATTTGCTGGGGACGTTGTTAACCTGATAGCATTTTGTTCTCTCATTCATCTATTCTCCTCTGGACAAAATGACAAGATGAAAACAATCACCTCAACAAAAAGAACAAGAGGTAGTACCCTCTGCCAGGGACCTACTCCATACAGACATTAGTGCGATGTTGGACCTAGAGTTCAGAATCATGACTTTAAAGATACTAGCTGGGCTTGAAAAAAGCGTGGAAGTTATTAGAGAAACCCTTTCTGGAGAAATAAAAGAACTAAAATCTAACCAAGTCGAAATCAAAAAGGCTACTAATGAGGTACAATCAAAAATGGGGGCACTAACTGCTATGATGAACAAGGCAGAAGAGAGAATCAGCGATATAGAAGACCAAATGATGGAAAATAAAGACGCTGAGAAAAAGAGAGAGAAACAACTACAGGATCACAGGGGCAGAATTTGAGAGATAAGCGATATGTAAGACGAAACAACATTAGAATAATTGGGATCCCAGAAGAAGAAGAAAGAGAGAGGGGCAGAAGGTATATTGGAGCAAATTATAGCAGAGAACTTCCCTAATGTGAGGAAGGAAACAGGCATCAAAATCCAGGAGGCACAGAGAACCCCTCTCAAATTCAATAAAAATAGGTCAACACCCCGACATCTAATAGTAAAACTTACGAGCCTCAGAGACAGAGAAAATCCTGAAAGCAGCTCGGGAGAAGAGATATGTAACCTACAATGGTAGAAATATTAGACTGGCAACAGACCTATCCACAGAGACCTGGCAGGCCAGAAAGGACTGGCATGATATCTTCAGAGCACTAAACGAGAAAAATATGCAGCCAAGAATACTATATCCAGCTAGGCTGTCATTGAAAATAGAAGAAGAGATAAAAAGCTTCCAGGACAAACAAAAACTAAAGGAATTTGCAAACACGAAACCAGCCCTCCAAGAAATATTGAAAGGGGTCCTCTAAGCAAAGAGAGAGCCTAAAAGCAACATAGACCAGAAAGGAACACAGACAATATACAGTAACAGTCACCTTACAGGCAATACAATGGCACTAAATTCATACCTTTCAATAGTTACCCTGAATGTAAATGGGCTAAATGCCCCAATCAAAAGACACAGGCTATCAGATTGGATTAAAAAACAAGACTCATCCATTTGCTGTCCGCAAGAGACTCATTTTAGAACCAAAGACACCCCCAGATTGAAAGTGAGGGGGTGGAAAACCATTTACCATGCTAATGGACACCAAAAGAAAGTTGGGGTGGCAATCCTTATATCAGACAAATTAGATTTTAAAACAAAGACTGTAATAAGAGATGAGGAAGGACACTATATCCTACTTAAAGGGTCTATCCAACAAGAAGATCTAACAATTGTAAATATCTATGCCCCTAACATGGGAGCAGCCAATTATATAAGCCAATTAATAACTAAAGCAAAGAAACACATTGACAACTATACAATAATAGTGGGGGACTTTAACACCCCCCTGGCTGAAATGGACAGATCATCTAAGCAAAAGATCAACAAGGAAATAAAGACTTTAAATGACACACTGGACGAAATGGACTTCACAGACATATTCAGAACATTCCATCCCAAAGCAACGGAATACACATTCTTCTCTAGTCCCCGTGGAACATTCTCCAGAATTGATCACATCCTAGGTCACAAATCAGGTCTCAACTGGTACCAAAAGATTGGGATTATTCCCTGCATATTTTCAGACCACAGTGCTTTGAAACTAGAACTCAATCACAAGAGGAAAGTCGGAAAGAACTCAAATGCATGGAGGCTAAAGAGCATCCTACTAACGAATGAATGGGTCAACCAGGAAATTAAAGAAGAATTAAAAAAATTCATGGAAACCAATGAAAATGAAAACACAACTGTTCAAAATCTTTGGGATACAGCAAAGGCAGTCCTGAGAGGAAAGTATATAGCAACACAAGCCTTTCTCAAGAAACAAGAAAGGTCCCAAATACACAACCTAACCCTACACCTAAAGGAGCTGGAGAAAGAACAGCAAAGAAAGCCTAAACCCAGCAGGAGAAGAGAAATCATAAAGATCAGACCAGAAATCAATGAAATAGAAACCAAAAGAACAGTAGAACAGATCAACGAAACCAGGAGCTGGTTCTTTGAAAGAATTAACAAGATTGACAAACCCCTGGCCAGACTTATCAAAAAGAAAAGAGAAATGACCCAAATCAACAAAATCATGAATGAAAGAGGAGAGATCACAACCAACACCAAAGAAATACAAACAATTATAAGAACATATTATGAGCAACTCTATGCCAGCAAATTAGGTAACCTGGAAGAAATGGATGCATTCCTAGAGATGTATCAACTACCAAAATTGAATCAGGAAGAAATAGAAAACCTGAACAGACCTATAACCACCAAGGAAATTGAAGCAGTCATCAAAAATCTCCCAACAAACAAAAGCCCAGGGCCAGATGGCTTCCCAGGGGAATTCTATCAGACATTTAAAGAAGAATTAATACCTATTCTCCTGAAACTGTTCCAAAAAATAGAAATGGAAAGAAAACTTCCAAACTCATTTTATGAGGCCACCACTACCTTGATCCCCAAACCAGACAAAGACCCCATCAAAAAGGAGAATGACAGACCAATATCCTTGATGAACATGGATGCAAAAATTCTCACCAAAATACTAGCCAACAGGGTCCAACAGTACATTAAAAGGATTATTCACCATGACCAAGTGGGATTTATCCCTGGGCTGCAAGGTTGGTTCAACATCCACAAATCAAACGTGATACAATACATTAACAAAAGAAAGAACAAGAATCATATGATCCTCTCAATAGATGCAGAAAAAGCATTTGACAAAGTATAGCATCCTTTCTTGATCAAAACTCTTCAGAGTATAGGGATAGAGGCTACATACCTCAATATCATAAAAGCCATCTATGAAAAACCTACAGCGAATATCATTCTCAATGGGGAAAAGCTGAGAACTTTTCCCCTAAGGTCAGGAACGTGGCAGGGATGTCCACTATCACCACTGCTATTCAACATAGTATGAGAAGTCTTAGCCACAGCAATCAGACAACAAAAAGAAATCAAAGCATCCAAATTGGCAAGGAGGAAGTCAAACTCTCACTCTTCGCAGATGATATGATACTGTATGTGGAAAACCCAAAAGACTCCACCCTAAAACTGCTAGAACTCATACAGGAATTCAGTAAAGTAGCAGGATATAAAATCAGTGCACAGAAATCAGTGGCATTCCTATACACCAACAACAAGACAGAAGAGAGACAAATCAAGGAGTCGATCCCATTTACAATTGCACCCAAAACCATAAGATACCTAGGAATAAATTTAACCAAAGAGGCAAAGGATCTGTACTCAGAAAACTATAAAATACTCATGAAAGAAATTGAGGAAGACACAAAGAAATGGAAAAACGTTCCATGCTCATGGATTGGAAGAACAAACATTGTGAAGATGTCAATGCTACCTAGAGCAATCTACACATTCAATGCAATCCCCATCAAAATACCATCCACTTTTTTCAAAGAAATGGAACAAATAATCCTAAAATTTGTATGGAACCAGAAGAGACCCCGAATAGCCAGAGGAATATTGAAAAAGAAAAGCAAAGCTGGCGGCATCACAATTCCAGACTTCCAGCTCTATTACAAAGCTGTCATCATCAAGACAGTATGGTACTGGCACCAAAACAGACACATAGATCAATGGAACAGAATAGAGAGTCCAGAAATGGACCCTCAATTCTATGGTCAACTCATCTTTGACAAAGCAGGAAAGAATGTCCAATGGAAAAAAGACAGTCTCTTCAACAAATGGTGTTGGGAAAATTGGACAGCCACATGCAGAAGAATGAAACTGGACCATTTCCTTACACCACACACAAAAATAGACTCCAAATGGTTGAAAGACCTAAATGTGAGACAGGAGTTCATCAAATCCTAAAGGAGAACACAGGTAGCAATCTCTTTGACCTCAGCCGCAGCAACTTTTTCCTAGAAACATTGCCAAAGGCAAGGGAAGCAAGGGCAAAAATGAACTCTTGGGATTTCATCAAGATCAAAAGCTTTTGCACAGCAAAAGAAACAGTCCACAAAACCAAAAGACAACTGACAGAATGGGAGAAAGTATTTGCAAATGACATATCAGATAAAGGGCTAATATCCAAAATCTATAAAGAACTTATCAAACTCAACACCCAAAGAATAATCCAATCAGGAAATGGGCAGAAGACATGAACAGACATTTTTCCAAAGAAGACATCCAAATGGCCAACAGACACATGAAAAAGTGCTCAACATCGCTCGGCATCAGGGAAATCCAAATCAAAACCTCAATGAGATACCACTTCACACCAGTCAGAATGGCGAAAATTAACAAGTCAGGAAATGACAGATGTTGGCAGGGATGCGGAGAAAGGGGAACCCTCCTACGCTGTTGGTGGGAATGCAAGCTGGTGCAACCACTCTGGAAAACAGTATGGAGGTTCCTCAAGCAGTTGAAATTAGAGCTACCATACGATCCAGCAATTGCACTACTGGGTATTTACCCCAAAGATACCAATGTAGGGATCCGAAGGGGTACGTGCACCCCAATGTTTATAGCAGCAACGTCCACAATAGCCAAACTGTGGAAAGAGACAAGATGTCCATCGACAGATGAATGGATAAAGAAGATGTGGTATATATACAAAATGGGATATTATGCAGCCATCAAAAGGAATGAGATCTTGCCATTTGCAATGACGTGGATGGAACTGGAGGGTGTTATGCTGAGTGAAATAAGTCAATCAGAGAAAGACATGTATCATATGACCTCACTGATATGAAGAATTCTTAATCTCAAGAAACAAACTGAGTGTTGCTGGAGTGGTGGGGGGTGGGAGGGATGGGGGTGGCTGGGTGATAGACATTGGGTAGGTATGTGCTATGGTGAGCGTTGTGAATTGTGCAAGACTGTTGAATCACAGATCTGTACTTCTGAAACAATGCAACATATGTTAAGAAAAAAGAAAAAGAAGAAGATAGCAGGAGGGGAAGAATGAAGGGGAGTAAATCAGAGGGGGAGACGAACCATGAGAGACGATGGACTCTGAAAAACAAACTGAGGGTTCTAGAGGGAAGGAATGTGGGGGGATGGGTTAGCCTGGTGATGGGTATTAAAGAGGGCACATTCTGTGTGGAGCACTGGGTGTTATGCACAAACAATGAATCATGGAACACTACATCAAAAACTAATGATGTAACGTATGGTGATTAACAATAAAAAATTTTAAAAAAACAAATAAAATCTTAAAAAAAAAAGAACTCATACACAAAAGAAACAATCTGGTTTAAAAACTGGCAGAGGACCCGCACAGATATTTTTTCAAAGAAAATATACAGATGGCCAACAAACACATGAAAAGATGCTCAACATCACTCATCATCAAGGAAATGCAAATCAAAACCATAATGAGCTATCACCTCACACAAGTCAGAACGGCCAGTATCAAAAAGACAAGAACAAGTGTTGGTGAGGATGTAGAAACAAGGGAACCCTCAACATCCCTCATGAACATGCATGCAAAAATTCTTAATACGTGACAATGATATATAATAACAACATATAAAAAGGACAATATATCATAACTAATTAGGACTTATTCTGGGATTGCAAGATTGATTTAACATTCAAAAATCAATGACTATAATTTACCATGTTAACAAACTAAAAGAGAAAGTATACAAAAAAGCATTCGACCAAATCCAACATCCATTCCTGATAAAAATTCTCAGGAACCCAGGAATAGAAGGGGACTTCCTCAAACTAATAAAAGGCACATATGAAAAACCTACAGCTAACATATTCAGTGGTGAAAGCCTTTTTTTTTTTTGTGGTGAAAGCCTTCTTAATGGCAATGATCAAGAACAAGGCAAGACTGTCTGCTCTCATCACTTCTATTCAACACTGTACTAGAAATCCTAGCAATGCAATCAAGCAAGAAAAATGAAAAAAGGGGAAAATATTAAAAAGGAAGAATATAAAACAATCTTTACCCATAGGTGATATGATTGGCTATATCGATAATACTATGGAATTTACAGAAAAGTCTACTAGAACTAATAAGTGTACTTAGCAGGGCCACAGGAACAAAGTCAATATACATAATTCAATGCTATTTCTATATACCAGCGACAACTAATTAGAAACCGAACTTTACAGTAGCATCAAAAAATTGGAAATGCTGGGGCGCCTGGATAGCTCAGCAGTTAAGCATCTGCCTTGGGCTCAGGTCATGATCCCAGGGTCCTGGCATCAAGCCCCACATCAGGCTCCTTGGTCAGCGGAGAGCCTGCTGCTTCTCCCTCTCCCTCTGCTGCTCCCCTTGCTTGTGCTGTCAAATAAATAAATAAAATCTTAAAAAAAAATAGGAAATGCTTAGGGATACAGCTGACAAAAGATACATAAGACTTGTACAGTGAAGACTACAAAACATTACCAAGAGAAATTAAACTTAAATAAATGGAGAGATAACTGTGTTCATGGAGAGATATACTGTGTTCATGGATTCGAAGACTCAATATTAGTATGATGTCAATTCTCACCAAACTGATCTATACCTTCAATGCAATCCCACTCTAAATCCCAGTAAGATTTTCTGTAGAAGCTGGAAATCTGATTCAAAAATTTATGTGAAAATGTAAAAGACCTAGCAATAGCCAAGCCAATTTTGAAAAAAAGGAACAAAGCTGGAATAGCTACACTACCTGACTTTAAGGCTTACTACAAAAGCTACAGTAATCAAGGCTATTGTGCTATTAGAATAAAGATAAGCAAAAAGATCAGTGAAACAAAATAGAGTCCAAAAATGACCCACATGTTTTTTTAGACAGTGTGGCGCTGGTGGTATACTGGTGAGCACAGCTGCCTTCCAAAAGTTGCCAAAATGGGAAAGCAAAAGTTTTTGAGCAAATGGTATCAGAACAAACAACTGAAGAGCCACATGCTGAAAAAAAATAAACCTTGATCCTTACCATGCAAACATACAGAAAATTTAACTCAGAATGGATCACAAATCTAAACACAGAATAAACTGGCAAACATTTCTTGGTAAAACACAAAAAGAAAACTATAAAAGAAAACAATCAATAAATTGACAATTAAAATTAAAACTACTGCTCTTCAAAAGATATGGTTATAAAAGTGAAAAAGACAAGCCAAAGCCTGGAAGAAAATAGCTGCAAAACATTTATCTGACAAAAAACATATCTGGAATACAGAAAGAACTCTTACAACTAAATAAGATTTTAAAAATCCAAAAATTTTTGGGCGCCTGGGTGGCTCAGATGGTTAAGCGTCTGCCTTCGGCTCAGGTCATGATCCCAGGGTCCTGGGATCGAGTCCCGCATCGGGCTCCCTGCTCCTTGGGAGCCTGCTTCTCCCTCTGCCTCTCTCTCTCTCTCTCTCATGAATAAATAAATAAAAAATCTTTAAAAAAAAAATAAAAATCCAAAAATTTTTAATGGGCAAAAGATCTGACATTTCATCAAGAAGATATATTAATGGAAAATAAACACACACAAAAAGATGCTCAGCATCTCTAGTTATCAAGAAAATGCCAATTAAAACCATGATAAATTTAAAAAGAGTGACCATACCAAGTGTGTTGATTAAAGCAACTAGAACTCTCATACATGGCTGCTATAAAATATATAGTCAACTTTGGGAAACAATTTCCAAATTCTGGGAGGTTTTCTTTAATTTCTTTGAAGAAGTTAAAATTTTTTTAAAATTTAACATAGGAAAGAATATTATTATTATAAACAACAAGTTATTTTCTCTTCCCTTAATTTTTCTTACCAATGTTTTGTAGCCTTCACTATACAAATAGTTTTGTAAAAAGTTAAACATAATCCTACCTTATAAATTAGCCATTCTACTCCTATTTACACGAAAGAAATAAATGCATATACATATATAAACTTTTACATATATTTTTATAAGTAGCTTTATTTATAATAGCCAAAACCCAGAAACAACTCAAACAACTTTAAAATATGTCCACAAATCCTTTAACATTCCTCCCTTCAAAAGTGGAGTCTGATGCTTCTTACCTTGAGAATAAGCTGGTTACAGTGCCTTACTTTTTTTTTTTTTTAAAGATTTTTATTTATTTATTTGAGAGAATGAGAGATAGAGAGCACAAGAGGGAAGAGGGTCAGAGGGAGAAGCAGACTCCCTGCTGAGCAGGGAGCCCGATGTGGGACTGGATCCCGGGACTCCAGGATCATGATCTGAGCCGAAGGCAGTTGCCCAACCAACTGAGCCACCCAGGCGCCCACAGTGCCTTACTTCTAACAAATGGTACTATGGAGGAAGTGAAAATGTGTGTCTTCTAAAACTAAGTCATGAAAAGTATTGCAGCTTTCTCTTTGCCCTTGCTCTTGGATAGCTTGTTTAGAGAGTAACCACATTCTATGTAGTAAGGACACTCAAGCAGCCCAAGGAGGATGCTCCTTGGGAGGAACTGAGGTCTGCCTGGATCCAACAGCCATGTACATGGCCCTATCTTGGAACTGGATCCTCCAGCCCCATAAAACTTTCAAGTGACTGTGGCCCAGCCAACACCTTAACAGTAATCTCATAGAAAACTGAGCCAGAGCAAACCAGCCATGTCTCTTTAAAAATTCCTGGCCCAGAAACCATGATAATAAATGTTGATTGTTTTAAGCCACTCTATTTTGGGGTAATCCACTATACAGCAATAGATAACTAAGACATCCGTCAACAGGTGAATGGATAAATCATGGCATATCCATACAGTTTAACAGTATTAAGCAATAAAAAGGGAATGAATTATTGATAAGCACAACACTATTGAGTCTCAAAATAATTACACTGATTCTATTTACAAGTAAGTATAGAAAATCCAAACTAATCAATAATGATAGAAAGTAGATCAGTGAATGACTAGAAATGAGGAGGCAGCAAACAATTATAAAGTGGCATAGGAAAACTTTTGGGGTGTGACTGTTACTATATTCACTCAGGTGACAGTTTACATGGAGGTTTACATATCTCAACATTTCCAAAATTGTACACTTTAATAAGCTGGCTATATTATTCCTCAGTTACGCTGTTTAAAAAAATCAATATATTCCAAAGGAAAAAAACACAATGTTTTCCTGTGTAGCATTGTCATTGTTTTAAAACTATAAAAACATTACTATCTACATCCTCCAAGATACAGCATTACCTAAATTTTATATACATTTGAATGGATAAGAAGTATTTTAGGAAACTGCCAATTATCTAGGCAACATATTTTCAACACCTCCATTACAGTGAAAAGTATGTCGTTAATGCAAAAGTAACTGAGTAAAGAGCTGTCTGTCTCCTACCTGCCAACTGCATGCCACCCGGACAACCTACCAGCTAACTACTGCTGTTTCCTGTGCAAACTGCTTCAGAGTTGCCTCAGTCCCATTTCTTAAATCACTAATCTATACTCGGCCTGAGGCAGAATTCACAGCATTCCTTTTCATATGCTAAAAGTAAAAAGCTCTATAAGCCTTGAAAGAATCAGAGGCTGAAATAAAAGTAGCCTTGTCAATGTTCCTGGAAGCCAGGTACCAAATGAACTTTGTAAGACTCTTTCCTAAGTTTTTGCCCTTTATCTGATTTCCCCATTTTCCTTGTGTTGTGTTCTATCTTCACTAATAGGGGATTCTGATCCAGATCTTATGCAAAGTGTTCAGTGATCACCCAAAAACTTCACTTAGGTTTTAGACCAAAAAAATTGTCTTATCCTCAGAACTGAGTACATCTCGGGTCTTGTCTTTTGTTTCTATACCACAAAGCCTGGAATGGTATAATAAAGCCACAATGAGACATTGTGGGGGTGAGGGAAGCTACCACACAAAAGCTAAGGTTCATTTCCATTTCTGAACATTAAGAGTATTATTCTTAGCGACATATATATATATAACAAATAACCAACAATGTATCATTTGACCTATCTGCTAATTATAAAAGGATCTAACTTGAATGCATAGATAATATATAGCAGTTTAAAACCAATGGCTTTGGGTGTCTGGATGGCTCAGTCACTTAAGCAGCAGACTCTTGATTTCAGCTCAGATCATGATCTCAGGATTGTGGGACTGAGCCCCGCCTTGGGCTCCACACTCAGTGGGGAGTCTGCTCGAGGATTCTCTCTCCCCCCTCCCTCTGGCCTCCCCACTCACCCTCTGTCACTCTCCCTCTAAAATCAATCAATCAATCTTTAAAACCAATGGCTTACACTCAGGTTTATTTCCCATTCATGTCTGGACCTGGTTAAAGCAACACTATCTCACCTGCTTTCAGGAAAGGATGAAAGCTGAGATGCACTTTACACATGGCAGAGTATTCTAGGAAGGTTAGAAGAAGACAGGTTACACAACCATAGTTGGCACGGAAAGTTTCCAGTTCTTACCATTTAGGTCCCATTGGTTCAAAGTATAAATTTTGTAAAGTCTTTGTCTTCCATTTAAATTTTATTCAACCACCACAGCACTCTCTTCTATAATTCTACAGGACAAAATCATCCCTGTGCTTTCCAAAATCTATAGAAGAGTACAGGGCTATGGCTGTGGACTCACTGAATCTTTTTTTGTGTAAGATTTATTTTATTTATTTATTGGAGAGAAAGAGTGTGAGTGAGCAGAGGGGAGGAGCAGAGGGAGAGGGAGAGAGTCTCAGGTAGACTCCCTGCTCAATGTGGAGCCCGACCCCTGGCTCGATCCCACAACCCTGAGCCAAAATCAAGAGTCGGACGCTTAACTGACTGGGCCACCAGTCACTGAATCTTTTCATTAATCTCACTAGACTTGTAAATAGGGCAATAATAAATCAAGTGGTCTCTGCTATCATCAGGAACAGGTCCCAATATGCAAATGATTGTTTATCATTTGTTCCTCTTTTTCTACATTCTCTGCTTGTCCTAGCCTATCCAGTTCTCTAAATTCTTCTTTCTCCCTTCATTCCTCTACAGCAGTGATTCTTTGCTAGCTTATCATGGGGAAAGCTAACAGAAAATACCAAGGTCCAAACTTGTTGAAGAAAGATAGAATCCCCGGGGCGCCTGGGTGGCTCAGTCAGTTGAGCATCCAACTCCTGACGTCAGCTCAGGTCATGATCTCAGACGGGGAATTGAGCCCCACCTCCAGCTCCATGCCTAACGCTGTCTGTTTAAGATTCTCTCCCTCTCCCTCTGCCCTCCCTCCCCACCCTCCACCCCGCTTGCACTTGCAAACATGCTCGCTCGCTCGCTCTCTCAAAAAAAAGAAAAAAGAATACCTCTGTATTTTTATTAAGTTTGCTAAGTGATTCTATTACTTAAAGATTGAGACAAACTGCTCTAACCCAGGGGTTCTTAAATTGGTTGTACATTAGAATAACCTGGGGAACTTTTAAATACCCTGATAATCAGAAACACTGGTGAGACTCAGGAGTCAGTATATTTAAAGGTCCCCAGGTGTAAACCAGCATTATGCATATCACCTGGTTGCTTGTTAGAAAAGAATTTCCAAAACCACTCCAAACTTACAGAATCAGTCTGCATTTACAAAGATTTCCAAGTAGTTTGTTTGGGGGAAGCAATATACTATTTCAAACTAGGCTGCACACTGGAATGACCTGGGGACCTTTGAAAATTACTGATGCCTGGTTCCTACTTCCAGAGATTCTGATTTTAGTTAGTCTGGGTTGCAGCTTTGGTTCATCCACTACCACTCCACTGAGAAAAATTCATCAAGGTAACTAGTCTTTAAATCACTTTCACTAAAGCAGAAAAAAGGTCTCTCTTCAGTGGGTGTCATGTCAGATATAGTCCCTAGAAGTGGACAAAAATAAAGGAGTCCTTTAGAGCAGAGGTCAGCACATTTTTTCTGTAAAAGACTAGACAGTATTTTAGGCTTGCGGGTCATGTGGTCTTTGTGACAACTACTCTCTTTGTAGTAGCCACAGACAATACAGAAACGAATGTGTTCCAGTGAAACTTTATATGCAAAAAGGGGGTGATGGGCTAGATCTGACCTTCAAACCAAAGTCTGCCAACCCCTGCTCTAGAACAGCGGTTCTCAAACTTTATAGTACCTCAGAATTGCCTAGAAGGCTTGTTCAAACACAGATGGCTGGCTCCCAGCCTCAGAATGCGGATTCAGTAGATCTGGGTGAACTCTGAGAAGCTCAAGTTCTAACAAGTCCCCAGGTGATGCTGATGCTGTTAGTCCATGGATCACAATTTGAGAATCACTGATTTAAAGTAGTGGTACTCAAACTACTACATGTCAGAATCACCTAGAGAAATTTTTAAAATTCTGATGCTATACTCCAGATGACATAAGTCAAAATCTCTGGGGATGGGGACAAATTTTCTACTGCAAAGGTTCCAAACACTTGGGTCAATGGCACGCACTACTGGTGTGCTGAAAGATACAGTAGACTGTATATATATATAGATGGCCACCAACAATTCTTCTCATCCCTCCATGTGCATGGTACTCTCCCACCAAAAGGTAGAGTTTATTTCCCTTTACACTGAATTTGGGGTAGTCCTGTATCTTGCTTTGACCGAAAGAATGTAGCAGAAATGATTGTGTGATTTCCAGGCCTAAGCCTGAAGAAAAGCTAGTTATCACATTAAGAAGTCTGACTACCCTGCTGGAGATAGATCACATTATAAGAGAAAAGCCCTCGAGAAGGAAAGACTCCAAAGGGCAGGAAGAGCCTGGCCAATCCCAGCCATTCTAGCCACCCCAGATAAGGCACCAGACATGCTGGATCCTCCAGCCACACACAAACCACTCAGCCAACACCAACTGACATAGAGACAAGCTGCCCCCCTCCAAGCCCTACCTAAACACATGACAGTTGTTTTAAGTCACTAAATTTTGGGGTGGTTGTTAAACAGCCAGACAAAAATGTCAACAAAGGGTTTTTGGGGGGTGTTCTTTTTTTTAAGAGAGGGAGCGGGGAGAGAGAGGGAGAGAGAGATCTTAAGCAGGCTCCATGCTCAGCACAGAGCCCAACACCGGGCTGAATCTCACAACTGTGAGATCATGATCTAAACTGAAATCAAGAGTCAGATGCTTAGACTAAGCCACCCAGGTACCCCAGTTTATAAGTTTTCATAGTGATTTGAGAAGTTGTAAACTATTTGGTACAACCATTCAGAAATTACCAACTGCTAAAATTGTATTTTTGCTAAAATTATATTCTAATATTATTTGTCTGACTTGCTCTGTAAAGTATTCAAATGCAATAATTATTACTTTAACAAAACTATGTAACTTTCCCCCTGGTGTTACCATTTGAATCATCCAAAACTATTTTAGTCATAATTTGTCATCACTTCTTGGCTTTGTACCCACTGTTAATTCTTTTTTTTTTTTTTTTAAGATTTTTATTTATTTGACAGAGAGAGACACAGTGAGAGGGAACACAAGCAGAAGGAGTGTGAGAGGGAGAAGCAGGCCTCCCGCCAAGCAGGGAGCCCGATGCGGGGCTCGATCCCAGGACCCTGAGACCATGACCTGAGCCGAAGGCAGACGCTTAACCGACTGAGCCACCCAGGCGCCCCTTTGTACCCACTGTTAAATATTTCATCTTTCTTTGGCTCTTATTTTCACAAATTTTTGCTATTAATGTGTTTTTATTTTTCACATTTCTACTTATAAGGTATATATAATTGTTTCCTTAGCATCATCATTTGTTATGAGGTATTTCTATTAGAATACAATCGATTTGGGGAGGAGGAGAACACAGGCAGCAACTTCTTCCTAAAACATCACCAAAGGCAAGGGAAGCAAGGGCAAAAATGAACTACTGGGACTTCATCAAGATAAAAAGCTTTTGCACAGCAAAGGAAACAGTCAACAAAATCAAAAGACAACCAACAGAATGGGAGAAAATATTCGCAAATACATATCAGATAAAGGGCTAGTATCCAAAATCTATAAAGAACTTATCAAACTCAACACCCAAAGAACAAATAATCCAATCAGGAAATGGGCAGAAGACATGAACAGACATTTCTCCAAAGAAGACATCCAAATGGCCAACAGACACAAAACAAAGTGCTCAACATCACTTGGCATCAGGGAAATCCAAATCAAAACCTCCATGAGATACCACCTCACACCCGTCAGAATGGCTAAAATTAACAAGTGAGGAAACGACAGATGTTGGCGGGGATGCGGAGAAAAGGGAACCCTCCTACACTGTTGGTGGGAATGCAAGCTGGTGCAGCCACTCTGGAAAACAGTAGGGAGGTTCCTCAAACAGTTGAAAATAGAGCTACCATACGATCCAGCAATTGCACTACTGGGTATTTACCCCAAAGATACAAATGTAGGGATCCGAAGGGGTACGTGCACCCCAATGCTTACAGCAGCGCTGTCCACAATAGCCAAACTATGGAAAGAGCCAAGATGTCCATCAACAGATGAATGGATAAAGAAGATGCAGTATGTATACATACACACACACACACGCACACACAATGGAATATTATGCAGCCATCAAAAAACACAAAATCTTGCCATTTGCAACGATGTGGATGGAACTAGAGGGTATTATGCTAAGTGAAATAAGTCAATCAGAGAAAGACAAGAATCATATGATCTCACTGATACGAGGAATTCTTAATCTCAGGAAATAAATTGATGGCTGCTGGAGTGGTGGGGGGTGGGAGGGATGGGGTGGCTGGGTGATAGACATTGGGGTGGGTATGTGCTATGGTGAGCGCTGTGAATTGTGTAAGACTGATGAATCACAGACCTGTACCTCTGAAACAAATAATACATTATATGTTAAAAAAAAAAAAGATAGTAGGAAGGGAAAAATGAAGGGGGGCAAATTGGAGGGGGAGATGAACCATGAAAGACTATGGACTCTGAGAAACAAACTGAGGGTTTTAGAGGGGAGGGGTTTGGGGGGATGGGTTAGCCCGGTGATGTGTATTAAGGAGGGCACATATTGAATGGAGCACTGGGTGTTATATGCAAACAATGAATCATGGAAAACTACATCAAAAAAAAAAAAAAAAGAATACAATCAATTATTTTTTTGACTATTACTTCTTGATATTTATTATTGGCTTTTGATGTTAATTAGCCAAACTCTGACTCTTGATGAAATTTCATTGTTTTATTTTTAATTATTAAAAAACATTTCTGAAGATGAATGCACATAATCTGTTGTGATGAGCACTGAGTGCTAGATATAAGTGATGAATCACTAAATTCCACTCCTGAAACTAATATAACACTATATGTTAACTAACTGGAATTTAAATAAAAAACTTGAAATAAACAAATGCACATAATCATTTAAATGGTATTGTAGGCATTTGCAGATTTTAAAACACTTTGAAAATTTGATTTTCTGATCATACATGAGAGTAACATTTATTGCATTAACTAAATTAGTATTTCCTATTTTTATATTAAATGTTCATTATATTATCTTTCAACAATTTTAAAACATTTTAAGAATGCAGAAAAACATACACACATATCAATTTCTGAAACTTAAAGACATATATTGTTTCATTTTCATACTTAGATTTTTTACTGATTGTTTTCCCACCATAATGGACAAATTTTTCAATAAATAGTGCTGAAAAGTGATTACATTCAGAATACAAACACAATAGTCCAAATTCTCTTCTTTGACCTATCTTTTTTATCAAAGTTATTAAATGAATCAATGGTAGAAGCAAACCATACAGGACTTCAACACAAAACATCCATTTCATACAGAAAGATTTGTACTCTAAACTTCTGCAAACACAAAAAAAAGAAACAAAGTTCTCTTATGAAATTAGTCACAACAATATCAAATTAAGAAACTAGTTACAAAGAAAAAAAAAAGGAGCTGGTTACAAGACGACCCAATTAGGAGCTAGAGCCAGAATGCCTCATACAATTGCAAAATTGCACAGTATGTTAGCTTGCAAGGAGAATGTCAAAACTTCATAATTTCCAAACAGGCAAAGGAAATCAAAAAGGTACCACATATGAGTAACAGAACAGAACAAACAAACAGAACAAACATGCATTTGACAGCATGCCAAATAAACACAGTAACAGTCACTAATCCAGAAGAAAACTTTATCAAAAGTGTTTATTGCTGAGTGATGATTCTACATGTTAAGAACTGTGCTCAAGTTAACAGCAATGGTTGAAACGTCTGAATAGAAGATTATCTTGCAAAGCCATCAATTGTTTTTGCAAAGTACCAAAACAAACTCCTAGGGATGAAATACTCAAAATGCTAGAAAAAAAATTTAAAACAAAAAAGATTATATTATGGAGACATTCTAATGTTGCACACTGATAGCGCTGTCATAATGACAGCAAGATGTAAGTTTGTGCTAAAAATTCATTTGGAAAACTCTGAAGATCTAGTAACACATTATTTCACAAAGGATCTCTCAAAGTAAAAGTTTGAATGCAGACATAAATTCCAAATTAAATGTTATCAAAATAATGTATGGATCTAAACAAAGTATTCAAAACCTTTGGTTCATCCATTTTTAGCTTTTTGGTAAAGAAAGGATATGAGACTATCACTCTCTGCTGTTTCAAACAAAATGTACTGGCTGTCAAAAGAACTGTGCCTAAGTTTGTAAGTTAAAAGTAGAATTCAAAAAGTTTAGGAGGAATAAATCTCAACTTACAGGTGTGGTTAATGCTAGTTATTGACATTAAAATATGGCTTAAGCAGCATTCTGCAATCTGATGAACTTATTTCAAGCAATCCTTGATATTTCTGACAATTAACATACACTGACAAACTGTGTGGATTCAGAGTGTTGGAAAGGAGAGGCTGAGAATGAATCACTAGGGAGTCTGCTATAATCTACATCCACAAAGAGAATTATTAAAAGTTAATTAAGGGTTAAAGGGAGAAAAAAGTAGGTAGACCAACTTCTGTGTATACCTGCAAAAAAGGTTCATCATTACTTTATTCAAAATCTATTCAGTTTATCCAGGAAAATTTAAGCATTACAGATGTCAATGAAAGAAAAAAACAGAGCACTTCAACTTAATGAATGATTGCTCCTTTAAAGCACAACTTAAAGAGACAGAATTACTTAAATTCTAATTACATGGGATAAAGAAGGTCCTATCAATCAGGAAGAAAGGGCAATAAATCAACTCCTGTCAATCAGGAGCAAAGGGCAATAAATACTCACCTGCCTTTCACCAATATGCCTACTTATGCAGACAACATTCTCATCAATGACAATGACCAAGAATTTGAAAAATCAGCTCTCTCTCAAATAAATAAATAAAATCTTTAAAATATATATATATATTAAATATTTAGAAGTGTTATACATTCAATATGTAATATCTTCCCTAATACTATGTTTTATTTTAACATAATTCTATTAAAAAGAAAAATTTTTAAAAAGATTGTTTATTTGACAGAGAAAGACACAGCGAGAGAGGGAACACAAGCAGGGGGAGCAGGAGAGGGAGAAGCAGGCTTCCCGCAGAGCAGGGAGCCCTATGCAGGGCTCGATCCCAGAACCCCAGGATCATGACCTGAGCTGAGGGCAGGTGCCTATCGACTGAGCCACCCAGGCGCCCCTAAAAAGAAGTTTTTATTTATTAAATATTTATTAATTACTTTAACATAATTCCATTTTTAAAATCTAAACGTTTTTCACCAACACCCGATAGGACATGACACTTTCATGAAACCATTTATTGAGTGAATGAGTAGACAGCTACAATATGGAAACTCAAACTTACAAAAAAAAGCAAAAAGGGTTACACATTTTATAGAATTTATGCATCAATTCAACCTTAAAGCTTAATTCAGCAAAGAGAATAATCAAATAGTCCAAGTTCCTTACACAAACAGCAAGTTAGAGTCATCAGTGAAGTTATAGACATCTCTGTATTCCAGAAAAACAAGTCAGTATTCAAGCCAACTCCAATACGTAGTAGAACGTAGCACACATGACCTGCTCTGGAAAAGTCATGAGTTGGCATCTTATAAAGACATGAGTTAAAGAGCAACCCTAGGAAATTCTCATTCCATAAGGAATCCGGAACAGTAATATCCATTTTTACAGAAGAAATAAACCACCAAGGAATCCAAATAATTTTTTTAAATGACCAAAGACAATCTAATCCCAATCTATGTTTAATCTTACTTGGCTAAAAACCCAAATGGCTCTATTATTTCAAACATTTATTTAAACCATAAAGTTATTCATAAATGACATCTGTTGAATATCCAGCTTTTTATCCTGACACAAATTGATACCCCAAAACCTAAGTATTACAAAGTCTGCTATAGACTGTGAGCAGATTCCAGTGTTCATTACATTTTAGAAAGCAGTTTGTCATATCCTATAAAGCCTCCTTCACCCTGTAATGCTATGTAATTAAAATTCATTGTAGAGAATGCTACTAAAATGAAGCATTTTATGCAGCTAGGCTTTTCCCACATTTTAACAAATGGCTCTGAGACCATAATTAAATCTTATAATAAATAATGCTTTGTAACCTTAGAATGTTTATAACTAAAAGTCATCTAGTAAAGCCCATTCACTTTACAGAGGAGGAGGATAAAGCTCAGAAAAATTAAATGACTGCCCCAGGATAAGAATTATGCAAGTACTAGGAATATATGAAACAAGAGGTGTGTCATCCCTGGATATATTCTAGTTAAAGTGAAGTATGCAGTATTATGATGGAGGAAGAATCTTTGCCTCATATATAAGAACTCTGAATCAAGTACACACAAGTCACTCCTCCTAGGAAAAATTAAAAGTACTTGTTAACGAGAAACAAAAAGGCCAGGTAAAGCAGACAGCATAGCGACTATAAAAGGAAAGGATATTAAAATAAACCAAGGTCTTAGAATTTCAGACTTTATCTATTAGTAGGAAAATTTGAGATGCTATAAAAAATATGCAAATAAAATTAGAAAGGCACTGGACATCTGAGTGTAGTTTCAAAGAGTTTTCTATTTATACATACATATGTAGTGCGTATACAAACACACACAAGCTCACCAACCTAGAGCCTTAAGACCTCTGAGCAGACAGGCCGACAAAGAGTAATCGGTCGGTTTGCAAATTATTTTTTTTAAGATTTTATTTATTGGGGCGCCAGGGTGGCTCGGTCAGTTAAGCATCTGCCTTCGGCTCAGGTCACGCTGGGATCAAGCCCCACATCGGGCTCCCTGCTCAGCGGGAGGCCTGCTTCTCCCTCTCCCGCTCCCCCTGCTTATGTTCCCTCGCTCGCTGTCTCTCTCTCTCTCTCTCTCTCTCAAATAAACAAAATCTTTAAAAAAAAAAAAAAAAAAAAAAAGCTGAGCAGGGAACCCAACGCAGAGCTTGATCCCAGGACCCTGAGAGATCAGGACCTGAGCTGAAGGCAGACACTTAACCAGCCACCCAGGCGCCCCATTTTGGAAATTATTTTTAAAGCAACATAAATTTTATAGTCAAAACAGAGATCCTGAAGTTTTTCAAGTGCCAGAAACAATAAAAGAAAATTTTTAAACATTGCTTTAAATTATCTACCTAGTGTGTGCTATTACGGATTTAAAAAGATTTTTATTCATTTAATGACTATAAAAAAAACCACTTAAGAGTTTTAATAACTTCATAACCCCAGTCTTCTTAACTCTGCCGTGAGTAACTACTTTCTACCAAGAATCTTGTAGGTGGTAGTAGCAGAGATTAATACAACAAAGTGTCTGCAGTCATGGAACTTAGAACAGACAATAAATTAAGTACATACATACATTTAAGAACCAGACCCACATATCTGTACATCATCTGTGTGTGTGTGCATGGCGCACTCACATGTGTGTGTGGGTGTGTGTATGTATATAAAAAACAGAGTAAAATGACATAAAGTGACCATAGGGTGGTCAAGGAAGGTTTCTCTGAAAGGCTGTGACCTAAATAAAGTGAAGGAGATCCATAGGAAGAGAAGGAATATTGTAAGGAAAACAGCCATACATAGATATGAAGGAAGAATATTCTGCACAGAACAGACAGCGAGTGCAAAAGCCCTAAGATGAGAACGACTTTGATATGTTAAAGAACAACGAAGTCCAAGTAGCTACAGCCAAGTCGAGAGTAGAGATGAGATCAGGGAGTTATCAGAGGGCTTGGTAGACCATGGTTATAACGGATTTTACTCTGAGTGTGATGGGAAGCTAGAACAGTGGAATGCTGCTAACTAATTTATATTTTTACAGTTCTTCCTGACCGGGTGCCTGGGTGGCTCAGTCAGTTAAGCATCTGACCCTTTTTTCTGGGGGGGAAGGGGATCTCTGGCCTTTTATTTATTATTTTTATTATGTTATGTTAGTCACCATACAGTACATCATCAGTTTTTGATGTACTGTCCCATGATTATTTGCATATAATACCCAATGCTCATTACAACACATGCCCTCCTTAATACCCATCCCTCCACCCCCCTCCCCTCTGAAACCCTCAGATTGTTTCCCGGAGTCCAGAGTCTCTCATGGCTCATCTCCCCCTCGCTGATTTCCCCCCCTTCAGTTTTCCCTTCCTTCCCCTAATGTCCTCCCTGCTATTCCTTATGTTCCACATATGAGTGAAACCATATAATTGTCTTTCTCTGCCTGACTTATTTCACTTAGCATAATCCCCTCCAGTTCCATCCATGTCGATGCAAATGGTAGGTATTCATCCTTTCTGATGGCTGAGTAATATTCCATTGTATATATGGACCACATCTTTGGTAAAAGTTTTCAATTAGCAATAATCACGCTTCAGATAAACCTCATTGGCTACAATACTGCCACCGCACAAAGCTAAGAATCCGACTCTTAATTTTGGCTGAGGTCATGATCTCAGGGTCATGAGATCAAGCCCCACATCGGGCTCCATGCTGAACGTGGAGCCTGCTTAAGATTCTCTCTTTCCTTCTCCCTCTGTCCCCCATCCCACTCACTTGCATGCTCTCTCAAAAATTAAATTAAAAAAAGTTCTTCCTGGCTGCTGTATACAGAACTCACTGTAGAAGGGCAAGAAAAGAAGCAGAAACACAAGTTGGGAGGCTATGTTATAATCCTAAACAAGAGGTGGTAGTAGTTTAGACTTGGAGGTGATAGAGAAACTACTATTAGATAGACTTGGGGTATATTTTGCTAATATATTGGATATGGAGAATATGGAAAAGAGAAAAGTCATATAAGAAGTTTTAAGGATAAAAATCATTAAATTGCACAACAATTTGACTGCCAAAAATATTTTTTTCCTCAGTGCAATTGGTTTTTATTATTAAAGCCAAGATTGGAAAACGGCTATCCCCCCAACCTTGCCGTGACCCTCCCATCTACTTCCAGATTCATCCTGTTATGTCCTGTGAAGGTGAAAACTAGATTTCTCTGGAAAAGACTCAGAAATGCTCATGCCCACCAAAAATATTTTCAAATTATAGCCTTTATGGTTCTTGTGCTGGTTAATTGTTGGTTTTCACCACTACATCACCCTTCCATGGGCTCCTCCTCTATATTGCCAGGTACTAGAAATCTGCAAAACATATTTCCTAGGCTTCCTTGCATACAAAGAGGTTAGATTCTGCCAGTGGAAGCCAATATTAGATTAAGAGGCAAGACATAGAGGAAGCCACTGTTTTTCCTGCTTCTGTTCTGACACAGACATCAGTAATCAACTGTGAGCCACACCAACTTTGAGCAGCACTGGTGACCAATCTAGGCAGTTTCAAGGGGACTACAGGCTCCTTGACTCTTGAGGCAGCCACAAGAAGGCAAGCTCCTGGCTTCCTGGCCAGGTAACAATGGCCGTATTCTCAAAAGTGCAGTACTTGGGGGCTCTGGGAAACACCACTTTCCCTTTTGTTTCTCCAGCCCCAGGGGCAATAGCTACTTCCCATATTTACTAATCTCTAGGTGGCATCACCTTAACTTTTTTTTTTATTCCTCCAGACCTTCTAACATTTTTGTAACCCATTCACTGTATTAAAATCTTTCTATCAGAAATATCCTAAGTGGTTTGTTTTCCTGAATGTATGCCAACTGATACAACTGATATGAAGAAAGGAATATCACTCTCCGGAGTCTACTTTCACATACTGTGTTCCTCATAACACCCTTACATATAGGCATGGCAAATTCTATTATTCCCTTTATATGAAACAATAAACTGAAAAATGAAAGTGATTATTAAAATACTTTGAAGATTTGAGAAGAAAGCTTCCAATACACATTTAAACAATTTATTTACCAAGTGTTTATCTTAACCATAACTTTTCACATATAAAACTTTAACAAAGAGCAAGGTATTCTTATGTAAAGCAATAATATAAGATTTACACTGATTTTTTTTTAAAGATTTTATTTATTTATTGGAGAGAGAGAGAGAGATCATGATCAGGGGGACGGGCAGAAGGAGAGGGAGAAGCAGACTCCCTGCCGAGCAGGGAGCCCAGCGTGGGGCTCTCAGCATCCCAGGATGCTGAGATCATGACCTGAGTCGAAGGCAGACACTTAACCGACTGAACCACCCAGGCGCCCCAAGACTTATAGTGATTTAAAGAAAATATCAGAAACAAGACTATTACAAAAGATATCACGGAGAAAACATTTAACCTGTTACATTAATTTCAAATCAATAGCTTTTATCCCCCCAAAATTAATTCTCACTATATTGCATTTTTTTAAGAAGTTTAAATACAAGCAATCACTTGATTTAAAAAGAATCAAACATACTATATTCTGGCATCTAAATCCGCCAGAAGGCAAAAAGAGAACTAATAAGAGGTCATCAAAAAAACAAACTGGTCAAAATATCAGAGCTAAAACCGTAAAGCTCTTAGAAGAAAATGAAGGAATAAATCTTCATGATCTGGGATTTGGCAATGGATTTTTGGATATGACCCCGAAAGCAGAAACAACAGAAGAAAAAATAAATTGAATTTCATCAAAATTAACTTTTGTGCATCAAAGAACATTATCAAGAAAGTGAAAAGACAACTTACAGAATGGGAGAAAATATTTATATATCACTTATCTGATAAGAGTTTAATATCCAAAATATACAAAGAATTCAATTTTAAAAATTCCAATTTAAAAATGGTCAAAGGAGTTGAATGGGCAACAATGGTAATGATGACAGAAGATATACAATATCATATGCCAATAAACACATGAAAACATGCTCAACTGCATTAAGCATTAGAGAAATGCAAATCCAAACCACAGTGACACTACTTCATACCTCCTAGGATAGCTATGATAAAAAAAATGGAAAATAATAAATGTTGACAAGGATGTGAAAAACTGGAACATGCATATATTGCTGGTGGGAATGTAAAATGGTACAGGTTCTGTGAAAAACAGTTTAGTGGTTCCTCAGGAAGGAAGTAGTATAGAAGTACCATATGAAGCAGTAATTTCACACCTGGATATACACTCAAAAGAACTGAAATCAGGAACTGAAGCAGATACTTGTACACGCTAATTTTTGTACAGATAAAATTTGAAGTACAATTAAAATAAATATTATCAGATAACTTTATCCTTAATTTATTGACCAAAAAAGAAAATCAAATATACTAAGAACCAAAAATCAGACTTTAAAGAATATAAGTGCTCATATTCTTGTTATAAACAGCTGCTAATAAATTCTGCAACACCAAATAATTATATGACAGTCATATATTTTAAGCTTTTAAAAATATTAAAAGCGTATAACACAAAAATTAACTCAAAATAGATTAAAGACTTGAATGGAAGACCCAGAGCCCGTAAAACTCCTAGAAGAAAACACAGACAGTAAGCTCCTTGACATGTCTTGGCAATGATTTTTTGGATTTGACACCAAAACAAAGGTAACAAAAACAAAAATAAACAACTGGGACTACATCAAACTAAAAAGTTTCTGCCCTACAAAGGAAACCAACCAACAAAGTAAAAAAGGAACTTACCGGATGGCAGAAAATATTTGCAAATCATATATCTGATAAGGGGTTAATATTAAAATTAAAAAAAAACCTCATACAACTCAATAGCAGAGGGTCAGAATAAATATGTTTCCAAAGAAAACATGCAGATGGTTGATAAATGAAGAGATGTTCTACATCACTAATCATCAGGGAAATAAATGTAAATCAAAATGCAATGAGATACCACCTCATCCCTGTTAGAATGACTATTATCAAAAGGACAAGGAAAAACAAAACAAAACAAAACAAAACAGGGCACCTGGGTGGCTCAGTCATTAAGTGTCTGCCTTCGTCTCAGGTCATGATCCCAGGGTCCTGGGATTGAGCCCCATATTGAGCTCCCTGCTCAGTGGGGAGTCTGCTTTTCCCTCCCTCTCCCTCTGCTGTTCCCCCTGCTTGTGCTCTCTCTCTCTCTGTATCAAATAAATAAAATCTTTAAAAAAAAAAAAACAAAAAAAAAGACAAGAAATAACAAATGTTGATGAGATTACAGAGAAAGGGGAACCCTCTTGCACTATTGGTGGCAATGCAAACTGGTGCAGCCACTATGAAAACAGTATGGAAGTTTCTCAAAAAAAATAAAATTAGAATACCGTATGATCCAGCACTTCCACTTCTGGGTATTATGGGAAAAAAGTGAAAACACTAACTTGAAAAGATATCTGCACCCCCATGTTCATAGCAGCATCATTTACACTAGCCAAGACATGGAAACAACCTCCATGTCCATCACTGGATGAACGGATAAAGAAGATATAGATGTGTGTATATATACAGATACACATACAATGCAGTACTACTCAGTCATAAAAATTAATGAACTCCTGCCATTTGCAACAAAATGGATGGACCTTACAGGCATTATGCTAAGTGAAATAAGCCAGAGAGAAAAAGATAAATACTGTATGATTGCACTCAGATGTAAAATTTTTAAAACAACAACAACAAAAAAACAAGCTTAAGGATATGGAGAACAGACGGGTCTGGTGGCTGCCTGAGGCAGGGGTGGGGGTGATGGGGGTCAAAAGGTGTAAATTTCTAGTTATAAAGTGACTATGCTGCGGGAACATATTGTACAGTATGATGACTATAGTTAATAATACTGTACTGCAGGGGCGCCTGGGTGGCTTAGTCAGTTAAGCAGCCGACTCCTGATTT
Organism: Zalophus californianus; assembly: GCF_009762305.2. NCBI lineage: Eukaryota > Metazoa > Chordata > Mammalia > Carnivora > Otariidae > Zalophus > Zalophus californianus. The sequence continues at coordinate 144,612,777 of NC_045595.1, forward strand.
CAGCTCAGGTCATGATCTCACGTCTGGCTCTGAGCTCACTGCGGAGTCTGCCTATGCCTCTCCCTTTGCTCCTCCCCTACCCTCAAATAAATAAATAAATGAATAAAATCTTCTAAAAAATAATAATAATACCGTACTGCATATTTGAAAGTAGGTAGGAGAGTGGGTCTTGAAAGTTCTCATCACAAGAAAAAAAGTTTGTAACTATATGTGCTGATACATGTTAAGTGAAATTTACTGTGGTAATCATTTTGCAATATAGGCAAATATAGAATCATTACATGGAATCACTATACACATGAAACTAATATGTCAATTATACATCAATAAAAATTGTTTTTAAAAGAAGTATATAATTTACAAGCTACTACATTTTCAGTAAACTTTTACAAAATTTATAAAGGAATTTCCTGACATTCTAAAAGTAGTATCTATCCCTCATTCTTGAGGGATAAAAGCCCTTAAATCTTTTGGTTTTTTTTCTTATTCTGATTTTAGGTTTTATTGCCCTGGTTAGAATCATAAAGAGAAATGTTCTTAGCAAAGGAAAACAGAAAAAAACAGCATCTTTTGCCCTCATGAATAACTAGAATAAAAGTCTTCAAATCTTAAATGCACATATAAATAGCTCAAGGAATACAGCAGTCTTTAATCCTGGCAACTGATTAGAGACAAAGGGGATATATTTGTGTATCTTAAAAGAAATAGCTAAATTTAGAATAATGGCTTTTACTTCTTCATTCTTATTTTAAATAATTCCTTAAAAACTCACAAAGGCACAACTTAAACAAAAAAAATAACTTTTATGGGTATATACTTCATTAAGTTCACTATATTAGAATGAGAAATAAAATGTCTCTCTCTCATACACACACACACATTTTAGATCGACCAACTAAACAGTTGGCAAATCAAAGTTACTGAATTACAACTTAAGTAATTTTATAAAATACCACCATTCATGGAAAGTACTACACATTTACATGCTCATACTAATACCTACTTACTGACACTTACTGTGTGAAAATTTATCATTTCTTGAAGACTGTCAGAAAACTTGGTCAAACTTGTCTATGAGAAAGAAACCAAAAGAAAAACCAAGTCATTTAAGAGCCATGAAAATAGGTCACAAAAATGTTACTTCTGCATTTCTGACAGAAACATCTAGTTACACTGTAAACAATAACATTTACTTCCGAGGATGATTTCATGGCACTGCGTCAGGGGCATGCTCTGCAAAGAGGACCAGTGTACATGTGGTAGGATAGTCAAAGAATTAGTACTGTCATATCTACAGGCGTAGGCTAACAAATAATAATGGCACATATAAACCTAAAGGTAAAATTGAGTGTATCAAGACTGTGCCCATTTAGACATCCATGAACCAACTCATCATCAAAGCACACCCATTACCTAACCAGCTATTATTCCTCATGGAAGAAATATCGTTAATACCACATAGTATAGCAAGTGGTCTAAGTTAACCCAGCACAGCTAGCTGACAAGAATTTTCCTATGCAACCTCATACATAGAGTTAGATACTATTCTTAAGATTTAAATGCTCTCTGCTTGCCCTATAAGCTCCTACTAGCAAGGATAGTCCTCCTCTCCCTACTCAGGTCCTCTTGTAGAAGATTCAGCTCACCTAGCAGAAGTAAACTTATATTCACAATGAAATCAACCATCAACTTCTAACTACACTTAGAAAACAAGATTATACAACACCAGTAGGTGATAGCTTTTCTACTCCTAACTTTAAGGACCACTATAACTACTAATATGGTAAATGGGTGCATAGTTCTTTAACATTTTGTTGAACTTATCATATTAACTAATTTTAATAATACTAACCTCAACTACAGCATCATTACTAGAATACTGTGCCAGGTCTCGAATCCCATTCATGAACTGTTTATTTGCAACACAAAAGGCCTTTCCGGTATCAATCATCACAATACAAAGTTTCACAAGCTGAAAAAGAAAAACATTACATCAGGTTGAAAATAATTACACAAATTATTGTACAAGTGTTAGCAACAGCTAACATGAGTTAGCCTAGTTAAGATAAATTATGGTTCATCAATAAAGCCAAAATAGACTAACTGAAATTACTCTTTTTAACTCTGACTTACAAAGTAAATTCATAGGAGAGTTGTACCAAAAAAAGTTGACCCTTTAGGACCCACAGGTGGTATGGTAACAACAACAAATAATTTTATCAAGTCAAATTCAATTCCATAACTCCATAAAAATTTATTAAGCACCTCCTAGAAGAAAGAACAGGGAAGTTCAGGCAGAACAATCAGTATGCTAAAAAAATACTTAAAAAAAACCCCAAAACCTGTGGTATGTTGGAGGAAAGAGGAGTAAACTGGTATGTTGGGTTAGTCATGCTAGGCATTTCAGTGTCAATCTATGAACACAAACATCTGAATTGATTAATCAACCATATTTCGCCAATGTCCACTATTTTAGGCATTGTGCTAGTCTTAAAATTTAGACTTTGTTTCATCTTTCTTTCTCTATAATTCTTTTCCTCCCCTCCTTTCTCTTTTCTGTTCCTTATTTTTCTCCTTTCATTCAAACACAGAACACTTTCTTTAAACAAATAAAATCTTGGGTGAATACATACATTTTTAAAAAGTGGATAAAGGAAGGATGCTGAGAGGGTAATGGTGGGGGCACCAAGAAGAGGGTAAAGAGCAAAAAAAAAAACAACTTTAGAAAACATCTAAAGGATCTCAAGAGTATAATTTAAAACTGTTACCCTAGGGCCTAGAAGAACAGAAATTAAAAACATAATGTCAGCTCTCAGAAGCTCTAATTCTAACCAGTAGACAAGCAGATAAATTCTGTACGGCACAAACACAACTGCTATGCATGACAAAACCACACATGATCAAACAAAGGAAGGACATCTAACCAGGACCATGGGCATCAGGGAAGGATTCCTGGTAAAGAACACTTAAGAAAAGTCCTGAAGACCAACAAAAATTAGCCAATCAGACAAGAGTAATGGGAAGATACTACTCTAGGAAGAGCATGTACTAAGTAAGGCCCAGAACCTACCTGGGCAGGGCAAACCAGAGGCACTAAGTAGCTTAGTGCAGGGTGAAAATGTGGGGCATTAAAGGCGTGATGTTGGAAAATGTATGCAAGGGCCAGATCAGGACAAGCCTTTATGTGCAATGCTAAAATGTTCACATTTTGTATGAAAGGAAACAGGAAACAAGTGAAGACACTAATTGGTGAGTTCACCAGAGTTCCATCTTAGAATGATGACCTAAAAGGAGAAAAAGTAAAGACAGGGAAATAGAAAGAATAAAGATAAGAGGATTAGACCAAATACCATGACAGGCTGAATTAAGGCAGTAAGCAGGGAGAGAAATGGAGAGACATATACAAGAATTACAGTCAAGTACCCTTATGTAGTACAGTTATGTAGACTGTGTCCCACCAAGGGAAAAAAAATAGGAGCTGAAATCCAGCCTGAGCTCTGCTTGCCATGGGCTACATCTGCTAATTCACACAAAGACACATTGAACTGGCCAGCAAAAGACTTGTTTTCACTGTGTTAGGCCTGTGAGGTGGCCCTGAACTAGATGGGCCTGTGATATTAAGCCAAGTGGAAAGCTGATCAAACACGTGAAAACAGATGTTTGAAACTCAAAAAAGAGGCATGTGCTGTAGATACACACAGAGGAGTCATCAGCATATATATAGTTATATCAGTGCTGCAGTGCTACATCCTAGACAGAAAGCAGGGGCAGAGCATGCAGCGTGAAAACCTCACAGCGGAAACAAAAGAGGAAGAGGAAAAGTAGGAGGAAAAGCAAGAGAATCATTTCACCAAAGTAAAAAAAAGAACAAAGTATCAAAAGATGGATGATGAATAGGCTGAAAATCCATAAAGTCAAATTTTAAAAAAGACTTTAAAAATTTCTATTGAGCTTAGTGACAAAGTCACCAGCATCCTTGGCAAGAATAATTGTAAGAGAAACTGACTGGGGGGCTGTTAGCCAGATTACAGGAGTTATGAACTGTAGATGAAGGAAGACATGATGATAGATCAATATTTCCCAAATATATTCTACAGAATATCCTACAGGAACATCCTATACCAAAATAAGGATCCTGTGACAAAATAAATCTGGCAAACTCTGGGTTCAAAGAGATAAACGGATTTCTTTATTGCTGAACTTTAAAGAGCTTTTGATATACTCATGGGTGTTGTGAATCCTAGAGGAGTATAATATGTAGCATTTCTCAAAAATATTTAGCATAGAATTCTCTTCAGAGGAAATATGCTCATAGAAACAACATTCCAAAACACTCACTACAAGAAATGCTGGCAGAGATCAGTCTTTTAAACAGTTTGAAAATTACAAATAAAGAGAAAATTACAAAAAATAATGTCTTAAAAACCAGAAAAACTAATTCTAAAATTCATATGGAATAACCAACATGCAAGAAGAGGGAAAATAACTGAAAATGAGCAATGTGATGGGAACATTAGCCTTATATATTATTAAAATGTATTATACAAGTATAGTAATGACAATTCTGGTAATGGACATGAACAGACAAACGTTTTCATTGGAACAGAATATGGAGTCAAGAAACTGATACAGGGGTGCCTGGGTGACTCAGTCGGTTAAGCGGCTGCCTTTGGCTAGGGTCATGATCCCAGGGTCCTGGGATTGAGTCCCGCGTCAGGCTCCCTGCTCAGCGGAGAGCCTGCTTCTCCTTCTCCCTCTGCCTGCCACTCGGCCTACTTGTGCTCTCTATCTCTCTGTCAAATCAATGAAAACCTTAAAAAAAAAATTAAAAAAAAAAAAAGAAACCAATACAAATATGCAGTACTTGATTAAAGTAACCTTCTAGCCAGTAGGGGGAAAAGTGATTCAATAAATGACATAGGGACATTAGCATCTAAAGGGGAAAAAAGAAAAAAAGAAACTAAGTTGAATTCCAAACACTCCAATTAATTTCAGATGGAATAAAGATTTAAACATGAAATATTAAATCAGAAAACTAAAACAGGAGGTAATATTTTTTATAATCCCAAAGTAAGAAAAGTCTTTTTGAGAAAGTTGCAAAACTCAGAAGTCATAGAAGAAAGAAATCAACTCAACTACAAAAAAATAAAAATTTCAGGGCGTCTGGGTGGCTCAGTTGGTTAGGTGTCCAACTCTTGATCTCAGCTCAGGTCTTTGATCTCAGGGTCATGAGTTCAAGCCCCGCATTTGGCTCTACCCTGGGGCATGGAGTCTATTTAAAAATAAATAAATAAAACATTTTTATTAGGGGAAAAAAAACTTAGTCAAAAGACAATAATATGGGAAAACAATATTAGTAACAAATCATAAGGGACTAATTTCCCTGCTATAAGAAGAGGATACAAATCATTTCTGAAAATCAAACCAGCCACTACAAAAATAATAGCCAACAGATTATGTACAGATAATACCCAGTAAAGAAAATTCAAAGACATACTATGCCCATGAAAAAAAAAATTCAATCTCACTCATAGTAAAAGAATATTTTACTCTTTTACAAAGAGTAAATTACTGTTTTTTTTACATAATAGCAAAGATTATAAAGTTTATTAACTTGCTATTTTAGAGAGGGTAGGTATGGGGAAACAGGTACTCTTACACATTTATGGGGGAGATGTAAACTGGTACAATTTCTATGTAAGGCAACTTAGCAAGAGCTATCAAAATTTTAAACACATACCCTCTACTCTAGCAATTCCACTTTTAGAAAAGTATTATAAAGTTATATGTTCACCTAAACCACATGACACACATGTGAAGTCATACACTGCAGCCACAGTAAAATACAGGTAGCAATCTAAGTGTCCATCAGTAGGCAACTGGATAAATTATGATATATCCATACAATGAAATACAATTCAGCCATTAAAAAGAATGAGGCAGCTCAATAATTAATAACAGAAACCCAAATCCAAGATGTAGTTTTTCAAAAGGCAAAATGTAGAACAGTGTTAATATTTTTGTTGTACTGGGAGAGAAGAAGACAAATATTTATAATCTTTTATATGCCTAGAAAATTTCTGGAAGGACACAAGTGTTCTCCTTTAGGAAAGAGATTAGAGGGTTACCAATTTTTCATTGGGTACACACTTTTGTGTCTTTGAAATCTGTATCACATAGGAGGTATTATTCAGCAAATTAAACAACTTTAAAATAATTAAATTAAAAGGTTCCATGATAGCTGAAAGAGAGAGGTTGGTAATATAACATCATCATGGTTAAAAACATAGGGTTCTGGGCTCAGTCAGTTTAGGTTCAAATCCTGCTGCTGTACTTAACCATCTAAATGATTCTGAGTGAGCTTAACCTCAGTAATCTTAAGTTTCTTCTGTCTGAAATGATCACAATGGTACCAAACCATGCAAGATTACTATAAAAGAATTAAGATAATGCACTTAAAGATCTTAGCACAAACCATTACTGGCACATGGTAATTACTAAAGATTTATATTTCCTTGTCAGAATTTTCTTGTTTGCTTTTGGTTTTCTCTCTTATTTTGTTTTTGTTCCAGGGAAACTTGAACACTTTCTACTTAAAATGAAGAGGTGGTAGAGAAAGAAAAGAAGAAAGATGGCTAAAGCAAAGTCCTGAGAAGTTAAGAGTTTGGAATTACATAGGAAAAGGGATACTTTTATCACTCAAATGGGAGGAAAAGTGGAAAAAGAGAAGGGCATAGTCTAAATTTCTAGATTAGGAGCAAGAAATAAAAATGTTCCACCAAAAGGAAGATAGAGTCAAAGTCATCTATTAAGAAAGAAGAACAAAGTGATAAATCATGAGAAAACAGAAGCATAACAGCTGTTAGAGATAACAAGATAACCTGAATAAGTCTTGGAAAATTTGTTTTATATCAAGAATTCCAGGAATGTGTAACTCCACCAGTTGATTTCACCAAACAATTGTGTAACTTCTCCTACAGGGCTTTACAGCCCAGATATGACACAGAGAATACAGATGATTAGACTAATATAGTGAGAATTCTATGGAGTAGGTTTTATGGAAGGGAAATGAAGGCATCCAGAAGAAAAATATGATGGAATAAAATTAAGAGTAGACTAAAAGGGTTCATAGCAGTATTATTCATACTAGCCAAAAAGTGGAAATAACCCAAATGTCCATCAAGTGATGAAGGGATAAATAAAATGTGGTCTATCCACACAAAGGCATAAAAGGAAATACTGGAACATGTTACAACATGTACTGATGAACCTTAAAAACATCATGCTAAGTGAAAGAAGCTAGTCACAAAAGGACAAATTATGATTCCATTTATATGAAATGTTCAAAATAGGCAAACCCATACAGACACAGTAGATTAGTGGTTGCCAGAGGATGTAGGGAGAGGTGAATTGGGAGTGACTGCCAACAGGTACAGGATTTCTCTTTAAGGTAATGGAAATGCACTGGAATTAGACAGTGGTGAGGGTTGCACAATAGTGTGAATACACTGGAAACACTGAACTGTACACTTTAAAATGATGAATTTTATGTCCGGTGAATTTTATCTCCAAAAATTACTCCCCCCCCGCAAAATTGCACTGAAAGGGGAGTTTAAAATGTCTAAAATATCAGAAGTTTATAGGCTGAAAGACTAGAGGGCTAGCTAAGCTTGAAGAACAGAAGTGGAGTGAAATGAGAACTGGAAAGACTAGAGTCTCAGGTAAGAAAGTAAGAGATCCGCATTCCAGATTTCCGACATGAGAACTCTGAATGGTAAGGCAGAGCTCTGACCATGGAAACAGGTATCAGAATTAGAATAGAGGCCACTATCACAGGAGCTGGAGACAGAATGGAACTGACATATAGCTGAGCCACACATACACTGCAGCTATGCAGGAGGAAGGACTGACTTGATGATAGAAACTATGCCAGCTAGCAAAATCCTTAGTAGATGACACTGAGGACAGGTATAACTGAATAACAGAAGCCTACAAAGAGGGAAGATTCTTACCCAAGAGTATATGTCAAGTTAGTCAAAATTATCAAGCTAGTAGCCCCAATTCATTCAAAAGTTCTTTGGTACTAAGTGATATGTATGTCATAGGCGCTTTTCCAGGTGATGAGAATATAAACAACTTATCGGTTGACTGTCCTTGAGTAAATAACAACCTCTCTAAGTCTCATTTTTCTCACGGGCAAATTGGGTATAATACCAACTTTGCAACATTGTTGTGACAGTTGGAGATAATATAAGTAAAACTTAGCACTTGATACATGGTGTGCATCAAATGAGGGTTTTCCTTTTTCTTCAAAGACTGTCTTCAAGGAGCTAATAATCTGTTGAAGAGACACCATCATTACCATTTATTTAGAACTTAACATGTGCTAAGAACCATGCTAAGCACTAACATATACTAAAGCACCTTATTCTCATAATAACCCTACGAGACAGAAACTCTAATTTTACTTTTTGGAGATGAAGAAACTGAGGCATAGGAAGGTTGAGGAACTTGCCCAACGCCAAACAGCTTAGTAAGTGGTAGAGCCAGATTCAAATGAAGGCAGTCTTACTCCAGGCTTTGTGTTCTTAACCATTAGACCATGCTACAATCCAAAAACTACAATAATATTTTAATAATTTAAATGGAAGTGTGTGCAACAAAGAATGCAATACAAGAAAAAGAACCTCAGTTTGGTAGTACTTGAGCTGTGATTTAAAGAGGATCTGCTCACCAGAGAGGGAACAAGCATTCCAGTGAGAAGATACACCAGATACAGAAATTACATCTAGACGGCCATCATGATGCTCTACGGTGCTGTCAATGCCAGAATGCCTGGCAGAATGGACAAATCATTGGACCCAGCAGAACAATGCCACTCATAAAGCATTATTGTCCACAACGAGTGTAACTATTGGTAACATATTATAAGCAAAATAAATAAAAGAAGTCATCAAGCTAGTTTAACCTGTTGGTGGCATGATTTACAATGATATTACAGCTGGAATTTGCCTTGCACAAAGTTATGAAATCACTAAACTAATCTTGGGCAACCCCTCCCCTCCACTAGTCCTTCAGTGCCTCCACCTTTAATAATAACCATTTCTTCCTCCCCTCTGGTTCTCCTCTCTGTGCTAACTCCTCAAAATTCTAAAGTGAAATGATAGATACTAACTTAAGAATTTGGGAGAGGTACATTTTATAAGAAATCAAGATCTTAAACTAGAGAAACATAAAAGTAACATAGACCTTCTATTCAGATGGAAGATAATATTTTTTTAAATGTCAAAATTTCCATGATGCCCTTATTAGCCTTTGGGTAATAAATACTCTAGAAAGGGCTTAGTACTGATTGCCAATATTTGAATAACTTGTTTTAAACTTGAATCTCTTGGTTTTAAGATTCTACCAGTCTCCCAACTCCAACCAAATTTGACACAGAGGGGGGTGGGGGGGTGGGGGGAGGAGCTGTTCACAAAAGCAAAATCAGTAACAAAAATGCTGTTAGTGGATTCTATCAGTTTAGATAGTTCAAATTTTGAGGACCCCCCCATGAACACACAAAATGTTTCACATGATTTACATGCAGTTCTACCCAAAAAGAATAGATATCCTGATTAGACTACTCTATGATTCTTTAAAAAGCCTTGTCTTTCAGGGGTGCCTGGGTGGCTCAGTCAGTTAAACATCTGCCTCTGGCTCAGGTCATGATCCCAAGGTCCTGGGATCAGGCCCTGTGTCGGCTCCTTACTCAGCTGGGAGCTGAGCCTGCTTCTCCATCTCTCCCCTGCTCATGCTCTGTGTCTCACTCTCTCTCTCAAATAAAATCTAAAAAAAAAAAAAAAAAAAAGCCTTGTCCTTCTACATACTCTCTCATAAATCTACCAGAAAATCAAGACTATATTTCTGTTGCCTACCTTATGGTTAAAAACTTTATTTCAGAGTGTTTAAAATAAATGTAATACCTCTGGGTAAAATAACAACAATAATCCTATATGTGATTTTAAAGAGAAATATTTGAAAATATTTTTGAAAATATCCTTACCAAAAATTACAACACTAATTTTAAAAAACACTTGCCAAGAAGCTTTTCAGTGTTCCTCAAAAAATTTCCAAGTGGCAAAGGGCTCCCCAGTACAGATCCAGAAGTACAGTGATGCACAAAAAGAGCACTGAACTAAGAATAAAAACGTGAGTCCTGACGCTGGTTCTGCCTCTTCTACCTCTGACTTGAAGCAAGTCCCCTTCACTTTCTGGGCTTTGGTATCCTCATCTATAAAATGGGAAAAATAGCACTTGTATTATCTACCTCACAGAATTATTGTAAAAATCAAAGAACATACTATATATCAAAGTGTTTCAAAAACTATAGAGTACAACACAAAAATAACTATTATTTTCTAAAAGTTTGGTTTTACATTCATAATTAATACTACTACTTTATATAGTCTCTATGCCATTTACATTATATACATACATATATTTCATGATTTCAAAACATTTGAAAACCTTCAGCTTAGTTATTTTATATCCTTCTATTCAAAGTGCGGTCCATGGAACAACAGCATTGGTGTCACCTGGAATCTGATTAGAAACACAGAATCTCAGGTACCCCAGACTTACTAAATCAGGATCTGTATTTTTACAAGATCCCCAGGTGATTCCTATGCACAGTACAGTTTGAGAAGCACTGCTTTACATAGCTATACCATTTACAATAATAATTAAACAAGTAGGAAGTTATTTTCAGAAAAGGTATTTCAGGTATGTGCATCTGATTTATCTCCATAAATTTTAAGAAAGATATTTCACTAAACAGTTACTGGTTACTTGAAACCAGAAGCCATGTCTTACTCATTCTCATATTTCTTCCTGCTTTATAGCAATATTTCTTGGGTAGAGAAAAAAAAAAGATGATCAATAATTAATATAGAAGATAGGAATCAATGAACATTTACCCTCAAATAGAATATGACCACTTAATATCAATTATTAAATATATACTAAGCATTTCTGGCATTAGCTTTAAAAAATGGAAGCAGTATTTTAAATTTTATTTATATTTAATGTGTCCACACCTACATTTATAAACAAGAATGGTCAGGTTATGTATGAAAATCACTAAGCATCAAAAAGATACATGCAATCTTTTTGATGGAGAAGAAAACAAAGTTCCAACAATATAAAGGATATCTAGTTAGCTTTGAAGTCAGATGCTGTTCAAATTCCTGCTCTGGCCCTTAGATTTTCAATAAGCTATTTTATGTCTGTAGCCTCAATTTACTCATGTGTAAAATTGGGATAATAATAACATTTATCCTCATAGAGATAAAAAAAAAGTAACATGAACCACTTAGTATTAAAGGCCCAAATCATTGTTAATGGAAAATAAGAATTAATGTTTTAAAAAACTTTTAAAGTAAAATTCACCTTATCGAGTTTTAGTTCCAATTCTGCCACATCTCCTTCTACTTCTTCCAAAGCAGCCCTAGAAAAATCATATATAAAGTAAGTTATCATGTGTTTATTATTTTTTTTAAAGTGCCCCCCTCCTCCCCCCAGTCCCTCCCCACATCCACCCTCCAGCCTCCTCCCTCCCCCGCTAAGTTATCAGATGTGTTTAAATGTTACTTTACTCTTGGAAAATAACTCTAAATGAAAAAAGATATGAATCTTAAAAATTACACTTCACATTAAGTAATAATTACCTTAGGATGAAGTATAAGTACTTCATAAACATGCAATGTAACAGATAATACAATTATTATTTAAGGTAATGAGAGAACACATTAGGCTGACTGATTCAAAGCATTCATGTTACTCAAATTAATAACACTAATAAGAAGTACTTAGCATTTTTTTTTTAATGAGGAAAAATTTTTAAAGTTGAGCCTTAACAAAACTTGGATTTCTATTCAATAGAACACATCTAACCAAATAACACAGCATCCTTGGCAACCAAAAAGAAAAGGTTTTTATTTTTATAAATAGTTCAGAAAAATGTCAGCCTTGTTTAATGAACCATTTTCTTTCCCATGTATTTTTAAGAAGGCATTAGATCCTCTTAATTGTCAGGAGAATTATAAAATTATAATACTTATTAGTACTTGATATCACACTACAGGCAACATTCCAAAATTGGAAATTTGGAACAAAACAACAGCAACTAAAACTTTTTAAGGATAATAAGATTTTACACTTAAGAGTTAAGATATAACAAAACACAATTCATCTACTTTAAGTCATCTATCCCATTTTCAGGTACCTACTTGATAAACTAGCAACTTTCCAGTAGTTATTTTATGAATTAACCAAATTTGTTTCAAATGGACAACAGTGGAGGACTAACCACCCAAAAAGTTATTTTGAAACCTGAGTAAGAAATTCTCAATTACATAACAGAACTAAGAAAAAGATAACTAAAATATAAGCTCTATTCCCAGAACTACTCATACTTAACCTCTATGTAATAATGTCCAAATAATCATTTTTATCAGCTTGTATTTCTACTTCTCTATCTGGTAACAATTACTGAAAAAAATTTTTAATCTCCAAAATAAGAAAATTATACAACTATAAATTATTCAGCAAAGAGATGCCTATTCCATAAAACAAGATACTCTAGCATACAGTTCAAAGTTCAAGAAGACAAGAGGTGCTATACTTCCAAAGCATAGGAACAGAAATGTTTCTCCCCTAACTAAAAGTATCATTTTCTTCCGCAGTGTTTTTCAAATTACATTTGTTCCCTTAGCCTAGAAAACATTTTTCCTTCACATTAATCTTAACTCCCTTTCACCTGCCTAGATATGCTACTTATCATTTAAAGTAACAAGGCAGAAAACAACGAATGTTGGAGAGGTTGTGGAGAAAGGGGAACCTCTTACACTGTTGGTGGGAATGCAAGCTGGTACAGCCACTTTGGAAAACAGTGTGGAGGTTCCTCAAAAAGTTAAAAATAGAGCTACCCTATGATCCAGCAATTGCACTACTGGGTATTTACCCCAAAGATACAGATGTAGTGGAAAGGGACACAGGCACCCCAATGTTCATAGCAGCAATGTCCACAATAGCCAAACTGTGGAAAGAGCCGAGATGCCCTTCAATAGACGAATGGATAAAGAAGATGTGGTTCATATATACAATGGAATATTACTCAGCCATCAGAAAAGATGAATATCCATCATTTGCATCGACATGGATGGGACTGCAGGGGATTATGCTAAGTGAAATAAGTCGAGCAGAGAAAGTTAATTATCATATGGTTTCACTTATTTGTGGAACATAAGGAATAGCAGGGAGGACATTAGGAGAAGGAAGGGAAAAATGAACGGGGGGAATCAGAGGGGGAGAAGAACCATGAGAGACTCTGGACTCCGGGAAACAATCTGAGGGTTTCACAGGGGAGGGGGTGGGGCGATGGGTATTAAGGAGGGCATGTATTGCAATGAGCACTGGGTGTTATACGCAAACAATGAATCATGGAACACTACATCAAAAAAAAAAAGTAAAATAAAATTTTTAAATAATGGTTAAAAAATAAAACTTAATTCATAAAAGAAAACAAATATATCTGCATAAGAATATTCACTCTTTGTAACAGGTTGAAAACCTACATGTCCAGAAATAGGAAATAATGTAAATAAATGAGGGACCATCCATCCCCATATTTGAGGCAGCAAGTTTTTCAAATGTGATTGATCTACATCTACTGGGATAGAAACAGACATGTGATATACTATTACATGTGGGGGGAAAAAGCAAGTTACAAAATTATATATAGTATGAACCCAATTTTGTGGAGAAAAAAAACCGGTTGGTAAATGCACAGGGAAAAATCTAGAAGCATATTTACCAGTCTATTACCTATAACTTTGAAAATGAGGATTGGAGAACAAAAAGTGTAAATACGGATTTACACTGTTTACTAGTTACACTTCTGGATTGTTTAATATTTGCAAGAACTACAAATTTTTAAAAAATTTTAAAGCCAATAAAGGGGGAAAAGAAAGAAATTCAGACATCATCTTCCCAGGAGGCAGGGTCTTTTGGGAACCTCTTCCTCCACCCACTCCAGCTTAATTACACATCTGTCCTGTGCCCCCACAATACCTCATGCATGCCTCTATCACTGTCCACTTCTCTCACTTATCTGAGCTCCCCATAGCAGTACAGACACTCAAAATGTTTGTTGGGTCAAGAAAGAAACTCCACAATTATTTATTCTGTCAGAAATATTCTTCATTTACTTGTAACATTTATTTAATCTAGCTTTACTCAATCTTCAATTTCTTTCAAGCATATTAGTTGAAATGACCAGCTTAAGATTTGATTTAATCATTGACTTCTAGTAAACAATTTGATAGAAACTTTATGTATATTCCTCAATCTTATTTCATTGTGCAATTCTACTAATTTACTTTTGTAAAACAACATTTTTTATAAAGATTTTATTTTTTTAAGTATCTCTACACCCAATGTGGGGCTCAAACTCACAACCCTGAGATCAAGAGCCGCATGTTCCACCAACTGAGCCAGCCAGGTGTCCCGTAAAACAACATTTTAAAGAGAGGTACAAACACAAAAGGAAAAATGTGTTTTACCTGCATCTAAAAGTAAAGCCCTCTCTAATCATATAATCAAAGAATCTGAAACTTTACCTTAGAGGTTCTTCAATTCAACATTTCACCTTTTCTAAAAAAAAATCTCTGTTCTTGGTCATCTAAGATGTGTGTGAAAACTCGTAGTAATAGCAAAGCAGACACACACACACACACAACTTGTAGTAATAGCTAAGTAGCTGATGTGTAAGACAAACTAGTTAACTGAATATTCCTTAGTATAAAAAGAAAAGTATATGGAAAGATCATGATCTCAGTTCAAATTCTCCACCACTCACTTATTTAGTATTTTATCTAAGTTTCTTCATCTGTAAAATGAGTAAAGATATGCCTACTTAAACAAGTTGTAAAGGTTAAATGAGGGGCTGTGTGTATCACTGACCACAGCATATACCATGCCACAAAGAATACAATCCTTAAGAGTCTCTCTCTCTCTCCTTTCTCTTATCCCTACATTCTAACCTAAGTTTTGCCTCCCTATTACTTCTATTGAATAATGCAAGAGAACCATCCTGGAACATGTATAATAAATGAGTAAGTGAAATGAAACAATCTGTACAACAGTCCTTCAAATAATGGAAGAAAGATACTATTCCTTTTCAACTCTCCAAAATATCTATTGAGTATATATAACTTTTATAAATGTGCAAGGTGTTAAAGAGGCCAATATTATAGGTCCTACCCCCCATAGCTTAAAACTTAATAATCATTAAATTTTTTTGAATTATTAAAATTTAAAAGTTATAAACACATTAACAATGTCAGAAAATATATGACTAAGTAGCAAAACACAAAATAATGTTAAAAGAAAGGGGAAAAAACAGAAAATAGTCAGCAAAGTCTCACAGGATTATTTGGAACAGAGTTCAGCAAACTACAACCTGTCAGGCAAGTCTGGACCTAACCTGTTTTTATACAGCCCATGAGCTAAAAATGGTTTTCACATTTTTAAATGGTTGGAAAAAAAACAAGAGTATTTAATGACAAGAAAATTATATTAAATTCAAATTCAGCATCCACAAGTAAAGTTTTATGGAAACACAGCCAAGTTCATTCATTTAAATATTGTCTTTGACAGCTTACATGCAATAATGGCATGAAAGAGTTGAATAGTTTAGGAAGAGAGACTATATGGCCCACAAAACCTAAAATATTTACTATTATCTGGCATCTTACAGGAAAGGTTTACTGACTCCTTGTTATGAATATTAAATACAAAAACATGAATGAAAATCCTTTCTCAAATACAAAATACATACACGGAAATAATTTTTAGAACATTGTTCTGGTTGGCTGTACCTTCTAAGAAGCTGAATAAGCCTATAATTCAGAAAAATGTCACTTTACTTTTAATAACATCTTCATTCTTTTATCTATTCATGCATCAGTTTTTTTATGATCAACTCAGAAAACAGTTAACTAAAAACATAAAACTAGAATAGAAAAAATTCTAGAAGCAAGTATTAACATTGAGACTTTTTTTTTTTTTTTTTAAGTAGGCTCCACACCCAGCGCTGAGCCCAACTTGGGCCTGGAACTCATGACCGTGAGATCAAGACCTAAACCAAGATCAAGAGTTGGATGCTCAACTGACTGAGCCACCCAAGTGCCCCAACACTGAGACATTTCTAATCACATGGTGATCACTTTCAGCTGTGAATTAAATGAAGCTCTATGAGAAGCATAAAAACAGAATTCTCCCTACCCAGATAATTGCATACCCCTGATGTAGCAATAACCTTTTTTAAACCACTGTTTTGTTTTGTAAGTCAGAGTTTTTTCTTAAAAAGATTTTATTTATTTGAGAGAGTGAGCGAGAGAGCACAAACAGAGCAGAGGGGCAGCGGGAGAGGGAGAAGCCAACTCCCCACTGAGCAAAGAGCCCGATGTAGGATCCCAGAACCCTGGGATCATGACCTGAGCTGAAGGCAGATGCTTAACCGACTGAGCCACCCAGGCACCCCTAAACCACTGTTTTTATAAAATGATCCATAAAAATAACTAAATAGTATGAATAATATGAGCACTATATTCTCTTTATAAAAGCTAATTATTTGAAACAGGAAGTATGATGGATTGTTGTAGCCATCCATTTGAGATCCTAAAAAAAAAAAAAAGCTAACTTCCACGTGAACCTTGGCAATTTCCTTAAAATGGAATTAATTGTGAGACTAGGTCACATGATGATACAATCTAAAATGTAACAACAGGATATTCGAGATCACTAATAAGCCCATAAATACTAAAGATTAAGTATTTAAACAATTAAAGATGGATTTGAGGCTCTAAGTCATAACAACCTTCTAAAGAATTAGACATTTTGAAACTTTTGATTTTGAAACTAACACCTATATTCCTTGTTTTATATAAAAAATATATTCCTAAAGGTTGCATATAAATTAGCCATTTAGATACTGGGAGGAGTTGCCTATATTGTCCATCATGGCACCTACCATCACCAGGCAACTTCCTCTTTCAGATCAACAGCTTTAACCACTGTGGGCAATGCTTGGCTATTCTGGCAAAGAAAGGACAATGGCTGGATCAGGGACAGCCCACAACCTGTAACTCAATAAACAATAAAACTCCTAGTGGTGGCTCTAAGATGAGATGGTTCCCTCTGCATTTTTGACCAGAAAAAACAGAGAGTACATACCCTGAAACCTGCTTTTTAAAATAAATCTCTCGGGCTGGGATGCTGGGTGGATGAGTCAGTTAAGCATCTGCCTTCAGTTCAGGTTCTAATCCCAGGGTCCTGGGATCAAGTCCCTCATCAGGCGCCTTGCTTGGCGGGGAGCCTGCTTCTCCCTCTGCCTCTGCCCCTCTCCCTGCTTGTGTTTTCTCTGACAAATAAATAAATAAAATCTTTTAAAATAAATCTCTCGGGGTGCCTGGCTGGCTCAGTTTGTTAAGCATCTGCCTTCAGCTCAGGTCACAATCCCAGGGTCCTGGGATAGAGTCCCACATCAGGCTCCCTGCTCAGTGGGGAGCCTGCTTCTCCCTCTCCCTCTGCCCTTCCCCCTGCCTGTGCTCTCTCTCTCCCTCAGATAAATCTTTAAAAAAATTTTTTTAAATAAATCTCTCATTAAATCATTTTGTAATGTGAATGGCCACCCCTTACTTTGTTGGTAAGTTCTGGGTCCTTTAGAATTGGGTCTCTTTAACACCTTTATGCTAAGAAGCAATCGAATGGAATTTTTTAAACTGTCAGTGTTTGAATTCAGTATTTTACTTCTTACACTAGCTATGTAACATCAAATAAGTTCTTTGTGTTTCAATTTCATCTACAAAATACAGATAATGACAATCTCTCCCATAGAGCTATATGACAAATTTCAAAATACTTATAAAAATTTTAGCACAGTGACTGACAGTAAGTAATCAATAAATGCCAGCTATAATAATCTATAATGTTAAAGAAAATAACACGCTCTCTTTTCATTTTCATTTTATGGGAACAAAAGGGAAAGAAGCAGTAATAAGATTAAGTCATCACATACTTCAAACATGAATTTCAAATGGTTTGAAAAAGGAGCAAAAAACGTTAAAAGGCCTATGATCAACAAATAAAACAGCAAGTCCAAATTCTAAGCACTTCAATACTCTTGCCCTTTTCCAAAAATTTTATGTCAAATACACTTTTCCTAACTTCTTCATTATTTCAGTCTGGGCCACAGTGCTACACAATATGACAGGATATTATTTGAAAATCCACTTTATTTTCCAAGGTCATCAAGGACACTTCTGTCTGACTCGTCTAAGAACAAACAGAGCTAACTCTGCAATCAATACAAAGAAGTATTAAGGCTCTGAATGTATGTTTATTACATAACAATATTAAGCCACCTTTTCTAAAAGACTGAATCTTATCACTGCAGTAGGTTTTGACATGATAGGAAAATAAAATAGTTACCATCACTGTTTAAAGAATTAAAATATTTAACCAAAGCAGTTAAACTGCAATCCTTATCATATCAGTGGTATGTCATGGTCAATACATTTAGGGAGAAGAGAGCACTGTAAACTTCATGGTTCCTAACAGGGGGAAAGTAGATATCTATGAGGAAAGAACACTGTGACTGATAATACTGTCAGGATGACCAAGATGGGACTATCAGCAGACTCAATGGAAGAAAGGAGCAAGATGGTAGGGACATCTACGGCTAAGCCCAGACAAAATTGTCAAAAATTATAATCAGAGACCATATTCCCTTTATCCTTTTCATGGCTGTTCACCTTTATCCTTTTCAGGAACTGGAAATGGTACTTAAGCCACAGGATAGCCTGCAAATCAGAGCAGGTAAATAACTGCATACTGGGTCTTTCAGGGTTCTATTTGTCTATGACATATCTTAGACTGCTAAACAAATCCCATCTATAACTTTTCCAGGCTTCTCCGTTAACAAAAGAATCCGTTTTAGTACATAATGAAAATAATTTTGCCATATATTTTCACTGTATTTTACAATCTGCATGGGGCACCTGCATTATGATACAGCAGTTGTTATATTAATAATACAGAATAGTAATAATGAACTAGTAAAGAGAAAAACCATTAACAGGAAATGAGCTACAACTCCAGAATCACAGAATCTGGAATTGGAAGAAACTTTAGCAAATTGCTGAACGTCAGAACTGTTTAATGAAAATAGAGCGGGCTGTGTTTAGAAAAGCACTTCACGTAGTACTTTATCTCCATTAAAACCGTGCAATTTTACAAGATCTGTAAACAGGATGCAGAAGAATACACATTTAAGAGCCTAATAAAAAGGCTCAGGGTTTTAAAGACACTGTTCACACACTAAGTTTGTGACACTGAAGTAAATAGTAATTTTGTGACACTGAAGTGCCGCCTTCTCAGTGGAATGAGCACCTTGCCACCACCTCCTCCACAAAGCACCCTATGCTTACATCAAATAGAACACTTGGCACTCAATATGATAATTCAACTTGCGGTCTTGTTGCCTAAACTGAGAGACATGAGCAGAGACTATGGTCCATTTAGCTATCTACCCCTAGTTTATTTAGTTACCAAGTAAACATTTGTTTATTGGATGGACAGATGCAGCATTAAGAAAAATTTCAGAATCTGGGGCCCAAGACCACTCATGATGGTTATACCTCCATCTCAGTGCACATGTATTTATATGTAACTTTCCAGTTCCCTCTTGCTCCAGTTTTAGTTATTCTAATCTGCCTCTACAGCCTCATAGAGATGTTACTAGAAAAGCCTTTAAAGAAAAGAAAAAATACACAAATAATTGCATAAACGTCAAAACTAGATTTACAATGAAAGAAGGAAAAAGTTCTTTCCACATACAAGGATGAGCCTATATACCTTTACCTAGCCATTATTATAATACCTGTAATTTCTTTTAAAGTTGAGAGAAACAGGAAATTCTTGTAATATAAAACTCTAGATAGAATATACACTAATATAGGATTTGGATTTCTAAAACAGGCTTCTTGAAAGAAACCTCAAAGGATCTAAGGAGGAATTCACTGTACCACCACCACAAAATTACACTACCATGATTCCATAACTACATTCAACTTATAAATCAAATAGAATCCTTGGACATCCAAAGAGAAGAATCAAAATAGTTAAACTAAAGTGGGGGGGGGGGATTTTTTTAAACAACTTTAAAAAAAAAAACACTACTAGAAAAATTCAGACAAATAAAGAAATGAAATTTCCCTTCCTTTTCTCTAACAACAAACAGGAGCAAATATCTATTGCTTAGGATACGCAGATGAAATAAAGAACCTTGCCCTCCTCGACCTTACACTGGAAGAGGAAGACAGTCAATAAACAACAAACATAATAAATAAGTCATTTAGATAGTACTCTAAAAGGTGATTAGTGCTCTTAAAAAGGTTAAAATATCAAGGGGGTACCGCGCAGGGGGCAAGGACAGCTACAGCTTTAAATAGGATGGTCAAGACAGTCCTCACTGAGAAAGTGATATTTGAGCAAAGCCTGAAGAAGTAAACCATGCAGAGAAAGATGTCATGGACAGAAAAAAACAACCAATGCAATGGGTTACCCTGGTGTGTTAAAGGAATAGCAAGGAGGCCAGCATGACTGAAACAGAACAAGCACAGGAGAGAGATGCAGGAGAGGAAATGAGAGAAGTAATGGAGAGCCCCATCACCATTAACAGTCTAAGGCATGGTAGGCCAATGATAAAGATTCTAAGTGAAATGGGAAACAACCGAAGGGTCTAAAAAGCAGGGAAGAGACACAATATGACTTATTTTTGTAAGAATCACTTCTGGCTGCTGTATGGAGAAGATTGTAGGGAAACAAAAAAGAAAGCAAAGAGACCAGTTAGAAAGCTACAGATCATCCAAGTAAGCGATGAAGGTGGCTTAAACAAACACCAATCACTGGTAAAAAAAATGCTAATATGGATATATTTTGAAGGTAGAGCCAAGAGGATTTCCTCATGAGCTGGATGTGGTGTGTGAGCACATGCACAGGTACCCCAATGAGCAGGTGGGTGTGAAATTAAGGATGGATTCCAAGATTTTAGCTGGAACAGTCAAACAGGGCTGCAACCAACTGAGATGGAGAACACTATGGGCAAAACAGGTCTGGGGAGAAAAGAACTGTAGTTCAGGTTTGGACTAGATCTGAAATATTTACTAGATATACAAGTGGTGACATCAAATAGGTGGATTAATATGAGCCTAGAGTTTAGGAGTCTGAGCTGGGGATGTAAGTTTAGGAATCATGAACAAACAGTATTTACAGCTGTGAGACGATATATTGAAAAAAAGTAAAGATAAAAAAATAATTTAAAGACTGAGGTCTAGGACATTCCAGTATTAAAGGTCAGGCAAAACAAAGAGAAATAGAAAAAGAAACAGAAGGAGCAACGAAGGAGGTAAGAGGAAAACCAAGAGAGTATGGTACAGAAGGGAAATGAAAAAAATGTAATAAGGAGGAAGAAGTGATCAACTATGTCAAAGGCTACTAACAGGTCAAATAAGGGCTGAGATAAACACCAATTTTGAGTCAAGTCAAAATGGTTAGGAAAACAATTTTTAAATGTTGAAAAACACTTCTGGTCTGATACTTTGAGGAACCAAGACTGTTCCTACGGAAAAGATTAATATTTTAAAATAGAAGTTTGGAAAATTTTTTTAGGAATATAAGGCATATGGAACTAAAATGAAGAGAAAAAAAATCCCAAATAGAAACTGAAAATGTGTTCTAATAATCAACAAGGAAGACAAGTAGGCAGGTTCCCCTCTTTCCCTTTTCATTCTCAATCCCTCCCTGGAAGATAAAGGTAATTAATTAGACAAAAAAGAAATCTTCGCATTCTTTCTCAGGAAGTCTAGGGTAAAAGTTCTACTGCCACTCATATTAAACACAATCTAACTCCTATAAATACAAGGAGTGCTAATCTAGCTCTAATTCCTCATGAGACGATATACAGATCAAAATCTGTGCTTGTCTTTCTATAAAATTAGAATTGATTTCATTCTAAGTCTATAACTCATTTTGTATAGCTACAGCTTTGTTATCCTTTGCTGATAAATTCTCAAAAACAACACATACACAAGACCAATCACTTCAAATTAATTTCATTACCTCTTTAGGGATGGGTTATAATTCTGTCCCACAAATTTGCCAATCTTGTTTTTTAGCAGTAAACAAAACTGGAAGTCTGGGTTACCTTCATATGAACAATCTAGCTATGGTAACCTTAATACAATCATATTACCTATACTGCTAAAAAGCCAAGAATCCTTATACTTCAAATTTTATTTTCCATCAATAAGTCATCAATCATCCTTGCATTTAACCATCCTTACACTCTAAAGGAGATTGTGCAATTCATGTAAGAGATTGTACAACTTCAGTAATACATATATTTAGGTGGAGCATTTATTCATATTCCATAGCTCATCAAGAGATCTAGAATCCACCAATTTACAATGGCTAAGAAAGGACTACAGATACAATGGATGCCCATTAAACATCCTAGACCTATAGCATCTTAGTTGTACATTCTCGGTGATACCTAATGTTACCAACTAAATAACAGGAAAATATTCAAAGACATCAGATGACTTAACTGAGAGAACTAAATAAGCCAATATGTATAATGATGATGTATTTACCTTCAGAGAACAGCTAATGTGACACTTCCAAGGAGGTATAAACTGAGACACCCTACAAGTTCAAAATATTTTGTGTTTAACACAATTCTACTACTTAAACTTTACAGACTTAAGAATTGGCTTAAATCTTATTTGTCCTATGTAGCATATCTAAATCTGTGTCTGACAACCATCTTATAAAAGGATTTCTGTTGGAGTCTCAAAATAACTGCTGACAAGTCCATTTTGAGTTTAATTTCCATTCCTTAGGAATGGAAATACATGTGTGTATGATGCACACTAAAATCTAGACTATATAAAGATGCCAGTAAGAAAGTCTCCTGGATTAATAACCACACATATCCCTGACCAAATAATGGGCATATCAAAATACAGACTCCAAGATCCCTATCCCACTCACTCTGACATATTTTAATCTTCACTGAGATCCCAGGTAAATCTAGGATGCAGTCAGCCACAGGGACGTCATTACCCTCAAAGTCAAAAATAAAAATACACTGCAACACATAAACTTTTTCTTATAAAACAGATAACATTTTAAATAAGAAGAAATCATACATGTTAGTGAGTTGGAAACAGAAATCACCTGGTTTTAAAATTCTACTATCTTAAACTATTATGACTGTGTCCAACATTGCTGAAGAAAGTAAAAAGCATGTTTCTTAAGGAAACAGCCCAACACTAAATAGATGTATTTACTGTATGAACACTGAGTTGTGTCATAGTCTGAGGAGGCTGTATTATTTAAAACTACAGGAATAAATCCACATTCCTGAAAGGTAAGGTCATTCCCAGTGGCAAGTGTTAAGGTAGCACCCATTATCTGGGCAAGACCAGTAAAAAAAACAGCAGTGTCCTCTGAAAAACAAACGCCGGCATCTGGTGGCTCAGTCGGCTAGGTTTTGACTCTTGATTTCCACTCAGGTCATGATCTCAGGGTCCTGAGACTGAGCCCCTGTTTGGCTCCCCACTGGGCATGGAGACTGCTTAAGATTCTTTCTCTCCCACTCCCTCCGCCGCTCCCTTCCCCAAAAAAGAAGAGCGAACACATAAGGTGGGAATGGGGAGTTATTGTTAATCGGTACAGTTTTACTTTTGCAAGATGAAAAGAGTTCTGGAGATGGATAGTCCTAAAAGGCAGACAACAATATTAAGTGTACTTTAATACCACTAAACTATGCATTCAAAAATAGTTAAGACAGTACATTTTATGTTATAGTTTTATCACCATAAAAAATGGAAAATGAATTAAAAGTATGAATATCTACACATCAAAAGACACCATACACACTTTATTTAGCTATTTCCTGGATAATCTCTAATCTTTAGTCTTTTGCCTGTGACAAGCATATTCCTGGTACCGACCAATTTCATAGAAATTTCTAGGTCAATCTGCTGAGGGATTTATAGGTAATTAACATAGTAATTATGCTGCATTAAAACTCACAGTGGATGTCAAAATTTGTTTTAAAGCTATGTCTTAATAGTAAAGGATTACATCTTATGCTATATAAACCTGCTGATCAACTACTTAAGAATCTATGCTTAACTTAAAAATAAAAATCAGCATACTCTATTAAGGTAGCATAACTTTCTGCTCAGAATATAAAATTTGAAATTCTGAACAGTTAGTAATAAGCAGAAATTTAAGTCCTTTTCAGCTGTATGAATTTTTCGTAAAATTAATCTTGGCAAGAACAACAAATTAAGACCATAATAATTGTCTGAAATCAGCAGTAATTGTAAAATCAATCTCAGAGATAATAAAAATAAGACTGTAACAACTGCTTTTGAAATCAGCAGGGTTTTTTTTTATGTCCCAATAAACTTTATTTACAGAAACAAGTTTGAATTTTATATAATTTTCATGTCACAAAATATTATTTTCTTAATTCCAGTATACTTAACATACAGTGTTATATTAGTTTCAGGTGTACAATATAGTGATTCAGCAATTCTATACATTACTCAGTGCTCATCAAGATAAGTGTACTCTTTAATTCCCTTCACCTATTTCATCCATCCCCACACCTACCTCCCCTCTGATAACCATCAGTTTGTTCTCTATAGTTGAGAGACTGTTTTATGGTTTGTCTCTTTTTTCCCTTTGTTTTGTTTTGTTTCTTAAATTCTACATATGAGTAAAATCATATGGTATTTGTCTTTCTGTGACTGGCTTATTTGACTTAGCATTATACCCTCTAGATCTATCCATGATGTTGCAAATGGCAAGATTTCATTCTTTTTTATGGCTGAATAATATCCCATTGTATAAATATACACCTCATCTTTTTTATCCATTATCTAGCAATTGATACTTGGGCTGTTCCTATAATTTGGCTATTGTAAATAATGCTGCAATAAACATAGGGCACATATATCTTTTCAAATTAGTGTTTTTATATTCTTTGCGTAAATACCCACTAGTGGAATTACCAGGTCAGATGACAGATGTATTTTTAATTTTTGAAGAAACTCCATACTGTTTCCCAGAGTGACTGAACCTGTTTGTATCCCCACCAAAAGCACACAAGGGTTCCTTTCTCTTCCACATTCTCACCAACACTTGTTTCTTATGTTTTTGATTTTAGCCATTCTGACAGGGGTGAGGTGAATATCTCATTGTGGTTTGGATTTGCATTTCCCTGATGATGAGTGATATTGAGCATCTTTTCATGTGTCTGTTGGCCATCTGTATGTCTTCTTTGGAGAAATGTCTGTTCATGTCTTCTACCCATTTTTAATTGGATTATTTGGGTTTTTTGATGTTGAGTTGTATAAGTTCTTTATATATTTGGGATACTAACCCTTTATCGGGTATGTCATTTGCAAATATCTTCTCCCATTCTGTAAGTTATCCTTCAGTAGGTGAATGGATTGATTGATTGATTGATTTACTTACTTACTGTGGTACATCTAGACAGTGGGATATTCAAAAGCTAAAAAGGAATGAGTTATGAAGTCATGAAAGGACAAAACTTAAATGCATACTAAGTGAAAGTAGCCAATCTGAAAATGTTACACATTGTATGATTTCAACTATATGACATTCTGGGAAAGGCAAAACTATGGAGATATTATGAAGATCAGGGGTTAAGGGAAAGGGAGGGATGAATTAGAACACAGAGGATTTTGAGGGCAGTTAAACCATTCTGCATGTTACTATGATGGTGGGTGCATGTCATACATTTGTCCAAACCCACAGAATGCACAACACCAAGAGTGAACCCTAATGTAACCCATGGACTTTGGGTGATAATGATGTATCAATGCAGGTTCTTCAACTGCAACAAACGTGCCATACTTGGATGCCTGATAAAGACAGTGGAGGAGGTTGTAAGTGTGCGGGGTAGGGATAACATGGGAATTCTATGTACTTTCTGCTCAGGTTGACTGTGAACCTAAAACTGCTCTAAAAGATACAACCTACTAAAAAGAACACACATATTTGCTGATGTCTGTATCATCATTTATAACTGTAAAATATTTTCAATTGTATGATCACTCAATACCACTGACGGATCAAATTTTTCTACGTATGAAATGCCATGAAAAATGTGAAAAGAAACTAAAAGAACAAGTACCAATTAGGTTGAATCTCACAATTTTAACACTGGAAGTATAAACATATTCAACAAAACACTTTCAGAATGCCTGTTTTATTTGGCAAGCACCTCTTTCAGCACAAGCTGAATATGTATCTGTCGTAAAATATAAAAGGAACTTACCCCAACTTATAAAATCAACTTACCCTCAAGGAAATAAATACCAACATCTCAAATCTTCCATCTCCAGCCCATATCTCTCAGAGCTTCAGACTGCCTATTGAACATCTCTGCCTGAATGGACCGTAACTAAAATAAATTGGGCATTATCTTCTCCATCAAATCTGCCCTTCTCTATCTCAGTGAGTAGCAACGGTAGTTGCACACCTGATCAAGACATAAATCTAGACATCATCCTGGACTCCTTTCTCATCTCTCAGACGCAAGCAAACACAATGTCCTAACGTTCTACCACTTAAATACCTTGATGCTATCCTACTTCTGACCATCATTCCCTCTCACCTGAGTTGCAGCAACCACCTTCTAAAGGACTGTCCCGCTCCAGTGAAGTTAATTGCATCAACACACTGCAATCAACATGTTCTTTAGTAAGCAAAAATATGATCAAGATACACTAACCTCCTGATTAGCCTTTTTTGATGGCTTTCTACTATCCTCAGTTTAAAAATCCTTAATGTGGGGGCACCTGGGTGGCTCAGGCAGTCAAGTGTCTGCCTTCGGCTCAGGTCATGATCCCAGGGTCCTGGGATCGAGCCCCATGTCGGACTCCCTGCTCAGCCGGGAGCCTGCTTCTCCTTCTCCCTCTGCTTCTGCTCTGTCAAATGAATAAATAAAATCTTTAATTAAAAAACAAAATAAAATCTTTAATGTGACTCAAAAGGACCATGATCTCGCCCTTATTTATGCTCCCATCTTCACCATTCTACATTCTCACCTATATTTGGGCCTTTGTACATGCAGCTCTGTACCAGAAATCCTTTTCTTAAACTCCTCTTCACCTTGATAATTCCCAAGTTGTCCTTCACCTGTCAGCTTAAACACTTCACCTTGGGAAGCTTCGCTTGCCCATGCAAGACGGAGAACTTTTTTATATGCTCCCAAGATTAACTTCAATTCTATCACTTAGTACACTGCAATTTAAGTGTCCATTTGCTCCATGAAGCAAAGATTGAGTCTTGTTCACCATCAAACTCCAAAACATAGCTTAAAGGATTAACAGGTTGAACTTTCTTCAAAAAGCAAGAAATTACAATATCTCGCAATTTGCAATTAACATGTTCTTCAGTGATTTCTCAGTCTGCCTAAAACCCATCCTGAAAATAATTGTTTTTAATAATTTCTGATCAAAGGGATAAACAAGAAGTCCACATAAAAACATTAATTCTTCTAAAAGTGTTTTGTAGAGAATATTACCCTCTAAATATGCATATGTATGGAACTATTCAAATCACTGAGACGAGATATTTGCAGAGCATTTTTTAATAATTTTTATTGTTATGTTAATCACCATACATTACATCATTAGTTTTTGATGTAGTGTTCCATGATTCATTGTTTGTGCATAACACCCGGTGCTCCACGCAGAATGTGCCCTCTTTAATACCCATCACCAGGCTAACCCATCCCCCCACCCCCCTCCCTGCAAATAGAGTATTAAGTGAAAAAAGCCCTGTGTAGATTTCTAAAAGTGGAATTGCTGAAACAAATGTTTTATGAGTATCAATATTTTAAGGGTTTGTTGTTGTTGTTGTTGTTGTTGTTATACAATGTCATATTATCTACTCTCCTAGCCCCCCACAAAGGCTGTATCAAATTATACTTCTACCAGCTACATGAGTACACCCAACTCTTTATATTCTGAGTATTAATCATTTTAATCTTCATCAATTGAACAATTTAAATTAATGGCATCTCCATGTTGATTTAATTTCCCATTTAATTAATAGAAAATATGAAAGGAATGTCTGGGTGGCTCAGTTGGTTAAGCATCTGACTTCAGCTCAGGTCATGATCTCAGGGTCTTGGGATCAAGCCCCTAGTCGGGCTCCCCACTCAGCGGGGAGGCTTCTTGTACCCCCCCCGTCTGCCCCTCCCCCTGCTCCTGTTTTCTCTCAAATAAATAAAATCATCTTTAAAAAGTAATTATGAAAAAAATTAGATTTATAAGCCATCCACGTTCCTTTTTTAAATGCCTATTTATGATATTAGCTTGTTTTCTAAGGTAGGTTTGCAATAAAAAAAATTTAACAGCTTTATTGAGCTAGAATTCAAATACAATACTCATTTAAAGCATAGATTTTGATAGTTTTTGTATGGTTCAAAGTTGTTCACCCATCACCACAATCTACTTTTAGAATATTCACATCACCCCCAAAAGAACCTCCATACCCATGAGAAGTCACTACTCATTCCCCTCCCCCTATTCCCAGGCCTAGGCAACCACTAATCTACTTTCAGTCCTGGTAGGTTGGCCAGTTCTGGACACTTCATACAAATGGAACTCCAAGACTTTTTTTTTTCCCCCAGTACATTATTTCAGATTTATTTAAATGGCCAAATAATTTAAATGCTCTTTTGATAAAAGGATGGGGAAGAATTTTTATATTAGAGTGTATTTTTACAGATCAGAAGTTGATATAGACATTTTCAGATATCTGAGCTAGGGGTTAAGCTTCTGACTTTTATTTTAGATGGAGACTTCTTAGCCAAACATATTCTTGAATCCAGTTATAAACAACTGCATCAGGTCTTATCTAAAAAGAATACAGATTAGCAGGGGCATACCCACGAGCTAGTAGTATATGTAACTCAGAGCAGCCAGAGAGATGGGCAAGGTAAATGGGAGAGGACACAGAACTTCCATGCTCTCTGAGCGTGCCACTCTCTCCAAATCTCCACATGTTCACCAACCCAGGAGTTCCTGCAAGACATTTTTAAGAACTCTCTAAATACATAGGATTTGAAATTTCTTTCACTTATTCCAAATATTTTCCCATATGTCTTTATGGGGGGGTTAATATTCTTATAGTGTCAAATGTAGGTTTTGTCTTTGTTGTCATGCTCAGAAAGACTCTCCTGATCCCAAGTATGAACTGCTTAAAAAGCTGAAATAAGGTCTTCTGAGGAACTAGAAACCCACATATGCGTATAAAATCTTAAAATTTTTAAACATTGGCAACTTTTTAATCAATGTTAACTTTTACATTACACAAGCCAACACAGTACACGGCAAACAAAATATGTCTGTGGACCAAATAAGACTATGCTAGCCAGTCTGCAACCTCTGCTAGAGAGGAACAAAATAAGATGATCAGTACAGTTGATCCAACAGACATATAGCCATCAACTAAGAGTTATACCCTGCAAACAGAGTATACAGATTCTATTTAAACATTTCATGGACCACTTTAGAAAACTGAATCATTAACCCACAAAGATAATTCATAACGTTCATAAAACAGAAATACAATGAACCACACTGACCACAACGTAAAGAAAATAAAAATAGAGGGTGCCTGGGTGGCTCAGTCGTTAAGCGTCTGCCTTCAGCTCAGGTCATGATCCCAGGGTCCTGGGATCGAGCCCCACGTTGGGCTCCCTGCTGTGCGGGAAGCCTGCTTCTCCCTCTCCCGCTTCCCCTGCTTGTGGTCCCTCTCTCACTGTGTCTCTCTCTGTCAAATAAATAAGTAAAATCTTTAAAAAATAATAATAAAAAAAGAAAAATAGCGTAATTAAAAAATCCCAATCACTTAGGAATTTTTACATTTTCTCCCAAAGAGTAATGAGTTAAAGAGAAAATCAAAATTACACAGTAACACAGTAATATAGTAAACAATGATAAAAATATTTCACATCAAAATGGTGAAACAAAAGCTAAGCTCAAAGAAAAATGTATACTCTTGAAGATTTTATACTAAATATTAGACAAAGTTAGATTTATTCTGTTTTCAAGAAGTAAAATTATGAAGACGACTAAGGCAGATATCAATAAAAATAGAAATGAAAAACTCAGTAACTAATTTGGGGAGGTAGATGAAAAATAAATATTATGGGACACCATATTAACAAGATAAAAAAAAGCATCAATTAAAAAATAAAGAGTGAAGACAAAAAATCCACAATATTTTATATGACCCTATACTGTACAAACTTGAAAGCAGGAATGAAACACATACTGTTTTAGTTTCCTAGGGTTCCCAAAACAAATTACCATGAACTAGGTGGCTTAAAACAACAAATGTATTCTCTTACAGTTCTAGAGTCTGAAAAGAAGGTGTTGGTAGGGCCATGCTCCCTCTGAAACTTGTAGAGGAGGATCCTTCCTTGCCTCTTTCTAGCTTTGGGTGATAGCCATCAAGTCTTGGCTTGCAGCTACATCATCCTAATCTCTGCCTCTGCAATCAGATGGCTGTCTTCTCCCTGTGCGTCTATCTTCACATTGTCTTCTGTCTTCTTATATGAACAAGAATATTTATCAGATTGTTTATATACATAGAAAAAATTGTGCAAGTAGAATGTTCGCATCCCCACCAACAGTGCACAAGGGTTCCTTTTTCTTCCACATCCTTGCCAACACTTGTTTCTTGTGTTTTTGATTTCAGCCATTCTGACAGTGTGAGGTGATATAGCTCATCATGGTTTTGATTTCCAAATAAGGTCACATTCTGAGATACCAGAGATTAGTACTTCAACATATCTTTTGGGAGAACACAATTTAACCCATAACAGATACTTTTTGGTAAGACAAATTACCAAAAAGTGGCAGTCAGAAAGGTCTTATGTAGGTGAATTATATAATTATATAACAACTTGAAGAACAAATAATTTCAAAATCAAATTACACCACAGCATGAAGAAAGAAGTAGGCATTTGGTTTTTCGGGTTTGTCCGTCCATTTTATAGCGGGTGCCTGGGTGGCTCAGTCATTGGGTGTCTGCCTTCAGCTCAGGTCATGATCCCAGGGTCCTGGGATTGAGCCCTGCATCAGGCTCCCTGCTCAGGTCATGATCCCAGGGTCCTGGGATCGAGCCCCGCATCAGGGGATCCTGTTTCTCCCTCTCCCACTCCCCGCTGCTTGTGTTCCTTCTCTCGTATCTGTCAAATAAATAAAATCTTAAAAAAAAAAAAAAAAAGAATACAAAATAAAAATAAATAAATAAAAGGCCAGTATAGGGGCACCTGGGCGGCTCAGTCGGTTAGGTGGCTGACTCTTGGTTTCAGCTCAGGTCGTGATCTTGGAGTCATAGGATTGAGCCCCATGTTGGGCTCTGCGATCAGCACAGAGTCTGCTTGGGATCTCTCTCCCCCTCTCCCTCTGCCCCTCCCCTTGCTCTCTCGCTCTCTCTCTCTCTCTCTCTCAAATAAATAAAGGGACACATGGGTAGCTCAGTCAGTTAAGTGTCTGCCTTCGGCTCAGCTCATGATCCCAGGGTCCTGGGATCGAGTCCCGCATCAGGCTCCTTGCTCAGCAGGGAACCTGCTTCTCCCTCTCCCTCTCTCTCTCCCTGCCACTCCCCCTTCTTGCTCTCGCTCTCTCTCTGTCAAATAAATAAATAAAATCTTTAAAAAGTTAAGTATAACATTACCAAAACCTAAGACAGAATCATTGCTCATTATAACTTATGAATATCAATGCAAAATTACAAATAAAATATTAACAAATAAGATCCTACTATGTTTTTAAAAATTATAACCAAATGAAGATTATTTATGACTGTAATAATATTTAAATATTAAGAAATCTATTAATTTAATCTACTATGGTAATAAGTCAAAGAAAAGCAAAATGATTCTACTATAGACTGAACATCTGTATTCCTCCAAAATTCGTATGTTCAAACTCTAATCTCCAAAGTGATCATATTTGGAGGTAGGACCATTGGGAGGTAGTTATATTATGTCATGAGGGTGGAGCTCCCATGACAGAATTAGTTCCCTTATAAGGAGATGAAGGGACCACAGCTCTCTCTTTACACCAGGAAGAAGGCCCTCATCAAGAACCCAACCATGCTGACACGTTGATCTTGGACTTCCAGCCTCCAGAACTGTGAGAAATAAATGTTTGCTGTTTAAGCCACTCAGTCTCTGGTATTCTGATATGGCAGCCCAAACTGACTAAGCCAGTCTCAAATGATAAAAAGGCGTTAAACAAAATTAAACATCCATTCCTGATCTAAAGCCCTATTTATTTAAAAATAAAAAGTTACTTTTTTAAGATGATACACATACACACACAGAAAAACCAGAAAGCACTATTTGGTTGGACTAGTCCTCCCTCATTTTTCTTCTCTTATTGAAGCAAAATTTAACAATATTTTCAAAAATTTAGGTGTTTATTCTCTTTGACCCAATTATGATCCTTTTTAGGTATTTATGCTACAGATGCAACAAGGCAAATATACCAGGAGTACAAAAGGAAGCTCTTAAAAAATAAATAAAAACAACTAAAAATGAAAAACCCATCAGGCAACTAGTTATTCAAATTATTATTCAATAATTAGTACACTGTCATTTAAAGAGTATGCAGCCATTTAAAGAGTAAGGCAGATCTCTATGTCCTGACAAAGAAATATGGATATTACTGTTAAGTGAAAAAAGGCTAGGTGCAGCAGACTGAATAGGACCTGATGTCATTTCATGCAAGAAAAATATATATGTTAGCATAAACAAAGCAAAATGTCTGAAAACATAAACACTAAGTTGCTGGCATTATGAGTTTATTTTAAATGTTTGTATTGTATTATTTTTCTAATATAAACTGTACAAAAAACTAAAACTTGTACAAAAAAATAAAGCTTCCTAATTTAAGACAGAAGAATGAAAAGAGCATTGCATATAAAAGTTTGAAGTGCCATGGCAATGTTTAGGTGACACACACACACAAAATTAGAAGACAAAGGAGGAAGTAAAAAGGCCTTATTAGCAAAGTATACCTCAAAGTCAATGTAAAGACAGAGAATTTTTGTGTATAAAAGTAAAAATGATGAAAGGGGTATCCTAGGAAATATTAATACACTACAATAACAATACCTGGTAGCACTGGGTTGGGCAGGAACAGGTTATCTAGCAAAGTCATATAATGAGGTTGTCTATGATGGGGGTTATAGAGATGGATCTGAGGTATGACACAATACTTTTGTTACTAATGACTGGGATATAAATGTTATCATATCACTTGCCTGGTAAAAACACTGTAGTGGCTATCCATTGCAACTGTAAATGATTTACTTGTTCCAGAGAAACAGAAAAAGGAGGAATGGGGTTATAGATAGCCAGCAGAAAACTGCCTTGCCCAAAAGCATTAGGTTTAAAAAACCAAGGAGAGGGGTGCCTGGCTGGCTCAGTCAGTAGAGTATGCAACTCCTGATCTTGAGGTTGTAAGATAGAGCCCCATGATGGGTGTAGAGATTACTTAAAAATAAAATCTTTAAAAAATAAAAAACAAGAAGACTGACAATCACTATGCTTTACCCCTATCTATTTACATACATTAAAGAAGAATTCTGACACTGTTAGAGCAGTAGTCCTTGAGTAAAGGTTCAGATCACAATCACCTAAAAAGGCTTTTCAAACTATCTCTGCCCCCAAAGTTCTGATTCAGTAGGTCTGGATATGAGTCCAAGCAAAGGTACTGTGGAAAAAGCTTCCCAGGTCATTCTGATGTGCACCTCTGGTTAAAAACTGCTTATCTGACTACACGGATGGCTTCCCAAATTATCAATGAAACACTGAAAGAAAAAGAAAAACATTCTTTATATAGAGGGCAAAGACCTTGAACTAAGTCATCTGTTAATTTACTTTCTTAGAATCAAATGCTACCTTCTAACATTGTCATATTTTTACTTCAACAACTACTACCAGCACCTCTGACCAGAATGCAGCTGCTGGATTCAAATCAAAAGAGATGCCATTGTTTCTATCTCTTGGAATCATAGTAAAGGGGTACTAATAACGCATTAATGCTGTATTCATAGGAAAGATTACACATAATTTACACAATAGCTGATTGATAAGCAAGAAATCTCCACAACAGCATTCTGCAACTGTGAATCGTGGTTTGAATTAAAATTTTGTAATTTGTGCAGAATTTTTCTATTGTCATAGCTAGCTTTCTGCCATACTTAAAAGATGGCAGTGTTTTTTTTTAAGATTGTATTTATTTATTTGAGAGAGAGAATGAGAGATAGAGAGCATGAGAGGGAAGAGGGTCAGAGGGAGAAGCAGACTCCCTGCTGAGCAGGGAGCCCGATGTGGGACCCGATCCCGGGACTCCAGGATCATGACCTGAGCCGAAGGCAGTTGCTTAACAACTGAGCCACCCAGGCGCCCCCAAAGATGGCAGTTTTTAAATAAATACTGTAAGAACAAGATTATTTCTTAATATCCTAAAATGCTGGATTATTCTCAAGAGATTCAGGAACATATGATTTTTGCTAATTCTTTTTCTAGGCTAATATTCAGAAATAAGTTTCTTAAAAAAAGGGGGGGCACCTGGGTGGCTCAGTCAGTCAAGCATCTGCCTTCAGCCTGGGTCATGATCCCAGGGTCCTGGGATCGAGCCCGGCACCTGGCTCCTTGCTGGCAGGGAGCCTACTTCTCCCTCTCCCCTGCTAGTGCTCTCTCTCTTTCACTCTTTCTCTCAAATAAGCAAAAAAATAAAATCTTAAAAAAAAAACTTTAAAAAAAAAAAGAAAGAAGTTTCTTTGATATGTATCTTGACACTATATATAAAGAACTCCTCTTCAGAGGGGGAGACGAACCATGAGAGACTATGGACTCTGAGAAACAAACTGAGGGTTCTAGAGGGGAGGGTGTGGGGGGATGGGTTAGCCTGGTGATGGGTATTAAAGAGGGCACGTACTGCATGGAGCACTGGGTGTTATACGCAAACAATGAATCATGGAACACTACATCAAAAACTAATGATGTAATGTATGGTGATTAACATAATTAAAAAAAAAAAAGAAGAACTCCTCTGGAAAGTAAAAAAAGTTTACAGTATCAGACAACTTTCACATGCAAATTAACCCTTCTAGTTCATTTTCAATTCAAAAAATGAAATGTTGGTGGTTGACTTTTTAACCTCTTATAAAACAAATAATACACACATACCCATCACCTAGTTTCAACAACTGAAACAAGGCTATTCTTATTTCATATAGTCCTATCCCTTTCCTGTTGATGTACTTTAAAGCAAATCCCAGATGTTGTACTTTATTGATCTTTAACAGATAAGAAATTTTTAATGGGCTCTCTTTATCATTATTACACATACAATAATTCCTTCAAATATCTCATACCCATTTCATGTTTGACTTTCCCAAATTGTCTCAAAAATGTATTTTTTTACACTTTTGTTCAAGACTATCTCATTTTGTACCAAATTGTGATATACTAAAATATTTTGACTCAAAAGTTAATGTTATATATACTATCCAAATCTAAACATGTCACATGTCTTTTAAGAGCTTCCCACTGTTTCTATGATGATCCACCAAAGTCTTTAACATGATAGAAAATCTTGCATGATTTGGTCCTTACCCAAATCAAGGCCTCAGAGATGACTAAGATCTCTCCTAGCTCCATAACAATCCAGTATTTTCTTAATGGTTAATTCATCCCAGTGAAAGATGACGGATTAAAAGAATCAAAAATGTATAGTCAGCTACAGGTAATGAAAAACCAACCCACTGCATAAACCTTGATTAGATGCTAGGGGAAAAAAATTACTTATACAAGGCATTATTGGTACAGTTGGGAAAATTTGAACATGTAATTACTATTAGTGTTATAAATGTGACTATGGTAGAGAATGTCCTTATTTTTAGGAGATGCATGCCAAACTTTCAAATGATTTTAAAAAAATGTACGTGCAATGTATATATACATGTATGTGTGTGTGTAAGACAAAGCTAACAAATATGCCAAAATATTAACAACTGATGAATCTAGATGAAGGTTAGATTGATGTTCACTATATGATCCTTTCAACTCTTAAGTTTGAGTAATTTTTACTTTTTTTTTAAAGATTTTATTTATTTATGTATTTGACAGAGAGAGAAAGACAGCGAGAGAGGGAACACAAGCAACGGGGAGTGAGAGAGGGAGAAGCAGGCTTTCCACTGAGCAGGAAGCCCAATGCAGAGCTCGATCTCAGGACCCCAGGATCATGACCTCAACAGACGCTTAATGACTGAGCCACCCAAGCGTCCCAAGTTTGAATAATTCTTAAATAAAAAGCTGTGGGGGTGTTTGATATTCACAGATCAATCAACATGATATATCACATCAATAAGAAAAATAATAACCACATGATCATTTCAATAGATGCAGAAAAAGCATTTGACAAAATACAATATCTATTCATGATAAAAACCCTCAACAAAGTAGGTTTAGAGGGAACATATCTCAACATAATAAAGCTCATATATAACAAACCCATAACTAACATCATACTCAATAGGGAAAAACTGACAGTGTTTCCCCCAAGATCAGGAAGACAAGGATGTCCACTCTCACCACTTTTATTCAACATAGTACTGGAAGTCCTAGCCACAGCAATCAGACAAGAAATAAGGATAACTGGGTAGCTCAGTCGGTTGAGTGTCTGACTCCTGATTCTGGCTCAGGTAATGAACCCAGAGCATGAGACTGAGCCCCAAACTGGGGGGGGGGCGGGGTGGAGCCTGCTTAAGATTCTCTCTCTCCCTCTCCTTCTGCTCCTCCCCCACTTGCTCTCTTGTTCTCTCTCTTAAAAAAAAAAAGAAAGAAAAGACATCCAATTTGGTAAGGAAGAAGTAAAATTTTCACTATGTGCAGATGACATGATACTGTATATAGAAAAACCTAACCACCACCAAAAAACCACGAGAATAAATGAATTCAGTAAGGTTGC